>NW_024429216.1:2596241-3043741 GCF_017639785.1 Mesocricetus auratus
TCTCAATAGAGGAATATAAAATGGTTGAAAGACACTAAAGAAAATGTTCAACATCCTTAGCCATCAGGGAAATTTAACTCAAAACGTCTCTAAGATACCATCTTGCACTGGCCAGAATGGCTAAAATCAAAATTACTAATGACAGTCTATGCTGGAGAGGATGTGGAGAAAGACGAACACTCCCCCACTGCTGGTGGGAGTGCAAAATTGTATGACCACTTTGGAAATCAGTATGGCGGTTTCTCAGGAAAATGATAATCAGTCTACTTCAAGATCCAGCAATTCCACTCTTGGGCATATACCTAAAGAATGCACATTCATACAACAAGCATATATATCCAACTATGTTGATAGCAGTGTTGTTTGTAATAGCCAGAACCTGGAAGCAACCTTGATGCCCCTCAACAGAAGAATGGATGGAGAAAATGTGGTACATTTACACAATGGAGTATTACTCAATGGAAAAAAATGAAATCTTGAAATTCTCAGGCAAAAGGATGGAACCAGAAGAAACCATCCTGAGCGAGGTAACCCAGTCACAAAAAGACAAAAATAGTATGTACTCACTCATATATGGATTTTAGACCTAGGGCAAAAGAGTGCCAGCCTACAATCCACATTGCCAGAGAAGCTAGAAAACAAGGAGGACCCCAAGAGAGACAGACATACATGGTCCTCCGGAGAAGGCGAAAGGGACAGTATCTCCTGAACTAATTGGGAGCTTAAGGGAAGGGGGGAGAGAGTTAGAAGAAAGAGAAGGGGAGAAGAGGAGGGAAGGGGAGGACAGGATAGAGCAGGAAGATTGAGTCAGGGGAAGAATAGAGGAGAGCAAGAAAAGAGATACCATAAGAGAGGGAGTCATTATAGGTCTAAAGAGAAATCTGGCACTAGGGAAATATCCAGAGATCTATAAGGTTGACCCCAACTAATAATCTAAGCAATAGTCGAGAGGCTATAAATGCCCTTCTCCAATAATGAGATTGATGACTACCTTATATGCCATCATAGAACCTTCATCCAGTAGCTGACGGAAGCAGAAGCAGACACCCACAGCTAAACGCTGAGCTGAACTCAGGAATTCAGTTGCAGAGAGGAAGGAGTGATGAGCAAAGGGGTCAAGACCAGGCTGGAGAAACCCACAGAAACAACTTACCTGAAAAGGCAGAGCTCATGGACCCCAGACTGATAGTTGGGAAACCAGAATAGGACTCTTCCAGACCCTGAAAGAGGATGTCAGTTTGGAGGTCTGGTTAAGCTATGGGGCCTCAGGTAGTGGATCAGTATTTATCCCTAGCATACGAATGAACTTTGGGAACCCATTCCACATAGAGGGATGCTCTCTTAGTCTAGACACATGGAGGAGGGTCTAGGCCCTGCTCCAAAGGATATGACTTTAAAGATTCCCCCATGGAAGGTCTCACCCTCCCTGGGGAGCAGAAAGGGGACAGGGGATGGGATAGGGGGTTAGTTGGGGGCAGGGGAGCAGGGTAGGGAGAGGGAACTGGGATTGGCATATAAAAGAAGCTTGTTTCCAATTTAAATTTAAAAAATTAAAAAAATAAATAAAGGCAGAATGAAAGAGGAAGATACCCCATGTCTTCCACTGACCTCTGTATGTGCAAGTACAAGGATATGAACACAAGAACAAATACATACACACAAATAGAGGGATGGATTGATGAGAGAGAGGGAGAGGGAGAGAGAGAGAGAGAGAGAGAGACAGACAGAGAGAGAGAGAGAGAGAGAGAGAGAGAGAGAGAGAGAGAGAGAGAGAGAGAGAGAGAGAGAGAGAGAGAGAGAGAGAGAGAAAGCCCGTAGTTGTATCATTATGGTACATACAAATACAGCTGCACTCATAAGAGACTGATGCAAGGAACAGATGTCATAGTTTAAAAAAAAAAAGTTGTCCCCAGAGAGTCCCCTCCCCCACAGGTCCTAAGGCTGAGCCTAATCCTCCATAAATCCCCAGCCTTTCTGCTGAGGCTGGGCTGTTGTCCTAAGAGGATTGGAGCATTTGCTAAATTAGTCCTGTCCAGGGACACAGGAAACAGACTGCATACGGTGGAAGAAGAAAGCACTAAGAGAAACAGGCAGCTGTGGAGGCAAGGGCAGAAATGGAAAGCAGGGGGACAGCCAGAAACAACAGACCAAGCACACCGCCGTAATCCCAGCAGGATATATGGAGAGACGGCTCAGTGTCTAAGAGAACTGGCTGCTCTTCCAGAAGACGCGGGTTTGATTCCACATGGTTGGACATAATCCTGTATAACCCCAGTCCCAGGGAATTGGATATGCTTCAATATGACCTACACAGACATGCATATAAGCAAAATACCCATATACATCACTAGTATATTTTAGCTGAAGGGATGCCATATCCCGAGAAAGGACCAGCGAAGCCCAGTCTTCCCAATCCCAGATGTGGGATGTGGTGAATGTCTTGCCTCCCCATCCCTTGCAGTCTCCTCACATGTAATAATAGTGTCTGTCTGGTGCATTGCTGTGATGATTCCAACAGTTAGGATTTGACTTAGTTTGTTTTTGCTGCATTAGGAATTGACCAGGATGTCCAACACTGTAGATTAGCACTGTACCACTAAACCATGTCTTCAACACCTCATTGGGGGACTCTAGGCAGGGACTCTGGAAGCCTTCTTGAAGCCATCTTTGCACCACCGACTGGTCTCTGTGTCATCAATCCCGACACCCTCCCAACATTCTCAGACACAGGCTGCGCAGCTGGCGCGGTACTCTACCACTGAGCCACACTGCCTGACTCTTTTAAAACTTCTGTAATGAGGTCTCATTAAGTTTCCTAGGCAGGTCTTAAACTTGAGATCCTCCTCCTCAGCTCCCAAGTGCCAGGATCCCAAGCCTAGCCTACCCACCCTGATCCTATGTGATAAGTAAGTTAGAGATCTTCTGTCCAAAGATTGTTCCTTCTTAGTTGATTTTCAGAAGCTAGTGAGAAAAAGCTTTGCCATAACAGAAAATAGGAGCACACTATGGGCAGAAAGGGCAGAGCAAATCTTAATTTCTTCCCACCTAACCAAGTTTACCACTCAAAAACACACACACACACACACACACACAGAAACAAAAAGAAAAAAAATCACCCAGATTTCAGTGGGATCCAACATTTTTAATCAGTTTCACTCTGGGTAGCCCAGGAAGGTAGCCCTAAGAAGCCAGAAAGTGGGAAAGAAAGGAACAGAGAAGCTAACATCAAATGAGGGGGACTCCTGACCTCATTGTCCTATGGCCATTGCCTTGCCAGTCTTACGACTTGGAAAGTAGGATTTGCAGGGGAAAGGGGTATTATGTAGCCCAGGCTGGCCTCAAACTTGTAATGTAACTTAGGATGGCCATAAACTCATAATCCCCAGCCTCTACATGTCTGTGTTGAGATCCCAAACACATGCCACCACTCCTGGCTTATGAAATAGAATGTGGAACTCTATGGACATCTAAAAGACCTCCACCCAGGTAGGTCCATGAATTGGACTTTCCAGCCTCTTGATGAGATTCAGTTTCTACAGACATCTGTAAGACCCCAGCACTGGTGCTGCCTCAATCTGACCCTGGGAACCAGTTCTAGACTGGGTTCTAGAACATTCTATGCATCTTTCAAGTCCTCCCCAATAGTCACACCAAACTTCTTTTGCATTTTGTTTTTATACAAGGCAACCTCCCAGCTCCGTTCCGTGGCACACGCCTGTAATATCCATGGATACAGATATGTAAGTCATATATACACATAAGTCAAATGAACAGTCCCCTAAACCTACCGTGTAAACCTGACATTTGCTAACTAACTGTACAAAATCTCCAAGTGAATTTAGAGGTTTTACTCTGCAGCCCAGGCTGGCCTTATATTCCCAGCAATCCCCCTGCCTCAGTTTCTTCCATTCTAGGATTACAAACATTGAGTCAGCACCTGACTTAGGGCACCGGCAGTTCTGACGGATTTCCTGTCTCCTGGGAGCACGTGCTCAACCCCATAACTGACATCTGGGGGAAAGCAGCAGATGCAGGGATCACAATCATGACAACTCCTGATCGCTTGCTGCTGGGCTGTCTCAGAAGAGGAAGGCGCCTCTTTCATTGATCAATCAGGGGAAGGCTGTTTGGGAGCTAGGCTCTCTGAATGGGCTGAGGCTGGACTGAACCTGAGGCTGAATTGTCCACAGCCTTCGGCAGGATTACTACCTCCTGTCCCTTACTGGGGGCTACTCTCTGGAATCTAAGCTGGAGGAGGCAAAGGGTATGCGTCAGCTGGAAGGGGGGACCGGAAGTCTCTTCTACAAGATCTGAAACTTCCAGGCACTCTGATCTTTGTAGTCCAGAGGGTCCATGGGGTTGTAGGTAAATTTCCAGGTGCCTGTGGGATCCTTGAATTCCAGGCTGTCCACGGGGCTGTAGGTGCTGTAGCTCTGGCCTGACAAGGAGGTGGGGGATTGGGCCAGGGATGGCCCCACGGAGGGACCTGAGAGAGGGCTGAGAGCTGGGCCTCCCAGCTGGGGCACCATGGGAGAAAGGTAAGGATCCAGCCCGCTGAAATAAGAGCTTGGAGACGCGTAAGCTGCGGGGGAAGGGCAGAAAGCAGAGGCAGGAGCATAGGTCATGGCATAGGGGGCTGACGTGAGAGAGGATCCTGAGGCCACTAGCCCAGCTCGCTGGGCCTCAGACAAAGGAGACTCCGAGGCTGGACTCCAAATGGACACAGTGGCCACTGCCGTGGTAGGTGAGCCTGAGGGGCCCGGCAGAGATGGGCTGTAGGAATCTGAGATGCCCAAGGGGTCTGTACAAACATCTGTGGAGGGCCGTGGGGATGTGCCGGCCTTCCTCTTCGCTGGACGAGCCTTGGCCTGTCCCCCGGGGCTGCTGCTGCTGCTGCTGCTGTTTCTGCTGCTGCCGCTGCTGCCTGCACTTTGCCCTGCGATTCTTAAACCAGACCTAGAGGGAGAGAGGGAAGACCAGGGCGAATAAAATGTGAAAAGACCTCCGAGTCGTCAGGTGCCAAGGGAAGACAAGGCTGATGGAAAGAGCCGAACTTTGCCAGTCTGCATCCAACAACGTACTAGGTGGTTTTGTGCGACACCTTGACACAAGCTACAGTCATCAGAGAAGGAGGGAGCCTCGGCTGAGGAAATGCCTCCCTGAGATCCAGCTGGAAGACATTTTCTCATTTAGTGATCAATGAGGGAGGGTCCAGCCCATGGTGGGTGGTGCCGTCCCTGGACTGCTGCTGGTCCTGGGTTCTGAGAAGGTGGTTGAGCAAGCCACTCGGAAGCAAGTCAGCAGGCAGCTCCCTCCATGGCCTCTCCACCAGCTCCTGCTTCCGGGATCCTGTCCTGTCCCGACTTCGTTCAGTGATGAACAGCAATGCTGAAGTGTCAGCTAATAAATCCTTTCCTCCCCGCACGGCTTTTGGCCATGGTGTTTCATCCCAACAATAGAAACCCTAACTAACACTCCATCCAATTATGCATGTATGTACCCATGCACACAGCAACCTACATGCACTGATCATACATATTTCACACATGCAAGCAATCATACGTACACACATATATCAGTCTACCTGCATTATCTACCAGCTTGATTGATCACACATCCATGGATACAATCATGTACATATATGCATGCAACCATACACATATACACATACATACCTACATGCACTCGGCCACCTACCTGATCACATGAATATCTATGTAATCATGTATTGTCCTCACCCGTATACAATCATGCACATATATACACATTATATTGGCATGCTCCTGCTCATGAATATGTACATGCAATCATACTCACAATCATACATTCGATATATCATACTTGTATATGCTCATTAGCACATCCCATACATGCATGCAATTTTACATATAGATACAATACACTAGGGCTAGGGATGTAGCTCAATGGTAGAGCATTTGCCTGGCGATGCAGAGCTCTGGCTTCAATCTCCCACACTGCAGAACACACACACACACACACACACACACACACACACACACACACACACACACGCTTCTCTCACTCGCCTACTCTGCTACTTAAAGGCGGCATCAGAGGGGTTAATATTCTTCCACTGTGAGGAATATTAGTGTCACAGTAAATGAGTAAGCCAGACAATAGCAGTGGAGGCTCACTATGTAGCCCAGACCAGTCTCACATTCAAGGCACTCCTCCTGCCTCTGCCTCCTACATGCTGAGATGACAGGAGTGAGCCACCATGCTTTCTGTGGCATTCTAGAACTACACGTGGAAGATGCTGTTAAGTAGGGAAACAGTCACACTGGAGTTTTGGGGTGGACCTAAACGCACTATGCTCCACGTGGGTCTCCTTGGCTTATAAGGTGACTGGATTGAAGGGCTGGTTGATTAATGAGCATGATGATGGGACCAGTCCGGTGAAGCTAGGCTTAATGAGGCAGGCCTGTTGTAATCCTGCTCTTCAGGAGGCTGACAAGAGAAGACCCAAAGCTGAAGGTCTGAGGGGCTGTAGAGTGAGTTCAAGGTCAGCCTGGGCAACTTACTGAGGCCGTCTCACAATGCCAATGATGCAATGGGCAGCCCCACACCCATGTGCAAATGGGCAGCACAATGGACGGCCCCACACCCATGTGCAAATGGGCAGCACAATGGACGGCCCCACACCCATGTGCAAATGGGCAGCACAATGGACGGCCCCACACCCATGTGCAAATGGGCAGCACAAATGGATCCAGAGGGCTGTAAAAGAAGATGAGGAAGAGGAGGAAAATAAAACGACATGAATGAAATTGAGCAGGAAGTGGAGGTGGGGTCCTGGAGAAGCTGGAGGGGGAAGACAGGGTGGATATGATCAACACATTGTACCGCTGTATGAAATTACCAAATAATGCCAGGCAGTGGTGGTGCACACCTTTAATCTCAGCACTTGGGAGATAGAGACAAGCAGATCTCTGTGAGTTGGAAGTCAGCCTGGTCTACAAAGCTAGTTCTAAGACAGCTAGGGCTGTTACACAGAGAAACCCAATCTCAAAGAACCAAAAATAAAAAATAAAATGCCAAATAATAAAATTGTATTGCTTACTTAATTTTTTTGAAATTATAATTACATCATTTCCACATCCTCTTTCCAAACCAAAGAATAGTTAAAATATAATAATACGATAACAAAACAGGCTAGAGAAATGGTTCAGGGGTTAAGAGCACATGTTGATTTTGCAGAGGACCTGGGTTCAGTTCCCAGCACCCACATTGCATGGCTAACTCCAGCTCCAGGGGATCTGATGACCTCCTCTGGCCTCCCCAGGCTCTGCACTCATATGTACACACACATGAATATAATTCAGACTAAATCTCTAACACGGTACAGTGGCACAACACCTTTAATCTCAGCACTTAGGAATCAGAAACCTGTGGATGATTTTGTTTGTTTGTTTGTTTGTTTTCGAGACAGGGTTTCTCTGTGGCTTTGGAGGCTGTCCTGGAACTCGCTCTGTAGACCAGGCTGGCCTCGAACTCACAGAGATCTGCCTGCCTCTGCCTCCCGAGTGCTGGGATTAAAGGCATGCGCCACCAATGCCCGGCCGCCTGTGGATGATTGACGGTGAGTTCAAAGCCAGCCTGGTCTACATAATAAGACCTTGTCTCTCATGCTGCGTGGTGGTGACACTCTTTTAATCCCAGCACCTGGGAGGCAGAGGCAGGCAGATCTCTGAGTCTGACGGTAGCCTGATCTACAGAAAGAGTTCCAGGACAGTCAAGGCTACACTGAGAAACCCTGTCTTTTTTGGGGGGACGGGGGATTTGAGACAGGGTTTCTCTGTGGCTTTGGAGGCTGTCCTAGAACTAGCTCTTGTAGACCAGGCTGGTCTCGAACTCAGAGATCAGCCTGCCTCTGCCTCTGCCTTCCGAGTGCTGGGACTGAAGGCATGGGCCACCACCACCCAGCAAGAAACCCTGTCTTGAAAACCAAAAAAATAAAATAATAAAATAAAGCCAAGGCAGTGGTGGTGCACTCCTTTAATCCCAGCACTGGGAGGCAGAGATAGGTGGTGGATCTCTAAGACCAGTCTGGTCTACACAGGGAGTTCCAGGATGGCCAGGGCTACACAGAGAAACACTGTCTTGAAAAAGGAAGGAAGAGAAGGGTTTGGGGAGGAGGAGAAAGAAGGAGAGGCAAGTGGCTTAAGGGGAGTGAGGAGTTCAGGCGACTTCATAATGTGACTGTTACCCTGCGGTCTCTTTTTATCTCCACCCACAAAAGGTCACAGTAAGGGGCCGGGCGGTGGTGGCGCACGCCTTTAATCTCAGCACTCGGGAAGCAGAGGCAGGCGGATCTCTGTGAGTTGGAGGCCAGCCTGGTCTACAGAGCGAGTTCCAGGACAGGCTCCAAAGCTACAGAGAAACCCTGTCTCGAAACTATTTGGGAAAAAAACACACACACACACACACACAGTAAGGAGGGGTCCAGAACATCCTACCTGGACCCTGGACTCAGGCAGGTTGATCTTGAGAGCCACCTCCTCGCGCGCATACACATCCGGGTACTGGGTCTTGGAGAAGAGGGCCTCCAGCTCCTCCAGCTGGCTTCTGGTGAACGTGGTTCGCTCCCGCCGCTGCTTCCTAGGGGCGCCTGCCAACCGGCGAGTGAAAGAACCCTCAGCTTAGCCTAGGTCTGCTCGCTGGACGCCCTGAGGTCCAGTGGGAGAGCTGCCCTGTCCCTTTCTGTACATGCATCTGCCCAAACAAGGGGCTGTGTTTATTCCCATGCCTTCTGTCGCCAGCTCAAGTCTCCAGAGGCTTCCAGTCAAATGGCCAACAGGAGGGAACTGCTTTTAGCCCTGCAAGGATTTGTCCCTCTCTGTTCCCATTCCTCTCCTACCTCCTTTCCCTCCTCCTCTCTCTTCCCCTTCTCTTTCTTCGCAGCAGGATTTCATTATGTAGCCCAGGCTGACTCTAAAATCCTGGGATTGAGTGATCCTCCTGCCTCAGCCTCCCAAATAGCTGAGACTACAGGCAGGAGCCGCTGCGCCAGACTCTGCTTCTGAACCTTATTATTCGTAAAAACCACGTCTTCATGGCCAGGTAGTGGTGGCGTGTGCCGCGTGCCTTTAAATCCAGCATTCCGGAGGTAGAGGGAGGCGGATCTAATGAGTTCGGGGCCATCCTGGTCTACAAAGCGAATTCCAGAACAGGCTTCAGGGCTACACAGAGAAACCCTGTCTCAAAGAACCAAAAAAAAAAAAAAAAAAAAAAAAAGAGAGAGAGAGAGACATGCCGGGCGGCGGTGGCACACACCTTTAATCCCAGCACTCGGGAGGCAGAGGCAGGCGGATCTCTGTGAATTAGAGACCGGCCTGGTCTACCGAGTGAGTTCCAGGACAGGCTCCAAAACAATACAGAGAAACCCTGTCTCAAAAAAAAAAACAAAAAAAAAAAAAAACAAGAGAGACATATTGAGTAGAAACATGATGTTGTTAATATAACCAAGCACTTCAGGCCATAAAAGTGATGTCTCTATGATTCGACTTAATGTAAAAGAAACTGGGATAGCAAGACGGTACAGCATGTAAAGTCGATTATATACAAGCCTGAAGACCTGAGTTCAGTCCCTGGGAACCACAAAAGGTAGAAGCAACAAAATAACTCCCAAGTCATCCTCAGATCTCTGCAAGACAGGCAAGGCACTTGGGGCCCCTGCCCTCCAGCCTGCACGCAAAAATTAATGCAGCAGTTTTTTGTTCTCTAAACAAAGAAAAAGGCCAAATCAGGTGGCTCCTGCCTTTAATTCCACTCAGGAGGCAGAAGCAGGACCATTTCTGAATTAAAAAAAAAAAAAAGCCGTAGCCGGGCATTGGTGGAGTATGCCTTTAATCCCAGCACTTGGGAGGCAGAGGCAGGTAGATAGATCTCTGTGAGTTTGAGACCAGCCTGTTCTACAAGATCTAGCTCCAGGACAGCTCCAAAGCCAGAGAAATCCTGTCTTGAAAAAAGCAAAACAAAACAAACAATAGTAATAATAATAATAAGTGAGTTTTCAGACCAGCTATGGTTACATAGTGAGAATTTGTCTCAAAAATGAAAGAAGGCAGCCGGGCGTTGGTGGCGCATGCCTTTAATCCCAGCACTTGGGAGGCAGAGGCAGGTGGATCTCTGTGAGTTCGAGGCCAGCCTGGTCTACAGAGTGAGTTCCAGGACAGCCTCCAAAGCCACAGAGAAACCCTGTCTCGAAAAACCAAAAAAAAAAAAAATGAAAGAAGGCATTTTTCAAAAATGAAGAAGACAGGAAGGAAGGGAGGAAGAGAAAAAAGGAAAGGAAGAAGAAAACTGTTAAATAATCATCAGTACCAT
Source organism: Mesocricetus auratus (assembly GCF_017639785.1). Taxonomy (NCBI): domain Eukaryota; kingdom Metazoa; phylum Chordata; class Mammalia; order Rodentia; family Cricetidae; genus Mesocricetus; species Mesocricetus auratus. The sequence goes on from NW_024429216.1 coordinate 2,606,589, forward strand.
AGTAGAGCATGATGGTGTAGGACTATAATCCCAGACCTCCAGAGACTGAATCAGGAGGCTGGGGGCTTGGCTCAGTGGTAGAGTCCCTTCCAAAAACCTCCCAGTGAGGGTGGCTCATGGCTCCATGGTAAAGTACCTGCCTAGAATCCACAAGGCCCTGGATTCCGGCCCAAAAGCCTCTCCTCCAAAAATAAGAGACAAAGAAAAGATGGTACCATGGTCATCAGAACGCTCACTTCTCTTAGAAATAAATGTTTACAGATGGAAATCCCTATTGATTCTGTTTGCAGACCACTGCCCTTGCAATGTCAAGTCTATACACTCTCCTGAATCCCTGGGAAACATATTAAAGTCCCTCGAATACCATACATAACGCCACATTGCCCTACTACCCTACCCCCTCCACCCCACTAATGCTTTTCTCCTGAGGTCAGGGAACCTTGGGAGTTCCTAAAAAACAAGATGGGGATGGGAAGAAAGAGCACACTTACTTGAGTATGGGACAGCCTGGTGCATCAGGTCCACATTGGGGCCATTCAGAGCCAAGGCATTGACCGAATAGTGAGGTCCCGGATTCATGTACGCCATCATGATCTTCAGTGACTGAGGCCCAGATGGGGGCACCTACATACAAGAGAACAGGATGTCCACTCTTCTCACCGCCTGGGCACTCACATCCTGTTTCAGGGGCTCTTCGCAGGAACCAAGCTTACCCATTAACCAATCTCTCTCTCTCTCTCTCTCTCTCTGCAATGTTGGTTCTGACGCATTCATTTAATCCATTAAACACTTACACTGCAGAGACAGAGACAAGCAGATCTCTGTGAGTTCAAGACCAGCTTGGTCTACAGAGTGAGTTTCAGGGCCTTAGAATATAACTTTCGCTGGCCTGGAACTCTTGTTTGTTTGTTTGTTTGTTTTGTTTTTCCAAGACAGGGTTTCTTTGGTGCCTTGGCTGTCATGAAACTCACCCTGTAGAGATATCCACCTACCTCTGCCTCCTGAGTGCTGGGATTTAAGTATTGTTGACAAGGCCACAATACCCAACTTAAAACAAAAACAATGTTTTGGTAGGCGGTGGCGGCACACGCCTTTCACGCTAGCACTCAGGAGGCAGAGGCAGGCGGACCTCTGTGAATTCAAGGCCAGACTGGTCCACAGAGCGAGTTCCAGGGCAGCCAGAGGCCAGAGCTGTTTACAGAGAAACTCTGCCTTGGGGGTGGCTCTTTTTGGTTTTGTGCAGCAGGGTTCCTGTAGTCCAGGCTAACCTGACATTAAACTAGCCAAGGTTGATTTGGTATTTCCGACCTCCTGTCTCCACCTCACAAGTGCTGGGACTACAGACATTAGCCATCTCTCCAAGTGTAGAGTGTGTTTGTAAAGAAGCAGAGGGGAGGCCAAAATTCACCCCCAAATTTGTTCATCAGGTCACCTCAATATTTTCATTTCATTATTTTTTTTTTGAAAGAAGGTCTTATATAGCTCGGGTTAGCCTTAAATTTACCACGTCCCTGAGGATGACCTTGAACTCCTGATCCTCTTATTTCCACCTTCCAGGTGCCAAAATCCCAGGTCAGCACCACCATACCTGGATTATGTGGTGCTGGGTACCGAACCCAGGTCTTCACGAATGCTCAGCACACACTCTAGCTAATGAGCTGCATCCCCAGTTCCCACCTTGGTTTGTGTGTGTTTATGTTGTTTTGTTTGTTTTCGTTTTGGTTTTTCAAGACAGCATTCCTCTGTGTATACCTGCTGTCCCTGAACTCTCTACTCTGTAAACCAGGCTGGCCTTGAACTCACAGAGATCTGCCTGCTCTGCCTCTCCAGTGCTGAGACTAAGGGTGTGTGCCACCACCACCTAGCCCCACCTAGAAGTCTGGGATCAGATTTCTCACTGGTCTGGAAATAGCCGCATAGGCTACGATGGCCGACAGTAAGCCCCAGGGTTCCACTCTCTGGTTCATCAGTGCTGGGATTATAAATAGGACATCATGCCCTTTTTTTTAGTTTGGTTTGGTTTGTTTTTTGGACCTGGCTTCTGAGAGACCAAACTTAGGTCCTTATACTTGCACAGCAAGCAGGTTACTGAATAAATTATCTCCTGGATCCACCTTCAGTGTGACAGGAAATCACTATGTAGGCCAAGCTGGCCTTAGACTCATAGCAATACTCCTGCCTCAGCGTACAGGGATAACTGCCAAAGTCACACTTTGATACTAAGTGTATGTGTTACATATCGTCCTCTATATCCAAATTATAGATAAGAATAGATTCTTGTATGCTATATGTCTATATATGGTTTACTATAAAGTTTTTGACCATATTTACTATATAATGTGTATATTCCAAGGGTAAACGCCAACGCTGTCAATATGCACATTATGCCACTTTTTGTGATTTGTTTGTTTGTTTTTGTTTTTCACCAGGGTCTCTCTGTAGCTTTGGAGCCTGTCCTGGATCTTACTCTGTAGACCAGGCTGGCCTTGAACTCACAGAGCTCCATCTGCCTCCCCAAGTGCTGGGACTAAAGGCTTGTGTCGCTGCCACCCCCAGCCTGTTTGTGATTCTTAAACATAATATGTAGGGAATGGAGAGGCAGCTCTGCATTAAGAACGCTGCTGCTCTGGCAGAGGACTGGGCTCCATTTCCGGCCCTTACATGGTAACTCACATATAACTTCCCTCTGCTGACCTCCGTGGCCATTGCATGCACATGGTGCACACGCATACACTAAAGCACACACATACAAAATAAATTTTTAAAAAAGAGAGAGACTGGAACCAGGGGTACTGCTGAGCGCCTTTAATCCCAGCACTTGGGAGGCGGAGGCAGGTGCATGTCTGTGAGTTTGAGGTCAGGTGAATCTACACTGTGAGTTCTAGGAAGCCTGGGCTATGTAGAGGGACCCCTGACTTGAAGAAGGAAGAGGAGAGATAAAGGGAGGGGAGGGAAAGGAAGGGGAGGGGAGGGGAGGGAGGGGGAGGGGAGGGGACTCTAAACAGTTAAGAGTAGTTATTGTTTGCCAGGCTTTGGTGACTCAAGACTTTAATCCCAGCACTTGGGAGGCAGAGGCAGGCGGACCTCTGTGAATTCGAGGCCAGGCTGGTCTACAAAGCAAGTTCCAGGACAGGCTCCAAAACAATACAGAGAAACCCTGTCTCGAAAAATCAAAAAAAAAAAAAAAAAGAGAAAGAAAGAAACCAGCCTGTACCTATTGATGTAATCCTGTAACTTTTGTCTATAAAACCTAACAGTAGACAGGGAACTTCATTCCCTCTAGGGGCTGCTGCTGACATCTAGCCAGACAGGGTCCCTGTCATGGGTGGATGAACAATTAGAACCTTGCTTTTGCAGTTTAGTGGGTCTCTGGGGACTTTGCAACTTGGGCACAACAAAAATCTGTAATGGGATTTGGGGCCCTCTTCTTTTGTTTTTTGTTTGTTTGTTGAGACAGGATTTCTCTGTGTAACAAACAACCCTGTCTATCCTGGTACTCACTCAGTAGACCAGGCTGGCCTCGAACTCACAGAGATCCACCTGCCTCTGCCTTCCAAGTGCTGGGATGAAAGGCGTGTGCCACCACTGCCTGGCTCTGATTTCCTTTTCTAGTGCACATGAAAACAGATCCTTCACATACATAAAATAAATAAATCTTTGAAAATAGAAATCCCAGCACTCAGAAGGCAGAGGTAGGTGAGTCTCTGTGAGTTCAAGGACAGCTCCATGTACATGGTGAGTTCTAGGACAGACAGAGTTACACAGAGGGGACAAAGAAAGAGGGTGGGGGTAAAGGCACAGGCTTAACCCATGAGCTCCTCTAACCGTACGGCTGAGAGAGGCAGACACAAAAAGGATCACCCTGGCTTGTTGACTACCAGCCCAGATCCAGGCTCAGTAAGAGACCCAGTCTCAAAATAATACTGTGGAGAGTGAGAGAGAGGGACAACCGGTGTCCCCACAGGTGTCCCCCACTACACACATGAGCACACACACACACTCACACACACACACACACACACACACTCACACTCACACAAAGGAGACCAGTGAGAGCGCTCACTGAGTAAAGGCGCCTGATGCAAGCCAGACAACCTGAGTTGGTTTCCCAGTACCCACACGGTAGAGCAGTGGTGCTCAGCCTTCCTAATGCTGCAACCCTTTATTTAACCCAGTTCCTCACGTGGCGGTGACCCCCAGCCATAACATTATTTCCCTTGCCGCTTCACAACTGTGATTTTGCTAATGTTAGAAATCGCAATGTAAATATCTCATGGACAGGACAGCGGACATGCGACTCCTGTGAAAGGGTCTTTGAGAACTGCCGTGGTAGGAGGGAACTGACTCCTGCTTGTTGACCTCTGACCTCTGACCTCTAGCTGGAACCACCCTGCTAAAACACTGCTGGATCCTCCTCCCTCTCAATTTAGGTGTGGAGGCTTGAAGCTGAGGCAGGAGGATTGACTCAAAAATGTGGACAACCTGGTATTCATAGCAGACCCTGTCTCAGAAACAACAGGAATCTGGGGGTGTGGTTAGCTGGTACAGTGCCTGCCTGGCATGTACAAAGTCCTGGGTTCCATCCCCAGCGCCACATAATCTGGGCATGGTGACACACTCGGAAGGTGGAGGTCCGAGGGTCAAGGACATTCTAGGCTACTAATCATGCCGGAGGCCACCCTGGGATTCACCAGACCCTGTCTCAAAAGTGAGGGGGGACTGAAGAAATGGTTAAGTAGATAAGATGGCTTCCTGCAAAAGCATGAGGGCCTGTGTTCACGTTCACAGCAACCACACAAAGCCAGGCATGGCTGCAGGAGCCTGCAACTCTAGAGTTAGGAAGAGCTGAGACAGGTGGATTCCCAGAGCTGGCTGCACAGCCAGCCTGGGCAAAATATCCAGCTTCCAGAACAGTGAGAGACCTTGTCTCAATGTAACAAGGCAGAGGCCAACCCAGAAAAATATTGATGTCATCCTTTGGTCTCCACATATGAAGACACACTCAAAGATATACACACACTTCTGTGCATACATCACACACACACACTCACACACTCACATATACAAACACATTGGAGGATAATCCTAGCACTCTGGAGGTAGAGGTACAAGGATCCAAAATTCAAGATTATCCTTGTATTCTCTGCTATATAGCAAATCCAAGGCCAGCCTGGGCTACAAAAGACTCTAAATAGATAGATAGATAGATAGATAGATAGATAGATAGATAGATAGATAGATAGACAGACAGACAGACAGACAGACAGACAGATAAACACATACATAAATAAATAAATGCCGGACAGTGGAAACTCACATCTTTAATCCCAGTTTCCCTGGAACTGGAGTTACATGTGGATGCTGGGAACTGAACCCCAGTCCTGTGGAAGAACAGTCAGTACTCTTAACCACTAAGCCATCCAGTGCCCCACTTTTTAATATTTTTAACAGAGAGTCTATGTATCCCTGGCTAGCCAGGAACTCATCCTTTAGACTAGGCTGTCCTCAGACTGACAGAGATCTGTCTGCCTCTAGCTCTCCAGCACTGAGATTAAAGGCATACACCACTATGGCCTGCTATATATCTTATAATAGACCCTAGAAAAACTGCTACAGCCATTGAGGCAAAACATGTTGCTAGCTGGGCATTAATGATGCGCACACACCTTTAATGCCAGCACTCTGCAGGCAAAGGCAGGCAGATCTCTGCGAGCTCAAGGCCAGCCTGGTCTACAGAGCAAGTTGCAGGACAGGCTTCAAACCTAGACACAGAAACCCTGTCTCAAAAAAACAAACAAACAAAACATGTTGTTAATATTGGTCTTTTCCTTCAAAAATAAACATAAAAGAAATAAAAAATATAAATATACACATCTACAACTTGAGTTCTCAAAAAAAAATTAGCCATGCTCTCAACTTCAGAAAGAAAATTCCAGTTTACTGAATTGAACTGGGATTGAACAGAAACTAACAGCCACATATGAGCAAATCATCTTCGGGAACGTGTCAACGCGCACCTTCTGACTGAGCTACACTCCCAGACCATGTTTGAACTATAAACGATCTAGTAAGACAGGCATCCATCTATCAACAGTAAAACACAACGCAGTGCCAGGCAGTGGGACGCAACCAGGGTTCCCCAGGGATAGGATGACACATGCAATGGCAGATGAAAAGGAGTTCCCATGGCTCAACCATGAAGGTGACTGCCACCAAGCCTGAAAATCTGACTTTGAGCCAAGCAATGATGGCCCATGCCTTTAATCCCGGCACTGAGGGGGCAGAGGCAGGCGGATCTCACTGAGTATGAGACCAGCCTGGTCGACAAAGTGAGTTCCAGGATAGCCAGGGCTATTAACAAAGAAATGCTGTGACAAAAGAAAAAAACAAAAAACTGAGTTTCAACCCCTGTGACCTACATGGCAGGAGAGAACTGACTCTTGCAAATTGTCCTCGGGGAAGTCAGGAGACACAAGTACACACACACACACACACACACACACACACACACAGAGGAGGAGTCAGGAGACACAAGTACACACACACACAGAATATATATGCTTTAAAAACAGAAAAAGAAGAGATAAAGTTGGCTCACATCTATAAGATGATCCTCAGAACTGTTAGTCATTAAGAAAATGCTAACATGCTAACAGTAACCAGGAGTGGTTGCATACCTCTTCAGTCAAAGCACTTGGGAAACTAAGGCATGAGGCTTGTTACAAATTTGAATTCAAGACCAGCTTGGACTACAGATGAAACTGACCCTATCTGAAGAAAGGAAGGAAGAAAAAGAAAAAGAAGACAAAAACCCAACCCAAGAGGATACCATTCCATACTCCTTAAGTAGACACAATAAAATCCCAGAATTGGCGAGTACATGAAGAAGCTGGAACTCTTGTACATTGTCAGTGTGAATGTGAAATGATGCGAAATAGTGTGTAAAATAGCTTGATAGTTCCCAATAAATCAAACGTACAATTACCATTAAAAAAAAACTGAGAAAAAATTTCTAAAGAGTTAAATACAATACAAGAGGGTGTAGTGGTGCCCAAAGATCCGAAATTCAAGACCAGCCTCATTTACTCAACAAGTTCAAAGCCACCCTGAACTCCATAAGGCACCATCTCAAAATAAAATAAAGGCAGGGGGCAGTTGTGAGATAACCCAGTGGGTGAAGCATGTGCAGTACGTACGTGAGGGTCTGGGTTCAGCTCCCCAGCACCCAATACAAGCTGTGTGCAGAGATCTGCACATGTACTTGTAACCCCAGTGTTGGGGGAGTTGCAACAAACAAATCCACACAACTCAGGCAGGCTAGCCTCGGCTCAACAGGGAAGTCCACATTTAGTGACAGAGCTTGTCTAGAGTGGACTGGGTGGGGTGGCAGACACCTTTAATCCATCACTCAGGTGGCAGGGGCAGGAGGATTCCATGAAATCAAGGCCCCAGCCTGGTCTATATAGAATGTGCTCAGAAAAAAAAAATAGTAAGTGGGGAATACTTAGGAAGACACCCAATATGTCAGTCTGTGGTCTCCACAGTCACTCTCTCACATGTACACATACATTACACACATTGTATACATACATAATACACACACACCAGGGACACATGCTTAGATAGGACAGTCTGCCTTTGAATGCCCTCAGAGTATTAAAACCCTTCATCCTAAAGCCACTCCTGGATGGGAACTGGTACCCCCTGCCTCCTATGTGGTCCTGACTAGCCTGCTTACCCAAACACCTGCTGGAATCTTCACATCAAACTACGGCAGGCTCTGAAAACGTAGCTGAGAATAAAATGCCCTTCTTTCTTCTCTCTCTTCCTGTCTGTCTCTCTTCCTTGCTTCCTGTCCGTCTCTCTTCCTTGGTCCACTCGGCCTCATGCAGCAAAGACTCAAGAAACAGGGACTCTCCTGGTGGCCCAGGTCCTGGAGGGTGTCATCAGACAACGGGGACCAGAGGAAATAGTTCCCCTCCCATGGGGGACTTAAAGCCTGAGCGGTGAGTGATGTCATCTACTGTGGCCTGGATCTCCAAGGGTAATCCCAGCCAAGATGGGGGACTGACTAGGCAACAGGAGGTGACATTGGCTGGGGGAAGGGCACCGGCTGCTTAATCCCACCCTGCCACCACCCCCCAGTGACATCCCGGCAATTAGGGCTGATGAGGAAGGGAGGGTAGGCCCAAGCCCTGCCTGCACCCGGGAGCCTCCAGTCCTCAGAGAAGTCTTCCCTTAGTGTGTCTCCAGCTTCAGCTACTAGAAATGTCTTCGAAAGCACAGAGAGGGGTATACAGTGCTCCCGAGAGACTGTGACACCAGAGGCACAGGGCTTTCTGGATTATCCTCTGTGGCCTTGGCTGCCTTTCAACTTGTAAGTCCCCTGCCTCGGCTGGACTAGCTGGGGTGACGCACCTGTGCCACGCGCCCTGGATGAGGGAACCAGTTCAAATACGCAGTTTCTCAGCATTCTCCTTTTTTTTTCTGCCCCACCCCCCCTCCTGCCTTTGCCTTGGTCTCATTAGACATAAAGTCCCTTCCACTTCCTTCTCCCTCCCTTCTCTGTATTTTGGGTGTCCTGTGTGACTCAGTCTCTTCTCCCTTTGGACTGCAGGCTATACAACCCTTCTAATCAGCCTGTGTGCCGGTCACCTCTCTCTGTCTGTCTGTCTGTCTGTCTGTCTGTCTGTCTGTCTCTCTGTCTTTCTCTCTCTGTCTCTGTCTGTCTCTCTGTCTCTGTCTGTCTCTCTGTCTCTGTCTGTCTCTCTGTCTCTCTGTCTCTCTCTCTGTCTCTCTGTCTGTCTATCTCTCTGTCTCTCTCTCTCTCTCTGTGATAGTCACTCTGTTGCTCTGTGTTTATTGTCTCTCATCTCTGTCTTAACCTGTTTGTCTCTGTGTCTTTATCGCTACTTCTGTCCCTGTCTCTCTGAGTCCCTCTGTGTCTTTGTCTATGCCTCTGCCTGTGGCTGTCAGACTCTAAGTCTCTAATCAATATGTCTCTGTCTGTCTCTCTATGTCTTTCTGATTCTTTCTTTCTTTCCTTCTTTTTTTTTTGTTTTTTTTTGTTTTTTTTTTTTGTTTTTTTCAAGACAGGGTTTCTCTGAGGCTTTGGAGGCTGTCCTGGAACTTGCTTGGTAGTCCAGGCTGGTCTCGAACTCACAGAGATCCGCCTGCCTCTGCCTCCCGAGTGCTGGGATTAAAGGTGTGCGCCACCAACGCCCGGCTCTGATTCTTTCTTTTTCTCCCTGCCACTCTTTCTCTCGGTCTTCTTAGTGTCTCTGTATCTCTAACTCAGCCACCTCTGTGTCTATTTCATTTAGATTTGTCTATTTTATTGTTCCTTTATGGGCATTGCACCTGCACACCCTGTACATGCTTCATCCCTGAAGAGGCAAGAAGAGGGAGCTGGAGTTACAGAAGGTTGTAAGCCACCATTAGACATTGGGAATAGAACCAAGGTCCTCCGGGAGAGCCCCAGTTCTGGGACATCTCTCCAGCCCCTCCCTGTGTCTCTTCGTGTCCCCGACTCGCCATCTCTAGCTCCCTTTATAGGGCAATTTTGCATCCTCTGTCTCCCTTCTGTGCCTCTGTCTGTGGGTTCCTCCCTCTTTGTGCTGTCCCTCTGCCTGTCCACCCAGGGCTGCAAGCTGGGTCTCACAGCCCCTTTGCTTCTTACTAAGGTTCCATTGTTACTCTTGCCCCACCCCCACCATCCTGCCGTGTCTCCCCCCCTTAGTAGTCCCCTCCCTTGGTTTTTGTGGGTCCCTCTAGGTATTATCATCTCCCTGAGTCCCCGTCCCCACTCAAATCTGTTCTGCTTCTCTGAACTCCGGGCCAGGCACTCAAACCCAAGCAGAACCACGCATGCACATTCTGTAATCCCTGCTTGCCACTAGGAGCCCTGCCTCCCTCCCCCAACCCCTGCTAGGGGAGATTAGGCACTAGGGCCAGAAGGGGGAATCAGAGCAGATCTCATTAGCAGAATGACACAAAGGAGGTGTCTGACCTCAGAACTCTGTCACGAGGCCCACCCCTCGCTGCGGCTCAACCCAGGAGGAAGGCTGGCCATGCAGACCAGGAGGAAAACAGGCCTTCAGAATAGTGGGCCCCCATCATCCATGCATTTCCAGCCTAAGGTCCATGTGGGAAGCAGGTGCCATAAGTGGGTTTCCTGATTTCACTTGGTTTTTTGTTTGGTTGGTTTTTCCCTTTTGGCTTGTTGTTACTCTTGTTTTGAGAAAACTGACTCAAAGACCTGGCATAAGCGAGGCCCTATGTTGAAAAAAAGAAAAGCGTTTAGGGCAGTGATGGTGCACGCCTTTAATCCCAGCACTCTGGAGGTAGAGGGGAATGGATCTCTGTGAGTTCAGGGCCAGTTTGGTCTACAGAGCAAGTTCCAGGACAGCCAGGGCTACACAGACAAACACTGTTTTGAAAAATCAATGAAAAGAGAGAGAGTTTCCTTAACTTGACTTGACCTCCAGAGTCATATTACCTCTGGATGTCAAATTATTGAAATGTGCCCCCTCTCTATAGGGGCTGTCTTCTCATCCAAAATCAAGATTTCATCCTGACATGTCTGTGTTTTGAGTGACTACACTATTTGTTTGATTATTTGGGGAAACTGTGGTGCTCCTGAGGAAGTCAACCTGCATAAGTGAGGTAACCCAAAACCAAAAAGACAGAGTATGTACTCACTCATAAGTGGATACCAGACATAAAGCAAAGGACACCCAGCCTACAGTCCACAAACTCAGAGAAGCTTGAACCCTCTTCCAGAAACAGATGGAAGCAGATGCAGAAATCCACAATTAACCAATGGGCCAAGCTCCTGGAGTACAATCAAAGTAAGGGAGCAGAGATAATATGAACAAAGGAGTCAAGACCATGATGGGGAAACCCACAGAATCAGCTGACCCGAGCTAGTGAGCGATCATTGACTCAGGTCTGACAAACAGGGAACCTGCGTAAGACCGAACTAATATAGGTGACAGTGGTGTTACTGGGACAATACATGAGGCCACTGGCAGTGGGTCCAAGATCGAATACTAATACACAAACTTACTTAGTGGAGTCTATTCTATATGGAGAGATACCTTACCCAGTCCAGATACTGGGGTGTGGGGGTGGAGAGGTGCCTTGGTCCTGCCTCAGCATGAAGATGAGACAGATTTAGTTGACTTCCTAGGGGAGGCCTTACCCTCTCCGTGGAGCAGATGGGAGTTGCTGGGGTGGCGGGGGGCAGGGTGGAGTGGCAGGAGCCGGAGAAGAGAAAGGAGGGGCATCTGGGATTGGAATGTAAAAAATAAATTCATAAAAAAAGACAACCTACAGAAGCCAGTTCTGTTCTTCCGCCCCGAGGGCTCTCGGGATGGGGCACAGGTGGCCAAGCGTGGTGGCAAGTCCCTTAGCTTGCTGAGCTATCTAGCTTGCCCCGGCATGTGTGTTCAATGGGGTACTGGTGGGGCTTAGCCATCAGGAGTGAAGCAGGCTGCAGCTGGGTGATGAAGCGCTCCCTGGTGGCTCTGGCGAGAATGAGAAGCACTGAGGGGTAGCCAGTGCCTGCTGAGAGTTCCTCTTTCCTGGAACTCCTGCCTAGACCTTCTAGGCCTTGCCCCACCCATGGACAGACCTCCACAGATAGCCTCAGGACCTCAGACATTTCTGGAAACACTTATTTTTAGCCTGGTTGATTAGATAGGGTGTGGCTGTTGTATCTGGGTTTTTGTTTGTTTGTGTGTTTCGTTTTTTTCAACAGGGTTTCTCCGTAACTTTAGAGCCTGTCCTAAAAATTGCTCGGTAGACCAGGCTGGCCTCTAACTCAATGAGGTCCACCTGCTTCTGCTGCCCAAGTGCTGGTATTAAAGGTGGGCATCACCAAGATCACTTACTTCTGGGATCTTTATCGAAAATTGTTGGGCCCAAATTCTGAGCCCCAAAATCACCAAGAGGCCCATTTCGATGCAAAAGCAAAGAGTCTTTTATTGTAGTTGTTTAAGGAGCTAACCCCATTAGCTGGGGCCTTTCATCCATGCACCTCATCGGATGCCTGGAGAAAGGACCCCGAGGAATCTCACAAGGCAGGGGTCTTATAGGGCAGTGAAAAGGGGGCATCTCAGGACTGGTGTGCTTCCAGGCTTGAGTGACCTGCCCTGTTGTGATTGCTCAACTGGTAGTTATGGCCTATAGGCCCTCCCAGAGTGGTTGCTATGCTCTGTACATCACTGTTGTGAACTCGTCTGTAAAGCACATCCAGAGCTGTAAAACACAGCCCTGCCAGCTAACTTCTGATTGGTTCCTTGCCATGAGGAGGGCATCTGACCTTAGTGACCAGGACAGGAGTGGCAAGGTCATGCAAGCACATGGTAACATGACATGGCTGCTAAAACAGAGGGCCGGGGGTGGGGCTGGTCCCTTCAAAATCAGATGTCCATAGGTGTGTAGACTAATGTCTGGATCTTAAATTTGTTCCCAGTGATCAAAGTGTCTGTTTTTGTGTGAATATCATGCTCTTTTTTTTTTCTTTAGCTCTATACTACACAAGAAATTGGGGACAGTGATACCTCTTTCTACTGTTTTGTTATTAGGGATTGTTTTACCTATCTTGGGTGTTTTTCTATTTCCACGTGAAGCTGAAAATTGTCCTGTCAAGATCTGTGGAGAGTTATGTTGGAATTTTTATGGGGTCTGTAGTTTTTTTTGGTAGGATTGGCATACTTATTTATTTATTTACTTATTTATTTATTTGGTTTTTCTTCAAGGCATGGTTTCTCTGTATTGTTTTGGAAGCGTCCTGGAACTGGCTCTGTAGACCAGGCTGGCCTCGAACACACAGAGATCCGTCTGCCTCTACCTCCCAAGTGCTGGGATTAAAGGCATGAGCCACCAACACCCCCACAGAATTGGCATTTTACTACGTTAATCTCTCCAATCCATGAGCATGAGGAGGCCCTTTCCATCTTCTTGGTATCTTCAGTTTTTTTATTCAAAAACTTGAAGTTTTTGTCATGCAGGTCTTTCACTAGCTTGATTAGAGTTACCCCAAGATTTTTTTTTTTTTTTTGGTTTTTTGAGACAGGGTTTCTCGGTATTTTGGAGGCTGTCCTGGAACTCCCTCTTGTAGACCAGGCTGGCCTCGAACTCACAGAGATCCACCTACCTTTGCCTCCCGAGTGCTGGGATTAAAGGTGTGCGCCACCAACGCCCGGCTTACCCCAAGATTTTTTATATTATCTGAGGCAATTGTGAAAGGTGTTGAGTCCCTGATTTCTTTCTTTTTTTTTTTTAAGATTTATTTATTTATTACATATACAGTGTTCTGCCTACATGCCACAAGAGGGCACCAGATTGAATTGTAGATGGCTATGAGCCACCATGTGGTTGCTGGAAATTGAACTCAGGACCTCTGGAAGAGCAGTCAGTGGTCTTAACCTCTGAGTCATCTCTCCAGCCCCCCTGATTTCTTTCTTAGCCCATTTGTCATTTGTATACAGGTGGGCTTCTGAGTTTTGTGTATTAATATTGCAACCAGCTACTTTGCTCAAAGTGCATATCAACCTTAGAAATTCTTCAGTTGAATTTTTAGAGTCACTTCTAGAAACTATCATATCTGGATACTTTGAGTTCTTCCTTTGTGATTTGTAACCCCTTGATCTCCTTTCATTATATTATTGCTCCAGCTAAAACTTCAAGTACTGTATTGAATAGATATGAAAGAGTGAGCAGCCTTGTCTTCTTCCTGATTTTAGTGGAATTGCATTGAGTTTCTCTCCATTAAGTTGATGAGGTCTGCATGCGTTCTGTAAACTGCCTTTATTATGACTAGGTATGTCCCTTGTATCTCTAATGTCTATAGAACTTTTATCATGAAGAGGTGTTAGATCTTGTCAAAGGCCTTTTCTGCATCCATTGAGAAGATTATGTCATTTCTTTCTTTCTGTTTATTTATGTACTGAATTACATTCATCAATTTTTCATATACTGAACCATCCCTGCATCTCTGGGATGAAGCCCACTTGGTCATAGTGAGTGATCTTTGTGATATGCTCTTGGATTAAGTTTGCCAGTATTTTGCTGTTGGTTTTTTTGTTGTTGTTGTTGTTTTGTGGGTTTTTTTGTTTTGGTTTGTTTGTTTTTTGTTTTTCGAGACAGGGTTTCTCTGTGGCTTTGGAGGCTGTCCTGGACCTAAGACTTGTAGACCAGGCTGATCTCGAACTCACAGAGATCCACTGGCCTCTGCCTCCCAAGTGCTGGGATTACAGGCGTGTGCTACCACCACCTGGCCAGTTGGCAAGTGTTTTGCTGAGTGTTTTTGCATCTATGTTCATAAGGGAAATCCGTCTGTAGCTGTCATTTTTGTTGGGTTTTTGTGTTGTTCTATATCAGGGTTACTGCAGCCTTGTAAAAAGCACTGGGCAATGTTCCTTCTGTTTCTATTTTGTGGAATAATGGGAAGAGTACTGGCATTAACTCTTTTTTGAAAGTCTGGTAGAATTTGGTCCCTGGACTTTTGTTTTGTTTTGTTTTGTTGTTGTTGTTGTTTGGGCACCTTTTAATGACTGATCCTATTTCCCCAACACAGGTTGCTGAGTCAGGGCCTACATCTTGCTGAGTCTTTTCTGCAGCCTGTCACGGCTGCCACAGCAGGGGACTGGGTGAGTGTCTGGGCCCTTCGGTGTATTTCTCTACTTCTTGGGGCAGCAGGAAGATGGATCCAGTTTTCCCATCCATTCTGTCAGCCCCTGTTGACTTTCCATTGGGGCAGAGAAACCACTGATACTGAGAATGACCGTGAGTGGATAGTCCCTGTTGTTATTGTTGCTGTATGCCTGTGTGTTTTCCCACTTTTAATACCTTCCTCTGGCCTCCAAGAGCACAAGTCACATAAGCGATGCACAGACATGCACACAGGCAGAATACTTGTTACCGTGTAGGGGTCTTGAGCGGTTTCATTTTTTTTCTCTTCCAGTTAGAAAGCTAAAAGGCAGCAAGGAAACTCTTTCAAATGCAGCAAGCAGGAGCAGACAGAATCCGCCAGTCCAGAGCAGCTTTTGTTAGCAGTGAGGAAGTTCGAGCAACGAGACACAGAAGAGACCCTTTGCTGCATTGCACAGACGGCAATGGACCCTTCTTCAAAGGCTGTTTTTTAGTTTGCTTTTTGAGTCGCTGAAAACACAGACTGAGATGGACCAGTTTCTCCTTGAAGGCTGATTTTGTTGTTTTTTTTTTTTTTAAGTCATTGAAGGGCCTTCCTTCCCTAATTTAGGGTTGGTCAGTTTCAAACGAACAGGATCGCTGACTGACCATCAATGGCAGTTTAAACCTGCCCTGGTCTGGCCTTGAACTTGTCTCAAAAAACAAAAAACAAAGTCCATCAGCAGGGTCCTCCTTTTGTCTTGTGTCAGGAGGGTGAGGAAGTAGCCAGTCCTACTGTAAATCCCCTTTATTATTTAATCTTAGCCCTTCTCCCTGTCCGCTTATCAGTGAGTGTGTCTAACTGCTAGTCATTCCTATTCAAACACACAACCCAAGAAAGAAAGAGAGAGAGAGAGAGAAGCTGGTTAGTAAAACACCCAGTTTGGTAGTCCTCTTTGTTGTTGTTCTTTTCATGTGTATCGGTGTTTTACCTACAAGGATGTCTATTCTGATTGACAGGTGAAGTCGTGTGTCTGCTTCCAATGACCCTACCTATCACGGTCTCATTTTACACGTAGACATGCCCAGGTGTGCAGAAGCATGGTTCACTCCAAGGACACTTACACCCTGTGCACCCACCCAAAACCAGTTCCAGCCAGATCAGCCTTTATGAAGACTCATGGATTTTTTTTTTTTTTGTTCGTTTGCTTTTGGCTTTAGGTTTTTCAAGATGGGGGTTTCTCTGTGTAGCCCCGGCTAGCCTGAAACTAGCTAATTAGTTTCACAAGGGTTTAAGAAGGAAAGTCTGGGATTCATTGCATTTCCCCTCAAGTCTAATCAGGAGCAAGTGGGTATCCTGACACATTTAATTGCTGTGAACCTGTCGCCCACTCATGATCAAGCACATCCCCTGCAGGTGGGTTGAACAAGCATGCTTAGAACAGTGAAAACATGCGACTTGTTATCGCCCTTAAACAACATTTCAGGAACCATCTGTCCTTGGGTAAGGGGCTTGCAGATCAGAGGCGTTCAAATTACTAAGGCATAGTAATTGAAACTTAAAATGTAATTTTGACTCCTACTTGAAGACTACACTGGCCTGGAAAATTCAAAACCTTCAGTGATGCCCCTGCCTCTGCTGGGATTACAGGAGAGCACCTCCATGCTGGGAAGAGTCTTGCATTTTTAAATGAGCTTCCAGGAAACTGGGCTGCAGCTCAATAGGAGAGCCCTTAGCATATGAAAGGCCCAGAGATTCAACCCCAGAACCCAGCCACAAAATAAAATGCATCCAGGGTTTCAAAAGTGGCAGAGAAATTAATAGCTTTAGACACAAGGGGGCTGGGAACATCACTTGTCAGGAATTACAATTAGTGTTGGACAATTTTTTTTTCTATATTGCTCAGAGGTTGGGTCCTGATCCAGAGGAATATAGGTTCGTCTCTACTCTTTAGAGATTAACACTGCTTCAATTTTCCACTCCATGTTCTAAAATCTGTCTTAAAATGGTGGCCAGCGGGCATTTTAAATGCCTCAAACACTATTAACTCCATCCCCGAACTCACCCCTGCCACTGCCACAGACATAAGAACTGTTAGGAAGAGAAAATAATGACGTTTGTTAGGTTTGAGAGTTGCTAGCCAAATCCTGTAACAATAGGTAGGGACTGAGGGATGCTGGGAGAAACAGGCACCCGGGCTGGAGGCCATTTGCTGCCAAGAAGCCAGCGTCAACTCTGGGCTGCAGGATTTAGAGGGCGAGGTCAGGGCTCAGTTATCAGCTCTAAGCACCCCCTGAAGCAGTAGTTGCTCCACGAGGAACTTAGAACCTAACAAGGTCGCGCCCCCAAAGATGGGAACCCGACGGGGCGGGGCAGAGGTTCGGTGGATTTGCCCTTAAGGCAGGTAGAGGCCATTTGGTGGCCCCTGGGGGGAGGGTCCTAGGGCCAGGATTTAAGCGGTATTTAAAGTTATGTTCTGGCTGGGCGGTAGTGGAGCACACCTGTGATCCCGGCATTGGGGCGGCCAAGGCAGGTGCGTCTCTTTGAGTTCGAGACCAGGGCGGACTATAAGATCTGGTTCCAGACATCCTTCAGAACCCTCGGCTATCAGGCCACCTGAAGCTACTGACGAGATGGAAGCTACTTTGCCTTCTCTGTGTGAGTCTGGGCCCTCAGGAGCCTGTTTGGATGCTACCGGGTGGATTAGGGTTACAGTACAGGCTTGCGCCACCAAACCCAGTTTGGGTTTTTTTTTGTTTTGAGTCTTATAATCTCAGACTTGCTAGGGGGATGCAGGATGAAACTCCTTTTCCTCCTGCTTCAGCTCGGCAGACCCTGGGGTTAAGGATGTGTGACCACCCTGCATTTTTTTTTGAAGGGTCCGATCCCAAAGACCTGAAACGTAAACTGGGTGAATTTACAAAGTAGGACACTGAGGAGGGATCACTGGTCCCCCTCCCACTGATGGAATGACTTCCGGGGAGAAAAATCATGCGCTTGGGGTGGTGAGAAAGACTTCTCTTTTACAGCTCTTTATTCTGTGTATGGTTGTGTTCAGGGATGTGTGCAGGAGGTCTAAGGACAACTTTCCTGTAGGTTAACCTTCTGCCATGAAGGCCTCTGGTTCAAAACCGCCATGTCATTAGGCTTGGCAGCAAGGGCTGAGCTGATTCATCACTCTTAACCAGCCATGGTAGGGTTCCTCTGATTTGTTTCTGCCTCTTCCTCTCAGCCCCCGAGGACCTGGTTCTCCCTGACAACGAGTCCTTTTTGAAAGAGCTGCAGCCACTGAAACAACCCGTCGAGGATACACACCTAGACCTCGAGACTATAAGGGATCTGGCCATCAAATCTGACCCGACAGAGGAGGGACAATATGAGGTCAGACTCCCCTCTCCCTCCCTTGAGCACCTCTAAGCCAGGGATTCTCAACCCATAGGTGGCAACTCCTTTGGAGGTCGAAGGACCCTTTCACAAAGGGTCCTTGCATATCAGATATTAACATTTGATTCCTAACAGTCGGCAAAATTACGTTTAAGAACTGGCATAACAGTTTTTACACTTGTGGATCCCCATAACATATTAAAGTGTTGAAGCATTCGTAAGGTTGAGAACCACCTAGGCTGGATCCCTGGTCTATAGGCCTTTTAAGTCCCCCTGTGTCTTTGGGGAACCTCCCTTCAGGTCCTGGAAATAAGCAGTGTTCCCTGCATAGCCCCCCCAGTCACCCATCCACCCAGAATCTAAGCCTCAGGGGCTAGGAACACAAGATGACCCTCCCTTTTGTTTCCATGTGCCCTCTCTCTCTGCAGACTTGGCTCATTCTGTACACCTTGATGATGCGGCAACGCCCGGGCGCCGATCCCGACAGCTTCCCGATGCCCCTGAATATGTGGGCGCCACCCAGACTCTCACCCGTGAAGGTTTCCCTTGCTTTCTTTCAGCACTCAAAAAAAGGGTAAGCATTATTGCTGATTCTGCCTTCCAGATTGTTTGCATCCCCAAGGGATCACTCCCAACACTGTCCCCTCCCCCATCTGGGTGGGACCTCCATTTGTAGAGCCCAGACTGCAACATTTCTCAAGAATTCTGGGCGAGAGCCTGAGGATTGAAATGTAGACAAAAGACAGCAGGTCATTCTTGCAAGGAGAATGCTGTTTATTGCAACAATAGGGGGAGCTTTATATACCAGTTAGCAGGCGGGTGGAAAACTACCAAGGTCAGAGGTTCACATTCCCAGGGTCCTCCAGCAATAAGGATGGGAAGATAATGGGAACTTGCATTCAGTCTTCATTGGAAGGAGGGGAACAGGTATTATCCCAAACTGGTCAGCATATCCCTATGGGGAAGGGGTCCAACACCTCCTGGCTTTGCTGAATTCACGGAAACATGAAGGCTTTTGGGTCCATCCCTCAACACCTAGGTGCTAAGATAGAATTGAACTAATCTGAGGTTCTGAGTTTCAGACTGGGGCCTCTGATAGGACTCTGTGGTGTGTGTGGCCCCGTAGAGTCAATCTCAATGATCTGCCTCTCCTGGTTTGGGTGGGAATTATGGTCCCTTTTTTGGTGGGGGGGGGGTTCTGAGACAGGGTTTCTCTGTATATAAGTATCAGTATTTTTTATATTTTTTTTCCCTCCCTACCAGTGCTTCTCAAGCCTGTTTCTGGTTTTAGATCTGGAAGCGGGACATTGAATGCATTGATAATGATGGGATAATGAAGGTGCACTCCACCATGCCTAACCTATAGATGATATTCTCAGGGTTGGGAAGAAGTTAATGTTCCGTTAATACATTGGAAAAGTTAAATGTCTGCCTAATAGTAGAATGGATGTCAGGTGTGCAGTGAACAGTTACTTCATGGCCTAAAGAGAGCCCGAGATAATTTGGCTTTTCCACAATCTGGGAAGCTTTATAGAGACAGGGTCTTTACAGAAAACACTGGCTGTTACTAGAATTCTCAAACTCGAGATCCATCTGTCTGCCCTCTCAGTGCTGGGATTGATTAAAGATGTGGGTAACAAGCTGGGTGTTGGTGGCGCACGCCTTTAATCCCAGCACTCGGGAGGCAGAGGCAGGCGGATCTGAGTTCGAGACCAGCCTGGACTACCAAGCAAGTTCAAGGACAGTCTCCAAAGCCACAGAGAAACCCTGTCTCGAAAAACCAAAACAAAAAAAAGATGTGGGTAACAGGCTGGAAAGATTGCTCATAGGTTAAGAGTACTGGCTGTTCTTCCAGAGGTCCTGAGTTCAAGTCCCAGCAACCACATCACAACCACCTGTAATGAGATCTGCTTCCCTCACAGGTGTGCAGGCAGAACACTGTATACATAATAAACATTTTAGAAAGTTTAAAAGGGGGTGGGTACCATACCCAGCTCCTTTTACAATCTTAGATATAGATGGCTTGTTTTTTTTTTTTCTGCCTGGGAACATTTCTTCATTGGGACATGGATTGATTCCATGAACTCAGTCCCTCAATATTTCAAGAAATTATTGACTGTAACTTGTGCTTGTTGAGGAGATGCAAGAGCCTTTCCAGTCTAGATTTGGCCTACCTTGGGCTCCTTCACCATGAGGTCCCCCAAGATCACACTCAAGTTACTAACATTAACAGTAAGCTCCCTTAGGTACTAGCAATTTAGCACTGACCTGGGAAGGGCAGACAGGGTTTTTCTGATCTGTTGTCCCTCAGCCTCCATGGATGAACAGAGGTCGGAAGAACTAAAAATATACGAAGCCAATTTAAGGAGGAAGATTTCCCAGGACCTGGCTAACCGTCTCAGACTGGAAGAAACTGATACGGAGGTCAGATTCCCTTCCCTGCCTGATGGATAATGCATACTCCAAATCCCCAGACGTGGGGTGGTAGGGAGGCCACCTTGGATGCCCTTCTTTCTGTTTCTTTGGGTAGCCTGAACTATGGTAGGACTAGCTCTTGGAACCACCCAAGATTTAAAGACCTATGCCACCATGGCCTGACCCCACCCTACATCTTTTGGGGTATGTGGGGGGGGGTGGTTCAAGACAGTTTCTCTGTTTCTTTGTCCACCCTGGAACTCTGTAGGAACTCACAGAAATCCATCTGCTTCTGCCTCCCAAGTGCTGGGAATTAAATGCATGAGCACATCTTTCTTATTAGAGGTAGACAGGTCTCTTGTTTGGAGACAGAGCAAGTTCCAGATCAGCCGAGACATACTTATAGTGAGGCCCTATCTTTAAAAAAAATAAAGGGGCTGGGTGGTGGCGGCGCACGCCTTTTATCCCAGCACTCGGGAGGTAGAGGCAGGTGGATCTCTGAGTTCGAGGCCAGGCTGGACCGACAGCCTCAAACAATACAGAGAAACCCTGTCTCATAAAACCACAAAAAAGGGGGGACCCTTCCATTGTTACTGAATGCACTACTATGGGGAGGGGGAGCTGTTAGCCAAGAGTTCAAGTGCCATCCATCCTTGCTGGCCTCCATAGTTGAAAGTCTGGGCTTACTGTTTCCTAAAGACAAAGTCAGGCAGAGGCGCCCTGAGTTTGGAGGCCAGCTTGATCTACAGAGTTCCAGGACAACCAGGGCTACACAGGGAACAAGCAAACATGGACTTGAAACAACACCTCAAATCCTGCCAGAGTCCCCAGGTAACTGGCTCTACCCTTAATGTTCTCTCCCCAGTCCTTTCTGATCTCATTGAGGTCATAGGGTAGAGCCCTACCCATTTGCCTAGCCCATCTTCCGAAGCTAAGAACAAGGGGCCTACTTTGGCATCTGTCTCTTATTCTCTTTGGTTCATTTTTTGTTTTTCCAGACAGAAGAAGAAGAAGAAGAAGAAGAAGAACAAGCAGTTGTCCAAGGCCCAGGGAAAGAAGGGGGAGCCCAGTGACTTGTTGTCCGCTACATCGAAGAGCAAAGGGAAGGATGACAATTCTTGTGCCTATTCCCATAAGTGCCGCTTCCTAAAGGCAGAAAAGATTGGCAAGGGCAAGAAGGCAGGGCCTTTGGAGTCTTCCCAAGACGACACATCTGTGCTCCCTAAAATTGGAAGCTTTCTAGAATCTCTGTCTGTCTGCAAGGAATCAAAGCAACGGTGACAAGTCACCTGTTTCTGGGAGTGCCATGGTCCAGCTTTTAGCTCACTCTGGCATCTGTCTGGGGAACGCATCCTCCCTACCTTGCATGTTTTGGGGGTTTTGATTTTGTTTTGTGGGTGCTTTGTTTCTGGCCTGGGACTTGTAGCTTTAAATCTCAAGTGCCAGGCTATGTGATAATTCTATTAATGGGCTTTTTTCTTTTACTCCTTTGAGGGCAATTCATGTACCACCTTGTCCCAGCATTGGCTGCTCTTGTTAAATGTTAATTCACCTTGCTTTTTGGGGAACTGGCTCTTGGGTTTTCATGCCAATTAATGTAGGTTGGTAATAAAGAAGTTAAAATGGCTTTTTGTTTTTGTTTTTAGATCAGGCCTGATGCCATAGCCTAGTCCAGGGTTTCAGTGGCCGAGAATGAATTGCAGACTGGGATTGGGTATCTTCAGCTGGTATTTTGGTTTTCCTGCCTTGTAGATTTCTTACATGGATGTTCAACTCTCAGATCTAAGCCTGGGGTGGGATTAAAGATGCTTCCAAAAAGCCGGTCGTTGGTAACCCACGCCTTTAATCCCAGCACTCGGGAGGCAGAGGCAGGCGGATCTCTGAGTTTGAGACCAGCCTGGACTACCAAGCGAGTTCCAGAACAGCCTCCAAAGCCAGAGAAACCCTGTCTCGAAAAACGCAAAAAAAAAAAAAAAAAAAGCTTCCAAAAGAGTACAGTGGTGAAGGCCTTTAATCCTAGCATTCTGGCAGAAGGCAGGAAGATCACTTGAGTTCAAGGCCAGCCTGAGCTATAAGACCCTGTCTCCAAAAGGTAAATAGGAAGTTTCAAGTCGCTCTGCCCCTCTTTTTAATGTCTGGATTCTTTGCCTTCATGCATGCATGCATGTATACAATATGCACCAGTGTCTGCAGAGGCTAAAAGAGGCCCCAAGATCAGAACTTTGAGTTACAGATGGTTGTGAGCTGCCGTGTGGGGTCTGGGATCAAACCTAGGAGCTCTGCTGGAGCAGCCAGTGTTCAAAACCACTGCAATGTCCTCGACTTTTCCTGATTCCCTTACCTCTTTTCATTGGTTGTTTTAGTTTTGAGGCCTGTCCTGAAACTTGCTCTGTAGACCCGGCTGGCCTGGAACTCAGATCTGCCTGCCTGCCTGCCTCTCTGCCTCAGGAATGCTGGGTTGAAGGTGTGTGCAACCACCACCAGGCCAGGAGCAGTGTTTTCATTATCCCTACATGAGTTTCCCACATCCCTATCTCTGTAGCAGTAGAATGCAGAGTCCGGAAGCTGGGGAGACTGTTCAGCAGTCGCCAGCACTCACATGCGGGCTCACAGCCAACCTCAACTGAACCTATGCCTTCACAGGGTGTGCACATACAAAGTTTCCCAGGTAGTGACAGAAACTGGGCCCTATAGTTCCGAACAGATTTGGAGGCACATGTGCAGTGAGTAACTTCTGGCTTTTTTCCTCACACCATTGGCTCAGCCTCTGGTCTAGTCTGGGTTCCTGGTTTCTCTGGTCTCTCCTCCCTTCCTCTACTCTCCACAGAGTGGCTTTCCTACTCCCAAGTCTCATTTTTTGGTTGTGAGCCTAGCCTTTAACGGCTGAGCCATCTCTCCAGCCCCTACTCCGAGTCTCTCACAGCTGGTTGGTTCTCTTTACCAGCGTGGTTTGCTCTAGCAAAAACTGTCCTCTTAAGCTTCAGCAAAACGGGGCGCATTAGTGGGGATTTGGAGGGACATGGGACAGGCTGTGGGGGTTGGGCACAGATAACAATGTGACAAGACTGTTTATTCAGGGTCCCCTGGTAGGGACACTACAGAAAAACATTTGCAATTATCAGGGAGATTTAGGGGACAAACGGGGAGACCTGAGGTGGAGAAAGCTTGGGTTTTGCTTTTGAGTGGGGGAGAGGGTCTAGACCAGGCTGCCCTGGAGTTCAGTCTGCCTGTCTCCAGAGTGTTTGCTATTGAAAGTGTGTGCCGTACTCCTCGAGTAAGTAAGTGAGCACACACGTTATCTTCAGAAGACAGTGCTGTGTGTTGCTGGAGCTGAAGTTACAGGCTGTTGTGAATTGCCTCAAAGGGTCTGGGAAATGAATTTTGAGTCCTCTGCAAAAGTAGTGGACACTAAACTGCTGAGCCAAACGTCAGGCCCCCAAGCCCCTCTTTTTGTTTTTGTTTTTTTGTTGTTTTTTTTTTTTTTGAGGAAGGGTCTCATCACTAGATGACCTTGAATTCTTTTTTTTTTTCCTTCCAGACATGGCTTCTCTGTGTAGCCTGGGAACTCACTTTGTAGACCAGATTGGCCTGGAACTCAAGATCTTTTGCCATTTCTTCCTGGATGCTGGGATTACAGGCAGGCACCACTATGCCTCATTAAGAGAGGGTCATTCTTGCCGGGCGTTGGCGGCGCATGCCTTATTTAATCCCAGCACTCAGGAGGCAGAGGCAGGCGGATCTCTGTGAGTTCGAGGCCAGCCTGGTCTACAAGAGCTAGTTCCAGGACAGCCTCCAAAGCCATAGAGAAACCCTGTCTTGAAAAACCAAAAAAAAAAAAGTCACTTACCTTTTTCTCCTACAGGTTGCCTCACACAACCTTAATAGGATGTGTTTAATTTTATTACAACTTGTTATGTCATATCTGGTAGCTATCCCTGGGAGGCTAGTCCTTTTCTGAAGGGAAAGGAGTGGATCTGGGGGAAAGGGAAGGTAGGGAGAGGGGCTGGGAGTAGAGGAGGGAGAAGAAACCAGTCATTAAAAAATATTTTAGGCCAGGTGGTGGTGGCGCACGCCTTTAATCCCAGCACTTGGGAGGCATAGACAGGTGGGTCTGAGTTTGAGGCCAGCCTGGTCTGCATAGGGAATTCCAGGACCATCTACACAGCTACAGAGAAATCCTGTCTCTTAAAAAATAAAAATCAAGTAATTTTAAATTATAAAAAGACAGCCCTTCTTACCTCTCACCATGCTCTGTGCAGCCCCCAAGGAGGTGGAAATCGCCCAGCTCCAGTGGGTCAAGCAGCCTAGGCGGCTCTCACCAGGCGTTGGTGAAAAATCAAGCTGGCTGAGCCTCAGGTTCACGGGGCACACAGGTTTCTGCGTTACTTGTCTGCTTCTGCACTGCGAGGTCCCAGGAGTAGGTGAAAGGAAAGATGCAGTTGTCTGTCTTTTGTTTGTTTTTACGAGACAGGGTTTCTCTGTATTGCTTTTGAGGCTGTCGGTCCAGGCTGACCTTGAACTCACAGAGATCCACCTGCCTCTGCCTCCCAAGTGCTGGGATTAAAGGCGTGCGCCACACCACCCGGTTCAGGTGTCTGTCTTCAAAGGTCAGGTGTACATCCTCAGCCTAGAACTCCCACTGCACAAGGAAGAGCTGGCAAGCATGGAGGAGCGTGGGTGATTACAAACTCGTGGACGCCCCGGGGCTTCGTCAATGTCAGTTGGGTCAGGCTAAGGAATAATGGAGCAAGACCAGAAAAGCAAGGTCTGTGTGCCCAACAGGCCCTGACAGGGGATCTGCCCTCCCGGATCTGCTGCTGTCCAGGGCTTCAAGAGCTAAGTGTGATAAATTGGGGGCTGTCCTCCTACCTGGATAAGGCTATTGGCTACCACCAAGGACCTCTTTGGTCCCTAGTCCCCTGTAGCCTGCAAAAGTGCTCATTGGGTAAAAGGGGAGCATGGGGGTGTGGATACTATAGGAAAACAATATATTTATTTACCAGAGAGAGAGAGAAGTCGCACAAACCAGGAGTTAGAAGTGCAGCTGGCAGCCGGGCGTTGGTGGCGCATGCCTTTAATCCCAGCACTCGGGAGGCAGAGGCAGGTGGATCTCTGTGAGTTCGAGGCCAGCCTGGTCTACAGAGCGAGTTCGAGGACAGCCTCCAAAGCTACAGAGAAACCCTGTCTCGAAAAACCAAAAAAAAAAAAAAAAAAAGTGCAGCTGGCTTCCAGGAGAAAAAGGGAGGTTCCTTTTTCTTTCACTTCCTTTTATATCTACCTGTGTCAGTTTACATGTTCCCGCCCTCATGGGCAGATAGCTTCGTGGGGTTCCCTCCTACAGGGGTGCCTTCGTGGGGAGCAGTGAAATGGCAAGTCAAATGCGTCTAAAACTGGACTGGGCTTGGAGGTGTCTGCTAAGCAGCTCCGGCTGTAACTGAATTCAAGGCAATCCTGCCTCAGCCTAGGATGTCCTGGGGTACAGGCGTGCACCCTCACACGAGGCTTCACGGAGCCGTTTTGATGCCTGATTCCGGCTTCATCCTTTCTCGTCAGCCTCTAGTTGGGAGGTGATGACAGGTGGCATGTTTCCTTGGCCTTGACCTAGCCCAACTCATCACCTAGCCCAATCCTCTTAGCGCCCCCGCCAGTGTCTGCAGAATCTCAGCCAGGTCAGAGAACGGAAAGGGGCCATGGGGACACAGCAACAGATGGTGTGACAGCCCTTCCCGAGCCGCCTCCTTCCATCTTCCCAGCCTCTCTAAGTAGCAACGAACAGGAGGTGGGCTCAGGCTCTCTTCTGCTCTCAAGATAGTGCTTCAGTGCTGGGTGGTGGTTGTGGTCTTTAATCCCAGTCATTGGTGGCACAGGCAGGCGGATCTCTTGAGTTTGAGGCCAGCCTGGTCTACAGAGCAAGTTCCAGAACAGTCACAGTCAGGGCTACACAGAGAAACCCTGTCTCAAACACATTCTCACACACACATACAGAGAGAGAGAGAGAGACAGACAGACAGAAAGACACAGGTAAGAAAAACAGGGAAAGACGCTAACATTCTACTCTGGTCTCTGCATGTATGCACACACAGGAAAATAAACACAACAGATTTTTTTTTAATGGAGGCAAATCTTAGTGAGTTCCAGGCCAGCCAAGTCTTGCCTCGAGCTTGTTTTGTCTCTGGCTCTCAAGTGCTGGGAACAAAGGCATGTATCACCTGCCTTGTTCATTTTAGCTTTGTTTGCTTATGGTGTTTTAAATTTGTAACAGAATCTATCTGTACAGCCCTGGCTATCCTAGAACTCACTGCCCAGACCAAGCTGGCCTTGACTCAGAGGACCACCTCCCTGTGCCTCCTGAATACTAGGATTAAAGGCGGTATTGTGCCAAGTTCGAGGACCCCAAGAGAGCAACCCAAGGTGCAGACATTTCCCATGCAAAAGCAAAAGGTTTCTTTTTATTGTTCAAGAGGGCCACCCTGGATCTCACTCCATGGCGGAGAAATGAGATGCTAACCAGCCAAAAAGAGCTTTTAAAGGGCAGACCCTAAGGTTGACAGTCACAAATTTCAGTTTCCATCGTTACTTACAGTCATAGAAAGTACAGAGTAAACCAGTAACTATATATTTTAAGCAAGATACATTTGAGTAAGAAAAGACAGGACCCAGAGTTTCCAGGGTACATGGTCACAGGGTCTGTCAGTTATGCCCTGGAGTGGGGGATCCTTACAACTGGCAAGGGATTATGGTCAATAACTAACAAAGGAATGTTAAGAGTGGTGGACAGTCGCCGGGCGTTGGTGGCGCACCCCTTTAATCCCAGCACTCGAGAGGCAGAGGCAGGCAGATCTCTGTGAGTTTGAGACCAGCCTGGACTACCAAGTGAGTTCCAGGACAGCCTCCAAAGCCACAGAGAAACCCTGCCTCGGAAAAAAAAAAAAAAAAAAAAAAAAAAAAAAGAGTGGTGGACAGTCAGCTTCCTTCTCTGAGAACAGGGCTCAGGCACCTTTACCATTAGAAGTTCCCTTTCTCTGTATAGATTTTGGGCCCAAAATTTTAAACTATTAGTTTTTGATCCTTCAGTGTGTGCTATCACTTTAATACTCAGATCTCCCACTTCCCCAAAAAACCAACAAGGAGACTGAATCCCACGTGTACATGCAGAGTCTTTATTCAACTTCGAACTCGGGCTCTCCCTGTGTCCAAGGCCTCGGCACTATCAGAGAGCCTGGGGCTGAGCTCAGTTGGGGAGGGTCTTATCATAGCAGAGGTCTTAGTGATTGGAAATGGGTGTGGATCTGGACTAAGGGACGTCTGGTGATCCAATCTACAATGGTTGGAATGTTAGGTGTTTTCCCCTCGGATGGATTCCTGGGTGGTCCCAGTTTGTCGTCTTTCCTGGAGTCAGATGTTGCCTTCGGGTCAACTGAAACTCAGGCTATTGAGCCTGCCATGGCTTGTGTGTACCAAGCTTCCCTGGGCCCTAAAACCACACTTGGGCTTGTAGTTTTTCTCCAGACAGGCTCTCCCTGTGTATCACTGGCTAGTTTGGGAGTCACGGAAACAATTGACCTTGAATTTACAAATGTCAAACTGCTGGACTTCCTATTGCTGGACTGAAGGCTTGCCCCACCACGCCCTGTTTAAAGCAATTCTTATGCTTATTTTACTTGTTTTGGATTTTCCAGACAGGGTTTCTCTGTTTTCGAACTCACAAAAATCAGCCTACCATTGCCTCCGCACTATCATTCTGATTTTTTTTTTTCTTGTTTTTTTCTAAGACAGTTTCTCTGTGTAGTCCTAGCTGTTCTGGAACTCCTTATGCAGACCAGGCTGGCCTTGAACTCAGAGATCTTGAAGGGGCTAAACTAAACTCAAAGGCTTCACTTCTAACAATTTAGAAATAAAGGAACCAGACCCTCACTCAGCCCCCTGCTTTAGCAGCCATGACAGGCTACAGAAAAGACACGTAGGCCTCTGACACAAGGAAACTCCAGATCCTCTGGCATCTTGGAGTCTAGGGCCAAAACTGAACACAAAGAAACTCCAGACCCCCCCCCCCATAGCCTCCTAGATACTTGGTTCCTGGGACCTGTTTGGCCACAAAAGAAACTCCAGGGGGACCAAAACCTCCCCCTGTAGTCTCCAGGATATATAGTTCTGAAAACTATTGGTATCTATGTACAACAGGCCACCTGCAAGTAACAAGACAATGCCATAGAAACCACAGAATGTTCCCTCTCAGCACTAACCAATGAGAATAATTGGTACACAGATATTTCACGCCAAAATATGACTTTGAGAAAGGCTCCTAATTGTTCCCAAATGTCAACCAATCAGAAACCATCCCGATGTAATCCTTTAACTTTTGTCTTTAAAACCTAGCTGTAGACAGGGAACTTCACTCCTTCTGGAGGTTGCTGAGTCAGCTTGCTGGATGGGCGTCCCTGTCATAGTTAGATGAACAATCATTAAACCTTGCTTTTTTTTTTTTTTTTTTTTTTTGGTTTTTTGAGACAGGGTTTCTCTGTATTGTTTTGGAGGCTGTCCTGGAACTCGCTCGGTAGACCAGGCTTGGTCTCAAACTCACAGAGATCCACCTGCCTCTGCCTCCCGAGTGCTAGGATTAAACCTTGCTTTTTGCTGTTTGATAGGTCTTCCTGGTAGTCTCTGGGGACTTTGCAACTTGGGCAGAGCAATCCACCTGATTCTGCCTCCTGAGTGCTGGGATTAAATGCCTGTGCCCATGCCAAGCTTCATTTTTAAACATTCCAGGCACAGCGGAGAGTAGTGGCACACCTTTAATCCTAGCTCTCTAGAAGACAGACAGGCAGTAGGATCTCTGAATTCCAGGCCAACCAAGGCTCGATAATTAAAGAACCTAGAAGCTGACAGTGGTGGTGACCCAGGCCTTTAATCCCAGCACTCAAGAGGCATAGGCAGGCGAATCTCTGAGAGTTCGAGGCCAGCCTGGTCTACAGAGCGAGTTCCAGGACAACCTCCAAAACAATACAGAGAAACCCTGTCTCGAAAAAAAACAAAAAACTAAGCTGGTAGCTATAATATATACACAGAGGACCTGCTGCAGACCCATGTAGGCTCTGTGCTTGCAACTTTTAAGTCTCTGTGCAGTGATCTCCAGAAAGAGGCCGGGCCCCTATAGTGTCTCCCTGAATTTCTAGAGAGTCTCTGCTACCCCCTAGTGGCTATCCCGGCCCCTGGCTCTCTTCCCACAGCGGATTCTCTGACCCTGTCTGGTCCCATTTAGCAAACTCAAGAATCCTGTGAATTCAGACAGGGTCTCAGAAGGAAGCAAGCGATGGGGGGCGGGGGGGCAGAATTAGGCCTGGTGTTTGCAGACGCATCTCGGGCTACCGGAGAAAGAACAGGGACTACCGGAGAAAGAACAGGGACAGGCAGCTTTAGTAAAACGCTTATATGACCTGACAAAGCCTGAGATGGTCTCAGAGACAAAGAGAGATCCTACAGACCGAGGCCGAAGGTCAGAAAGTCCCTTGGTTTTACTTTTTACTTAGATTTGGCAGTGTTTTATATTTGCAGTGCTGAGGACGGAATCCAAAGGTCAGAGTATTCCATTTAAAATATTTTTATTTGCTTATCGTGTGTATGTGTGTGTGTGTGTGTGTGTGTGTGTAGAGAGAGAGAGAGAGAGAGAGAGAGAGAGAGAGAGAGAGAGAGAGAGAGAGAGAGAGAGAGAGAGAGAGAGAGAGAGAGGTGTAGGGCTCACAGGAACCAGGGCACACATGGAGGGCAGAGGACAACATTGTGGCATCAGCTCTCTCCAAGTTTAGGCTGGGTCTGGGGATACAACACAGGTCACCAGGCTTTGCAGCCCTGAACCATCTTATCAGCCCCCTTTTCCACTTGGGGGAAAAAAGAACAAAACAAAAAAACTGAGACGGAAGACTTGCAGAGAGGGCTCCTGTACACAGGGGTTCTCTGTATCCCTGGCCGTCCTGAAACTCACTCTAGATCAGGCTGGCCTGAAATTCAAGAGACCCTCCTGCCTCTGCCTCCCGAGTGCTGGGATTAAAAGTGGGCGCCACCACTGCCCTGCTCAGGTTTATGTTCTTTTTGTCTTTGGAGACCGGGGTTTCTTTGTGTATCCCTGTGTTCTGAAACTCACTCTGTAGACCAGGCTGGACTGGAACTCACAGAGATCCGCCTGTCTCTGCCTTACGAGTCCTGTGATTAAAAGTATGTGCCGCCATCGCCCATGAGTTCTACTTTTTAAAGGTGGCTTCTCATGGAGTCCAGGCTGGCCTAAAGTCCTGATGTTCTCTCCTAGCACACGGACTCCAAGAATAGCATTCATGTCATCAAGCTTGGCAGCGATCACCTTTACACACTGCACCATCTTGCCATCCACCTCCCTTGTGTTTTCCAACCATTAGAAATGTGGGACTTAGCCGGGCGTTGGTGGCGCACGCCTTTAATCCCAGCACTCGGGAGGCAGAGGCAGGCGGATCTCTGTGAGTTCGAGACCAGCCTGGACTACCGAGCGAGTTCCAGGACAGCCTCCAAAGCCACAGAGAAACCCTGTCTCGAAAAACCAAAAAAAAAAAAAAAAAAAAAAGAAATGTGGGACTTGGCCCACAGGTCGAAGAGAGTGCCACATCTCCAGCTCTGGACTTAGAGGTACATGTCCACACCACCACAACTATATTTATTTATCTATTTATTACATATACAGTTTTCTGCCTATGTACCTTACCAAAAAAGGACACCAGATTGAATTGTAGATGGTTGTGAGCCACCATGTGGTTGCTGAGAATTGAACTCAGGACCCCTGGAAGAACAGTCAGTGCTCTTAACCTCTGAGCCATCTCTCCAGCCCCATGACTAGCTTCTTGCAAGGGTACTAAGGATCAAACTCAGGTCTTTGTACTTGCAGCAAGGACTTTGCCACCTGAACTGTCTGCCCAATTTTTGTTTTCTATCTCCAAATTGAGATTTGTGATGTTTTGAATACGAAATTAAACTTTTCCAGTCCCCCCCCTTCCGGAGCAGAAGGACCAAGTTCCTCAATTCAGAAGGAAATTATACAAATGTCCTCATGTGACCTTTACCATGGAGTGAAGAAACTATAGACCCAGCAATTCAAGGCCTTGGTACACACCAAAAGAACTGAACATGGGTTTTTTTGTTTTTTTGTTTTTTCGAGACAGGGTTTCTCTGTGGTTTTGGAGGCTGTCCTGGAACTAGCTCTTGTAGACCAGGCTGGCCTCGAACTCACAGAGATCCACCTGCCTCTGCCTCCCGAGTGCTGAGATTAAAGTGAACATGGGTTTTAAACAAATACATGCACATAGGCATGACAGATGAATGGTAACCTGAATGCAGCCAGTATCTATCTGAGGAATTATTGTGTGGCCATCAACATTAATGACATACTGGTAGAGTCGCCTAAAGTCAGAGCAGTCATGAGGTGGAGTTGGAGGATGTCCCTGACAACACAGAAAGTTCAAGGCCAGCCAGTTGTCAAGGAGAACCTGGGAGATGTGGGATTACCACCTTTTTAAAAATCATTTTACTGGGCTGGAGAGATGGCTCGGTGGTTAAGAGCACTGGCTGCTCTTCCAGAGGTTGTGAGTTCAATTCCAGCAACCACATGGTGGCTCCCAACCATCTGTAGTGGGATCAGATGCCCTCTCCTGGCATAAAGTAGATAGAGCATACATATACATAAAATAAATATATCTTTAAAAAAGTCATTTTACCATCCTAAGAATTTGGGTGTTTTGCCTGAGTGTATATGCAGCGTGTGTGGAGGCCAGAAGATGGCATCGGATCCTCGAGAACTGGGGTAATAGATGGCTGTGGATCCTTGTGGGTGCTGGGTATTGAACCCAGGGTCCTCGAAATAGAGAAGCCAGTACTCTTTTTTTTTGGCTTTACTTTGTCAT
Source organism: Mesocricetus auratus (assembly GCF_017639785.1). NCBI lineage: Eukaryota > Metazoa > Chordata > Mammalia > Rodentia > Cricetidae > Mesocricetus > Mesocricetus auratus. The sequence continues at coordinate 2,638,944 of NW_024429216.1, forward strand.
CTTTTTTTTCCCCTTTTTTTTTAAATTTAAATTAGAAACAAGCTCGTTTTATATGTCAACCCCAGTTCCCTCTCCTCCTCCCCTGCCCCCTACTAATCCCCTATCCCTTTCTGCTCCCCAGGGAGGGTGAGGCCTTCCATGGGGGATCCTCCAAGTCTGTCATATCATTTAAAGCATGGCCTAGGCCCTCCCCCATGTGTCCAGGCTGAGAGAGCATCCCTCTATGTGGAATGGGCTCCCAAAGTCCATTCGTATGCTAGGGATACATACTGATCCACTACCAGAGGCCCCATGGATTGCCCAGGCCTCCTCACTGACACCCGCGTTCAGGGGGTCTAGATCAGTCCTATGCTGGTTTCCCAGCTGTCTGAGGTCCATGAGCTCCCCCTTGTTCAGGTCACCTGTTTCTGTGGGTTTCTCCAGCCTGGTCTTGACCCCTTTGCTCATCACCCCTCCCTCTCTGCAACTGGGTTCCAGTTCAGTTCAGTGTTTAGCTCTGGGTGTTTGCCTCTGCTTCCATCAGTCACTGGATAAAGGCTCTAGAATGGCATAGAAGGTAGTCATCAATCTCATTATCAGGGAAGGAAGTCAGTACTAACCACGGAATGCTGGTTCCTCAGCTGAGCATAAGTGAAACCGTTCCCTGAAGAGGGGGGCTCTCCAACCACGTGCGCCGAGCATGAGGCTCACCCTGCTTATTACGTTTTTACTTTGTGTGTTTGCCTGTGTGCACTCTCCAGAATGTTTGCCGAAGTAGGCAACGGAGGTTGAGGACAAGTTGCAATGGTTACTTCTCTCCTGTACCACGCTGGTCCCAAGGACAGAACTCAGCCATCAGTCTTGGCAGCAAGACCCTTTTCCTCTGCCGAGCCATTTAATTCCCTGCTTCAAGACTGCAGACACAATGCGACCAAAATAAATCATGTCAGCCTTAAGCTGCCTCATCTAACTTTTATTCAACCGGGAACAGTTGGCAACATGGCTGCTTATCTTCTTGCAGTCTGAGCTGGAGAAGGGAAACCAAGGCGGGTAAACAGATGGGAGATGTGGGGGAGCTCAGGGGGAGGTGTGGAAGACGGCAGGAGGGCGGGGCAGGGGGCATGCACAGGTGGATTCTGGGAGGCACACCCCCTCACAGAGGCACTCTCTGGCCTGACTTGGTGGCCGCAGGAACATCAAGGAAAGACCACAGGTCCTTGAGACATTTCAGTCCTTCCTGTCATAAGGCGGCTGCCAGGAGGTCCCAGGACTGTGGAGAGAGAGAGAAAGGTCAGCTTGCAGGGGGTGGGCTATATAAGGGATGCAGAACCAGGTGTGGTGGCGCATTCCTGCAGTCCCGGCAATCCTCCTACCTCAGCCTCTCCAGTGCTATTTTTACACACGAGCCACCATGTGTGACTGAGCTGAAACTGCAACTCCATCCCTGGTGCAAAGCATGCTGGGAGTGGGCATCTAGTCCAAGGGGTACGGGATGAGATACCCAGCTGGGCTTTGTTTGTTTTTCCAGACAGGGCTTCTCTGTGGAGCCCTGACTGTCATGGAACTCACTCTGTAGATCAGGCTGACCTCAAACTAAGAGATCCGCCTGTCTTTGCCTCCCGAATGCTAGAATCAAAGGCGTGCAACACCACTACCCGGCTGTCATACCTAAGTCTAGACCGAGGCACAGGACTCATACCAAGGTGGAACAATTGGCAAGGAAACAAAATTCAAAATAAAACCTAGGAACCTTGATGAGTTCAGGACAGACCACTCAACCAGACATAATTGCCTCAAACAAACAAACAAACAAAAACATAAAACAAACAGGTGTTTAATCCCAGCACTCAAGAGGCAGGCGGATCTCTGTGAGTTCCAGGCCAGTGAGGGCTGTTACATTTCCTGTCTGAAAAAAAAATCTAAAAAAATTTTTAAAAATAAAGGTAGCTCAGTGGTAGAGCCCCGGCCTAGAATCCCCTAGTAGGGGCTGGGGTGTGGCTCAGTGGTAGAACCCCTGCCTAGCATGTATGTAGCAGATTATCCAACTTCCAGTACAATTAAAAAAAAAAGATCTAGCAGTGATGGTTCCCACCTTTAATCCCAGCACTACAGAGAGAATTCAAGATTAGCCTAGTCTACAAACCAGGTTCCAGGACATTCAGGGCTATTAACTGTCTCGAAAACCCAAAACACACAAATAAAACCCAACGGAGAACGTGGTATGGATAGGGAACAGGACTGTATTCCAGAACACACTGGTAGACACTAGTCCCTGGGCTGCCCCCTCACATGCCCCAGTGCATCAGAAACTTTTCTGTCAAAGGAACAAAGGGGACCCAGGCTGAACTGCCAGGGCTCTTTTGCAGCATTCTGTGACTGTTAGGTTTATTCATTTTACTTTATGCAGAGTGCTTGGTGCCCATGGAGTCAGGACAGTGCATTGGATTCCCTACAACTAGAGCTAGGAATTAATATGAACTACCATGTGGTGCTGGGAATTGAACCTAGGTCCTTGGTAAGAGCAACAAGTGCTCTTAACCCTGACAGCTTTTTTAAAGACTGTCTCACGTAGCCCTTGATGGCAACAAACTCACCGTGTAGCCAAGGGTAACCTTGAACTCCTTCTTGATCCTCCTGCCCCTACCTCCAAAATGTTGGGATCACAGGCCTGCTCTACAATGCCAACTCTTTTGCTTTATGTTTTACTTTGTTTTTTTGTTTTTTTTAAAAGATTTATTTATTTATTACATATACACCAGATTGAATTGTAGATGGTTGTGAGCCACCATGTGGTTGCTGGGAATTGAACCCGGGTCCTCTGGAAGAGCAGTCAGTGCTCTTAACCTCTGAGCCATCTCTCCAGCCCCCTTATTTTGTTTTTTATGTGTATGAAGTGTTTGTTGCATGTGTACTGTGTATGCACAGTGCCCTCAGAGACCAGAAGAGATATCAGATTCTCTGGAACCAGAGTTACGGGTAATTATGAACCACCTCGTCGCTACCGGGAACTGAACCCAGGTCCTCAGCAAGAACAGCCAATACTCTTAGCTGCCGTGACATCTGCACTGTTTTGTTTTGTTCAGACACGGTCTCATGAGGTCCAGGCTGGGTTCATGGCAATCCTTCGGCCTCAGCCTTGGCAGTTCTCATTCATGCCCTCCCTGGGGCTAAGACACTTCTCCCAGTTACCTCCGGAGTGTTGAAGCTGGACCTGAGCTCCCTACAGGGTAGGCAAGCCCTGCACCAACTGTGACACCCCCCCAACCACAAGCTTTTAGCATCCTCCCTTCCAGAATCAAGAAGGCCGCTTAAGGCAAGCCCGTTATCCTCGTCACCCCCACAGGACCACGCTGCAACCCCTTAGGTATGATTCCGAGCCCTCCCGGCTCCAGGGGCCCCTGGGATGCAGCCACACTTCCCACTCTCCAGTCCTGAGAGTCTACACGCAGGGAAGAATACAACAGCCCCAGGTGGCACCCAGCTCCCAGCCTCCTTACCCCTGCCTCCAGGGCTCACTGGCACTGAGCCAGGGCAGCTTTGATGGCGGTCACCAGTTTCCGAAACTTGCTTTCTGTATCTACGTAGCCATCACCTCTCTGAGGAGAAGACAGGAGAAAGTTGAGCTAGGCCCCACACACCAACCTAAACCATGTGACCCCTCTATGGGACAGGATGCAGATTTACCTTCTTGGAGTGAACCAACTTCCCGGCTACTGTCACTTCAAAGAACCCGGTGACCTGGGGAGTCCCCTCGCCACACTTGAGGAAAGAAGGAGTCAGAGGGGGTTGAGATATCCTCGGGAGGGAGGACTGGCCTAACCCATCCCCACTGCCTCCCAGTCCCAAATGACAGAAAAGGGACCCACGGGATTCCGACCCCATTCCGATACTCACGATGTCCAGGCATCCGGGGAACTCATGTTCTAGTTTCTCCTTGAGCTGGAGATACTGAAAACGGGATATGAGAGCGGGCTGTCGGGGGCCCAGCCAGGCCGAGCAAATCCCCCCCCCCCACGGTATCCACAGCCCGACCCACTTCAAGACACTCCTGAGAAACTCCACTCACCTTGGGCTTGTAGCCTCAAGCTCCACTGAAAGGAGAATCCAGGGTTGCCACAGTCCACCAGGGCAGCAAGGATCCAAGACGGCACAGGTGCCCAAGCCAGGCAGGCAACAGGGACAGGGATGAAGGGGGCGCAGGGACAGATGAGAGGTGACAAAGGAGATCACCGCAGAGACAGGCAACAGTAAAGAGACAGAGAAAGCCGACACCAAGCAGGAGGAGGTTGGGGAGCCAGCGGATGAGAAAGACACCAAGATGACAACAGGGAGGGAAACAGGAAGAAGAGAATTAGGACAAAAGCTGCCTCAGTAGAAGTCCACCCACCCACCCACGCCCCCGCCCGGCTGTCACTCAGGAATCCCAACTCTCCCCAGCACCCAGTGTGAAACACAAGCTCCCCAGCCCCCAACCTTCCCGACTGCAGGCTATTTCAGGCCTGGAATCTGGTTCAGTGGCCTCATGGGAGCAAGGCATCAAAGCAGGCTTTTTGAAAGATATCCTGAAAATCCGGGACTAATCAGAGCCCTTGAGGGGGGGGGGCGGGCGTTAAGTGCCAGGGCCTGGGGCATTTCAGGCAAACATTCTGCCACGGAGCTACATTCTCATGTCCAGTATCCACCCCCACACGACCCTCCCCCCTTTTTCTTTCTTTCTTTCTTTTTTTTTTTTTTTTTTTTTTTGGTTTTTCGAGACAGGGTTTTTCTGTATTGTTTTGGAGGCTGTCCTGGAACTCACTCTGTAGACCAGGCTTGGTCTCGAACTCACAGAGATCCACCTGCCTCTGCCTCCCAAGTGCTGGGATCAAAGGCGTGCGCCACCAACGCCCGGCTGACCCTCCCCCCTTTTTTCTTTCTTTCTTTCTTTTTTTTTTTGTTGTGGGTGAGGAGACAGGGTCTCACTATGTGGCCCTGGCTGCCTGGCTAAGCACGCTGGCTTGGAACTCGCAGAGATCCACCTGCCTCTCTGCCTCCAGTGAACGCGTGCACCACCTCTTCGAGGCTCAAGTCGCTCTTTTTCAGGGACACTCTGGGAGGGGGTGAGCAACTGTAACTCGCACTACAATGCGGGGATACAGGGCATCCGCAGAGCTCCCAAGGACGAATATGTGCCATGCCACCGCCACACCGTGTATCTGAGTCTTCCCTACACCCGGCAGGACAGCCTCCACCCGCCTTCTCCAACCCGGTGCTGCTCAGAGAGGGGGAAGGGAAACGGTCTGTCGGGAGGCGAAGGTTCCCCCAGAGAAACCCGATGCTACCCTTTCCCCTCCCTTCAGCGCTGAGTCACAGGGGGAGACGCCCCAGCTGCCAGGCGCGGGGCGTCTGGCTCGAAGCTCTGTTATCTCCGTCCCACCCACTCGGAGGTCCCTCCCCAAGGACAGGTGGGTCTGGGGTGCAACCAACGTACTCAGCCAGCAGTTCCCGGGAGAAAGGCTGGGGAGGCGGAGAAGGCACAGAAGACGGGGAGCGGGGAAGGGAGTCCCTGGCACAAAGGACCGGGAACAGGGCAAGAGCGGACTGTGGTCACTGGAACTTACCAATACACGACTCGAACGGCGAGTGCCATGGCTCCAGATCGCATCCCCGCACACGGCGAGAGGACGCGACCAACAAAGACCTCGAAGTCTGCGTGTGGGGCCGTGCGCACAGCCCGAGGCCCTCAAGAAGAGGATCAAACCAAGTGCGCGCGGGGGGAGCAGGGTAGCGCGGGGACCGAGGCTTCGGGACGCGGCAAGGTCTGTGGCCACGGACGCGAACCCCTCAAGCACGAACTCATGCAGTCCCTTGATATCTCTGGTTTGTCTCCATAGACGGCGTCTCTGGGACCAGTCACCTGCGCTCCCCTCGCTGTCCCCCCTCCTTGTTAGAATGGTTCAGACCTCAGGACAGCCGTTCGAAGCCGAGTTACTGTGTGGCTGGGAAGCGCAGCGCAGGGAAATTGAGGCACACGACGCATGCGTCCCATCCTCCTTCGGGGGACAGATAATTGGGGTGGGTCTCCATCCCATGGACCCTAGGTCGGAAAAAGTAAAGTTAAGAGTCCCAGCGTGTGACCCCAGCGTACCCCCCAAAAGCGTACAGCCCCCTTTTGTGCCTTCCCGTCGTCTCCCAGCAGAAGGGTACATAGAAAGTGCTGGAATGGGGCTTGGACTGTAGCTCAGTTGGTAGAGTATTTTACTGGCATGTGTGAAATCCTGGGGCAGATCCCCGGGATCACATAAACTACAGGCCGCGGCACGAACCTGTAATCCCAGCATTTGGGAAGAGGAGACTGAAGGATTTATCCCTGCTAGTCTAGGCTACATGAAGAGGAGAAAATAGCACAAAAAAAAAAAAAAAAGCCAGTGTTGCCTTTAATCCCAGTAGCCGGAGATATCTCTGTGAGTTCGAGGACAGCCTGGGCTACATAGTTCCAGGGCAGACAGGTCTTCATAGAGAGATCATCTCAAAAGTGAGAATGGACAATCTGACTTAAGGGGTTAGGACTCCTGAGCCTCAGTTTCCCCTAATGGATCCTGGGCAGATTTGCTCGCAGGAGATATTCGTTCACACAGAAATTATGTATTGAGCTGGGTGGTGGTGGTCCATGCCTTTAATGCCAGCACTGGGGAGGCAGAGGCAGTCGGATCTCTGTGAGTTCCAGGCCAGCCTGGTCTACCGAGCGAGTTCCAGGACAGCCTCCAAAGCTACAGAGAAACCCTGTCTCAGAAGACAAACAAACAAACAACAAAAAAGAAATTATGAATTGCTCTCTAGTTTCTATGGATGCACACCATCCATTCCCGCCCTGCCCCTCACCAACAGAGATATTTATCTCACCTGACATTCTTTAACTGACATCACTAGTAAGCCCGCCAATGCCAACTAGGGGCCAAATAAGGAAATGCCAGTCTCTTCCCACCTGGCCCCCTTTGTGCACGATCAGTGAACTAGCCCGCATGAAGATGGTGGCGGGCTTTGATCCTCCCACGGAAGAATGAAATTTGAATCATTCATTTTCCCTTGACCTCATAGGATTGAGAGGCTAAAACCATAAGAAAATTATACTTCCCTAAAAAGGATGGGTGGTGTATTCATGCACTCAGACTCCTGGAAAGAATTAGAGCCAGAATCTGGCATGTGCCCCTGGGAGAACCCAATGAAGATAACCAGAAGCCTTGCTCTGTCCTCACCCAGCATCTCTGGCAGGATGAGTGTAGTGTCCTGTCCGTCCTCTCTGTCTGCAGAGTGTGGACCTGTGGTCAGTCTGAAAAGGAATAAACGAGACAGTCTTGGAGGACAATGGACAGAAACAGGTGTTTATGAATGTTTCATAACTCACATTCTACTGTGGTTCTCAACATCCTTGGAACAACATCCCAGACCTTAGCATGACCCATGGCACTTGGGACCGTAGGGCCTCCCTGGCCCTTTCTCCCAATGTCCCAGTGACAGGGACCACTGGGGTTCTAGCAAGGGACCCCAGCCACCTTCCTGTCTCAGAGCTCTGCACACACTGGTTTAACCCTCTCACCCCTGACTCCTGCTTTTCCTCCAAGAATCAGCTGCAACATGGAGGGAAAACAATTCCTTCTGGGAAATTCTGCCTTGTGTACAACACATCTGGACCCATTTGCTCGCCTTTACAAAGTCCCTTAACTCCGGTGGTTTAAACCACCAACATGCCTCCCCTTACACTCCTGGAGGCCCCAAATCTGAGATCAATGTAGCTGGAGGACTGGTTACACGCAGGACTGGAGGGAGAACTCTGCCTCTGGTGTCACTTCTGCTGGTCACTGGCCATCCGTGGAGCTTCATGGCTTATAGAAGAATTATTTGCAGGCTTAAGAGATGGCTTAGTAGTTAAGAGTAAAGGGTGTTCGCCATCACCTCCCATCTAGGGAATTCTTTAAGAAGATAAAAGAAATGGCTCATTTACTTTTGAAGTTAATATCTTTTCTTAATCTTTGAGCTTGGTCAGTTGTAATTTATATCCTTTGAGCAATTTAGCTTCCTAACCTCCCAAATCATATTCATAGGGGCTAGAGAGATGACTCACGATTCAGTGGGTAAAGTGCTTACTGCATCTAAGCATGAGGGTCCTGAGTTAGATCCCCAAGTGCTAACACAGAAGCTAAGCTTGGTGTGGTACCCGGAAGCTCAGCACTGGAGAGGCAGGACAAGCAGAGAACCCTGGAGCTGGCTGGCCACCCAGCTGCAGCAGATCTAGAACTCTAGGTTCAATGAGAAACCCTCTTTCAAAAAAAAAAAGATTGGGGGGCTGCAAAGTAGCAGAGTAGCAGAGCACTTGCCCAGCATGCAACTGGCCCTGGGTTCAATCTCCAGTACCACCAAAAAAACAAAAAACAAAAAAAAAACAAACAGCATGGTGGAGAAAGACATCCGACATTGACCTCTGACCTATACACACACACACACACACACATATGCATGCACGCTCAATGAGTATATATATACATAAACCATATAGTAGGTATTATTAAAGACATTCAGTTCTCTTTTCCTTTTCCTATTTATTTGCTTCATTATATTTATTTTATTATTATTATTGGTTTATTGCTTTGGAAGCTGTCCTGGAACTAGCTCTGTAGACCAGGCTGGCCTCGAACTCAGAGATCCGCCTGCCTCTGCCTCCCGAGTGCTGGGATTAAAGGCGTGCGCCACCAACGCCCGGCCCTGAATGGTTTTTTTGAGGTAGGATTTCTCTGGTTGTCCTGGAACTCGATCTGTAGACTAGGTTGGCCTCGAACTCATAGAGATCCACCTGCCTCTTGAGTACTGGGATTAAAGGCGTTTGCTTTTAATTTCATTTTTATTTTTAAAGACAGAGTCTCATGAGTTGGGCATGGTGGCACACATCTTTAATCCCAGCACTCAAGAGGCAGAGAGGCAGGCAGAACACTGTGAGCTCCAGACCAGCCTGAGCTACATAGTGAAACTCTTGTCTCAAAGAAACAAAAGAGCAAGGCAGGGCTGGAGAGATGGCTCAGTGGTTAAGAGCACTAGCCCCTCTTGCTCAGAGAACCCTCATTCATTTCCCAGGACCACTTCTGCTATCCTACAACTGCCTGTTACTCCAACTCCGGGGGTCCCTGACATCTCTGCTAGGTGGGAATCGCGCACCCACAGCCACAAATCCACCCACATGCATAATCACTCATAGTAAATCGTTAAAAGTTTTCCAGTCTTAAAAAGCCTTGGTCCTCACACAACCACCAGAGGGCAGCAGGTCATACTGGCCACAGCTCGCACTCTCCCCGGGCGCAGGCCTCAGTCAGGGCCACCCACAAACCTCGGCTTGATCTGGTCCCTTATCTCTGACGTCATCCGCCACCAACTCCCTCCTCCCCCTGCTGAGGCCACATGGAAATCATGCTTTGTTTGTTTTTGTTTTCTGACACACGGTTTCTCTGTGTAACGGCTCTAGCTGTCCTGGAACTCATCTTGTAGACCAGGCTGGCGTGGAACTCACAGAGATCTGCCTTGCTCTGCTTCCCAAATGCTGAGATTAAAGGCCTGCGCCACCATACCCGGCTCCCCGCTCCCCCCCTTTATTAAATTGAAATCACTTTCTGGAATTTTTTTAAAAGATTTATTTATTTATTACATATACAGTGTTCTGCCTACAGGCCAGAAGAGGGCACCAGATTGAATTGTAGATGGTTGTGAGCCACCACGTGGTTGCTGGGAATTGAACTCAGGATCTCTGGAAGAGCAGTCAGTGCTCTTAACCACTGAGCCATCTCTCCAGCCCCCCTGGGATTATTTTTATTTCATGTGTACTTTTTGCCTCCATGCGCACCACATGCATACAGTGCCAGTGATGACCAGAAGGGGGCAGCAGATCCCGAGACTGGAGTTACAGATGGTTGGGAGCCATCATGTGGAGTGCTGGGAATTGAATCGGGGTCCTCTAGAAGAGCAGCGGTGCTCTTAACCACTGAGCCATCTCTCCAGATCCTTTATTAGGGTCCAGGCAGCAAGGTCAGGGGCTGGACTGGTGGCTCCAGGAGAGGGCTTGTTGTTCGAAGCAACTACGTCAGCAGTCCCACAACCCCTGTAACCCCAGCTATGGGAATCTGACACCCTCTTCTGGTGTCTGCAGTTACACACACAGACACACACACACACACACACACACACACACACACACACAGACGAGAGAGAAAGAGACAGAGAGGCACACACACACAGAGACAGAGAGAGAGAGAACAATAATATGGGTTTTTTACTTGAGACGGTGTGCCTCTGGCTGTCCTGGAACTCACAGATACGTGCCTGTCTCTGCCCCTCAAGTGCTAGGATTAAAGACATGTGCCACCAAGCCCGGGCATTATTTTTTTTTTTTCGAGACAGGGTTTCTCTGTGGCTTTGGAGGCTGTCCTGGAACTAGCTCTTGTAGACCAGGCTGGCCTCGAACTCACAGAGATCCGCCTGCCTCTGCCTCCCGAGTGCTGGGATTAAAGGCGTGCGCCACCAACGCCCGGCCTTTCTTAGATTATTTAGAAACAGGGTTTTCCTATGTGACCCAGGCTAGACCCTGAGCTCCTGGGCCTCCCAAGGGCTATAGCAACACTTGTGTATAGCATGCCTGTCTCTAACACATATGTAACAGGCTGAGCTGTGAGTAAGGAGGTTTCTAAGACAGCCTCTGCCTATACCAGGAAGGAGACCACCCCGACTGTCCCTTGGGAGGGAAATCTGGACTAACACTGCTGAGTCCACATGCCAGCGGCAGTCCAGACGCCTTGCTTGGTCCTCTCTGGCTCTGGGCTATGTACTTTCGATTTCTCTCCTGATAAAAATAAACTCTGACTCTTCCTCCACCTGTACTCCAGTGACAACGGGGTCAGTGACTGCGGTTGTTGGGACCAGGGTATCTGTGGGATGAGGGCATCTCCCCACACGTAACTTCCGTCTTTGTGAATTAGCCCGATCTGAACTTGGACCGCAGATGGGACCCTAAGCTACTTGGCCTTTGGTGTCTCACGCGGCAAGAGTTTTAAATGTCATGATGTTACTATAAGCGGTAGGCAGGTGAGAAGGCTCAATGGGCAAACTTGCTGCGAATCCTGACGACCTGAGTTCAAACCCCAGGACTCACATGGTGGAAGAGGAGAGCTTGCTCCTGCAGAAGTTGTCCTCTGACCCCTATACCTGCCCATGACAAGCACAGCACACTGCTGGGTCTATCTGTGAGGGGTTTCCAGAGAGGATTCGATCCCAAGGGCTCTGGCCCGATGCGTCACTGGTGACTCAGCGGGCTCATGATATGACTGGTATGTCTAGGTGGTGGCCAAAGGCAGGGGCTGGGACCCAGTTGGGGAAACTGTCACCAAGGTTTGTCCTCAGCATACATCTTGTCCTGGTTGCTTCCTTTTACTCTCTCTGCTTCTGGGACACTTTGGGTGAACTATTCTCTTCAGCCATGCCCTCCCCACCATGTTGGACTGACTGAACCTCTAAAACCATGAACCAAAACAAATAAAATTAAAGACTGGAATGATAGATGGCTGCTGTCTCAGAGGACCCACTTTCAATCCCCAGGACATGGATTGACTACTGAGCCACACCACCTAGACCCTCACTGGGAGATTCTAGGCAGGGGCTCTACCACTGAGCTACACCCCCAGCCCCTCACTGGGGATTCTAGGCAGGGCTCTGCCACTGAGCCACACCCCTAACCCCTCACTGGGGGATTCTAGGCAGGGCTCTACCACTGAGCCACGCCCTAGCCCCTCAGTGGCAAGTTCTAGCTAACTTGTATTCCCCATAGGCTCTACTGACTTTCCAGCAAGGTAGTATCCCACTTGTTTCTTCATAAGGTAGCCACCATAAATCTTCCCTTTTTAGTTTGTGCCTGCTTGCCAAAGAAGTGAAGCATTGTTTCTGGCCGGGCAGTGGTGGCACACACCTTCAATCTCAGCACACGGGAGGCAGAGGCAGGAAGATCTCTGTAAACCCTGGAGCAGCCAGGACTAAGAATTTCTCCCCGTGGCTACTGGCTAGCTGTATTTCTTCCAGGAGTGTTTGTCATTTTGTTTGTGGCAGACCTGAGTTCTGTCATGAATGTTACACTCCTCTCAGGCTGCTTCTGGGCTGAAGATGGGGTCTTGTCAGGCAGAAATGCTTAATGGTTTTAGACTTCACTTTTTGGATTTCAAGACAGAGTTTCTCTGAAGTTGCTCTTTAGGCCATGCTGGCCTCAAACTTGGAGATCTGCTTGCTTTTGTCTCCAGAGTGCTCCAGATTGCCTCCATATTAAAGATGTGTACCATCATCACTTAGCTGTTTTTGTTGTTTTGTTTTTTATGACCTTTCTTTGGACCAGTTTCTCCAGGATAAGATCTCCATTAAAAAAAAAAAAGAGTGGTGGCACTTTATAAATAGGTGGAGGGCAGAGACCCTGGTCAGATTCCACCCACGCCCCCCCATAAAGCCTGTCCTGAAAGCTATTCCTGTCCTTCCTCCCCCCTCCCATCCTAGAAAGGATGCTCTGTAGACTAGAAAACAGTGCTTTATGTGTGGGTGGGAACAGATGGCAGGAATGGGAGTCGCTGGAGCACATACTTTTTATGCATTCCAAGTATCTTAAGAGGTCTCAAGTCCCGCTCTCTGGTGCAGGATGTCTACACTGACTGGGAGTGTAGGAACTCGCTGTGGGGAGGAAGTTCAGGGCCAGAGAAGGCCACTGGGGTAGCTGATGGCACGGGTTGGGTGAGGTGTTCTTGGTCACCAGGTCACCAAGCGTGCAGCCCGGCCCCTCAAGGCAGACTTGGGAACCTCAGTGAGACTGCAGGAAATGCGTGTGTTCCAGTTCAGCACGCAGTGAATGGCCCGTGTCCCATCTGGGACTGCCATCAGAGCCACCTGGGGGGAAGGGAGCCTGGCTAACCAAACTCCAGGCTGCCGACCCACATTCCAACATCAAATCATGGGTCTGTGTGCTGTGTGATTTCCTTCCTGCAGGTGACTTACACCTTTCTGTGTGTCTAGCACAGTATGGGATAGTGTCCTTGTCATTGGTTGACCCTTTCTTCAAAAAGTGATTTAGGACTGGGCCATTCTCTCCAACCATTTGCTGACTGCTGCTACAACAATGGGGTTAAAAAAAAAAAGTCCTTTCCTCATGCTGATCTCACTCCTGGGGGCTGTGAGGAAACAGGGGAATCTGGGAGAAGGCTTAAGACCTGGCATTTCGAGAATGGGAGGAAGTGTGTACGGGCCAGGGGTTTTTGTGTTCTGGTGCTGGGTGGGACTGATCGTCCACTCTGGCATGTGATCAACAAACTCCTTGCCAAGTTGCAGGGGCAGCAAGATTCCAGCAAATTCATTGTCCCTTTTCTCCCAGCGTTTCCAATTTTTCTGTACTGAACCAGGGTTTTTAGACAAAGTCTCAGAGCTGGGGATGTGCAAAGCCCTGGGTTCAATATCTAGCACTACATAAAACCAGGCACGGTAGTGTATGTCCATAATCCCGGCACTCAGAAGGTACTCTAGGAGGACCAGGTCAAGGCTCTCTGCTAGCCCAGGATACTGGAGACCCCATCTCAACTTAAAATGAGGCGGGGACACTGGAGATGGTTTAGTGGTCCAGTTTCCTGACCTTAGAGGACCAGAGTCAGTTCTGGTGGCTTACAACTACTTGGAGATATTCTCCCTCCGGAATATCTCAAGGCCCTGTCTGGCTTCCATGAGAACACAAACATTAAAGAAAACTAATACCTTAAAACAAACACATGGAACAATGGTTCAGCAGTTAAGGGCACCGGCCAATCTTCCAGAGGACCCAGGTTAGATTTACGGCACCCATATGATGTCAGAAGACTATGGGTACTCTAGTTCCAGGGTCCTCTCAAGTTCAAGGAGAATGAAAAGTTCTAGAGACACTGGTCATTGGGAAGTTCTGGTTAGATTTTCTTACCCTTCACCCACCCTCAAGGGGCCACAGTGCAGCAAGCAGCAGACCCCAGGACACACAGGACCGGGCTGTTTTCTGAACGGGTGCATGGGGAGGACAGTGTGTGTGTTCCCTAGAGACACCTTTCTAGGCTGGCCCAGAGGGCTGTTGGATTTGTTCACCTGCAACTCGGAGGCCAGGGACACTTGACATTTTCCTTTTCTTTCTTTGTTCTTTTTTTGAGACAGGTGTAGCTTTGGAGCCTGTCCTGGAACTCGCTTTGTAGACTAGGCTGGCCTCGAACTCAGAGATCTGCCAGTCTCTGCCTCCTGAGTGCTGGGATTAAAGGTGTGCGCCACCACTGCCCAGTGCACTTGACTGGCTCTAAACCCCTTCCACTCAAGACCAGGAGACAGGGGTCATGCAAACATTCCTAGGAGGGTGAATATGATCAAAACATACTGTATACATGCATGAAAACCTCAATAAATATACACACACAAAAAAAAATGGACAAGCCAGGCAAGGACTATCACAGCATGGCCATCCAAGGCTTTGAGGCCCTGTCTCAGGAAAGGAATATGAAACGTGGGGACAGGAGTTCAAGAGCACCCTCCGCCACATAAGAGTTCCCAGTTAGCCCAAGCTACACGAGGCACTATCTGAAAAACAAAAACATGACAAATCTGAATTTCAAGCCTGTTGCAGGGCTGGAGAGATGGCTCGGTGTTTAAGGGCTTCCAGAGTCCCTGGGCTCAATTCCCAGGACCCACATGACTCACAACCATCTGTAATTCCAGTTCCAGGCGATCCACTACTACCTTCTGGCCTCTGTGGGCACCATGCACGAGGTGTACAGACATACATGCAGGGGAAATACTTGATCTACACAAATCCTTAAGAATAAAAAAAAAAAAATCAGGGCCAGCTGTGCCGACACACACCTGATTCCAGCAGAATTTGAGGCCACCCTGGTCTATATGAGATGTGTCAGAACAAAAATAAAACCAAAACACTATAGAGATTTAAAATTGATTTGTGTGTGTGCCTGAATATATGTGCACTACTTGCACACTGATGTAAGAGGCCAGAAGAGGCCACTGGATCCCCTGAACCCGACTTTATAGGTGGTTTTAAGGACCTGATGTGGGGACTGGGGACTGAACCCAGGTCCTCTGCAAAAGCAGCAAGCTCTCCCAAGACTAAACCACCTCTCCAGCCTCATCTGTTCCCTTTAAGGATGTACACTTGATTCCTTGCCAAAGGCGTTTGTAAACAGGAATTGAAGAGGGAGCCCTCTCTGATCCCCAAAGCAGCTTAGATTAGCCTTGGACTTGCTGGAAAGGACACAAGGGGAGGAAGGCAAGAATTCTCGTGGTACTGAAGAGTCATTTAGCTTTCTTCTTTTGCAGACTCCATTGTCTCAAGTGTTTGACATTCGGATACATGACCTCCCGGCTTACAGATGCTGCTGAGATTAATGTTCTTTGTGTCCTGGCAAGGCATGGTGGTGCTCGCCTGCTATCCCAGGACAGGAGGATCGGTTCAGAGTGTCCCTCAGTTAAACAGTGTGAAGCCACAGGAGACCCCTCTAGACAAACAGAAACACAGAAATAGCCGGGCGTTGGTGGCACACACCTTTAATCCCAGCACTCGGGAGGCAAGCTCTGTGAGTTCGAGGCCAGCCTGGTCTACAAGAGGGAGTTCCAGGACAGCCTCCAAAATACAGAGAAACGCTGTCTCGAGAGAAAAACAAAAAACCCACAAAAATAATAAAAACAGAAGTTGCAAGAAGACAGATGGAATGCCAAGGGTGACAAATGCCACCAGGAAAGGGACTACAGTGCTCAGAGGGGCTACAATTTACAGTAAGACGTGAAGGGAGACTGCAGTGAAATCCTTCAGCAAAGATGAGAAGGAACCGAAGAGGAAACCCTGTAATTATTCACAGGAAGAGCTTCCCTGCAGGTGAGCATGAGGATGCAGCTTAGTGGTAGTGGCTCCAAGGGGGGTGGGAGGACTGGGGCGTGGCTCAGTGGGAGAGCCCCTGCCTAGAATCCCCCAGTGAGGAGCTGGGGTGTGGCTCAGTGGTGGAGCCCCTGCCTAGAATACCCCAGTGAGGGGTTGGGGCGTGGCTCAGTGGGAGAGCCCCTGCCTAGAATCCCCCAGTGAGGGGCTGGGGGCGTGGCTCAGTGTTACAGCCCCTGCCTAGAATCCCCCAGGGCGGGGCTGGGGGGCGTGGCTCAGTGGAAGAACCCCTGCCTAGAATCCCCCAGTGAGGGGCTGGGGGCGTGGCTCAGTGTTAGAGCCCCTGCCTAGAATCCCCCAGTGAGGGGCTGGGGGCGTGGCTCAGTGGGAGAGCACCGGTAGACCAGTGGCCTCAGCACACTCAGCACTGGTGGCCGGCTCTGCTACAGCGGGTCTGTGCTACCTCAGTCCTGGGCCACAGAGGAGGAGCAGAGACAGTGTGGGTGGACTTTAGGAGGAGATGCTGCTTGTTAAGAAGAACGTAACAAGACCCCTGGGCTGGTCATAGCACTTTATTGAGGGGCGGAGCTCCAACATCTGCACAGCTACAACCTGAGGACAGAGAGAACAGAGGGCAGAGCTGAGGTGGATGAGTGGAGGGGCACGCCCAGTCTTTCACACTCGGTGCCCCTTCTGGTTTCCCCTGAGCACCCTCTCCACAACTACTCTAGATTCCTGGAACGCCCCGCCCCACTGGTTGACCAATCTCGGAGTTTGGGAAGGGCCCTGGGCCACCAGCTTTCAAAGGGAAGGCAGGCTCCTGTGGGGTGAGCAGGTCTGAGAGCCTGGCTCACAGGGTGCCTGTCAGCCACAGGGGGGGGGGGGCCTCACTCACTGCATCTCGCGGAAGGAGCGCTTCTCCACCAGCTTCACTTTGTATTTGCGCTTGAACCTGGAGAAGGGGCGAGCATGGTGAGCATCACTTACCTCAGCAGGCAGGGGCTCAGCCCCCACCACCCTCCCCACTGCAGCAGGTCTTACTTGGCTCGTTCCCGGGGCTCGATCATATTCCTCTTCTGGAAGCTCTTGAACCTGTCTCGGAGTATGTTACCTTCTGGCTGTGGGAGCGAGGGCAGAGACACTTTAGCAGGGTCTGGGAGAAGGAAGTCAGGCCCTGGACAGTGCTGGGGTCGAGATGGAGCTCAGTACTGTCCTGGGGTCAGCGTGTGCTATTCTGGCTAGGCTCAGAGGAAAGCCTAGGGCTGCAAAAACGGAGCCCTAGTGCCAGGCCAGGTTCCAGATGTGCACAGCTTGAGACCCACTAGGACCGATGTGAGACAGGCTGTGACAAAAGGCCTTCTGAGGGCCAGAGAACACAGCTGAACACCCCCGCCTCCCTGTGCCCTCAGACCCCAGGCAATGGCCCAACTGGCCCAGCCTAGGGCAGCCATGGTGTCGCCCACAGCCCCAGAGGGCACGGGGAGCAAGGATGGTTATCATCACTGGGCACAGGGTCCCCACAGCACCCTGCCACCCTCATGGAGAGTACCTTCAGTGTCCGGAGTGAGTCCGACAACTCGGAGCTGAGCTGCACATCAATGTCAGGGTCCTGGTACCTACAGGAAACGGGGCAGACGGCACTGGGGTTGGCTCTGATGGGGCCCCGAGACCCCCGTTTCCTGCAAGCTTAGCCCAGGCCTCACTTGAGCCGCCCCAGCCTTCGGGGCTTGTTAGCCTCTGCCAGCCGCTTCAAGCGCCGCTGCTCCTTCCGGCGCGCCAGCTCGGTGAGCCGCCGGGCCACCTGGGCCTTGATCCCACGCAGCCTGAAGAGCTCCTGGTGCTGAAGCCGGGCTGCCCTCAGCGCAGCCTGCTGTACCCGCTGGGGACGGAGAGTAAGGAGAGCTCACTCAACCTAGTGCCTTGCCCACCCAGGGCCCCACAGCGCCATGGCCTCCCTCTCGATGGCACTGCTCATCAGCTCACTCAACAGCTGTTCGCCTTCTCATCCACCTCTGTCCCAGGGCCCTGCCCTCGAGGCCTGCGAGGCCGTGCTGAGGGGCCTGTGCCGAACGGGAGGGCTCCCGGGCAACACGGGCCTGCAGGGCAGGGCGCTCACCAGCTTGCGAGCAGCCTTCTCCCGCCGCCGCTGCTGCTCTGTCTTCTTCTCCGTCCTCTTCTCCGCAGGGCCAGTGGGTGACGTCTCGCCGGCCGCATCGTCAGCCGCCGGCCGCTCAACACAGTCTGGCCCGTCCTCACCGTCGGATTCCTCCAGCAGGCCTTCACACAGCTCCCGAAACGCCGACTCCTAGGGAGCACGGCCGTCAGCAGCAGCGGGGCAGCTGGGGTTACAGGCAGGGACAAATGGTGGCTGGGGCTCACCTGGGTGGCAGCTTGCTCGACAGTGGGCAGGGCCAGCTGTCGCTCCAGCTTCTCTGCCTCTTTCTCTCGCTGCAGCTCCACCTCGTGGGCCTTCAGAAGCAGGGCCTGGGCAGGGGTGAGTTTGGGGAGAATCTGGGGTCAGGACTGCCCTCCTGACCCCTACCTCACCCCGGTCCCACCTCATGACTGTACGGTCTACGCGGACACAGCCGGACCATCCTCACCCTCACGCATGCTGGGTTCTGGTTAGACGGCAGTCCCAGGGAGGGAAGCGAACAGGGGCCTGAGCTAAGGGGAGAAGGGACTGCAGGGGAGGGCTGGCGGGAACCAGGACTCCAAAGTGACAGCCGCACCTAGGTCTTGGCCGGGCACCCTCTGCACACCTACCTGGTGATCTTCGAAGGTTGGGTTGTAGGAGGCTCCTGCAGGAGTCACCTCTACTGCAGGCACCTGGGAGGGCTTGACATGGAGGCGTGATGGCCGCTGCAGGAAGACAAGACCAGGGAGGATGAGCTCCACACCCCTACAATGCCCACACCGCATCTTCAAGACCAGCGTAGGACTAAGAGGCGGGCCTGATGAGGTAGGCCTCAAGATGACTGAGAGAGATTAAAGGCTTCACCCTGCACCTCTCTCTTCTGCACCCAGCTTCCACCATGTAAGGACACAGACACCAGACCCCTCCCCTCCCAGATCACTGAGCCTATCTCACGGGAGCCAGAGGCATAACTCTCCCACGTGGGGTGCCATGGTAGAGGCTGCAGGCCGACCAGCCATTTACAGCACCGCACACCCTGCACAGGGGACAACTGTACCAGGGGTGCGCAAGCTTGCCAGACAGGGCTTTGCAGGTCTCTCCTATGACAAGGCACAAGACCACTGCGGGAGAAGGGGCACGCGTGTCACGCTGGGTCTGGGTGGTCAGACAAGTCCTAGCACACTGCCACCTTTGGCTGTGCTATGGGCCTTTCTGCTGTCTTTCACAGAAGGTGACAATTCTAATGCCCATGTGGTCCAAAAGTCCCCAGAGGAAACGAGGAACAGAAAATCCAGGGCCACCCAAGATCTTCCAATGGAACCTCAGGTGGCCAAGAGTTTTCTTGCCCACCCACAACTAGTCTCCTCCCTGGTATAGGCCCTATACTGAGGGGTCCCCTAGTAGCCCAAACTCCTCACACCTGATCCTGTGAGCTCTGGGGCTATTGTCTTAGGACTGTCTCCTGCACACACGCCGGCTCAGGAACCTCTGCACACCCTTGGCTGCAGGGGTCTCTGGCCCTGCTCTGACCATGGCTGGCTTGCACCTCCAGATCTCCAACCCCAGGAGCTTTTCTCTAGTGATGGCTCCAGGACTCACTGAAGCCTGTCCCCCAACCTCTCATTTCCTAGAGACACACGACACATGGATATAAAGGGTGAGGTTGCCGGGCGTTGGTGGCACACGCCTTTAATCCCAGCACTCGGGAGGCAGAGGCAGGCGGATCTCTGTGAGTTCGAGGTCAGCCTGGTCTACAAAGAGAGTTCCAGGACAGTCTCCAAAGCCACAGAGAAACCCTGTCTCGAAAAACCAAAAAGTGACGCTTCCTCTGGCCTCACAGGGAGCAATACTTTATCCCCCCAACAGTGCAGAGAACGCTACACCACCTGGCTCACAGAAGCCACGGTCCAGAGCTCAAGATGATGGCCACAAACCACCCATAAACCCACAGTGCCAGCGCTGGGCACCCCGCAGTTTTCAGGCATTTCTTCTCTAACCTGCACCTCCCCAGCTGTCCTAAGCAGGTTGTCACCCACACTCTGAGAGGAAGGAATGGAGGCACTGAAGTGAGGTCACCTTCCCAAGGTGAGTGTCACTGTGGGAGCTAGGAGAGGGACATGGGCCACTAGGATGACTGCCTCAGAGGCAGGGATGGAGACCCCCAGGGAGCAACCCTCCCTACCCCACTGCCTGCCTGTGCAAACGTACCCTCACTCCTTTCTTCTTGGTCTGCTCCAGAAAAAATGTGTCCTGATCGGCCAACGGCTTGTCCAGAGGGTCTGAGGAGAGAGGAGAGCAATTGCAGCGGGCTTTCTCCAGGGACCCTCCAGTCCCTCCACACTGCTCAAAGTGCCACCGAAATCCACGTAAGGGAAGAGGATGCTGGAAAAGGATGCTCAGACCCCATGGCCTCAAACCACACCTCAAGGGGATCTGGGAAGTGGTGGGCGATTGAAGGCTGTGGGGGAAGCCCCCACAAGCAGGAAAGGATGGCACTGAGGACTTCGGACTCCCTGTTAGAAGACTGTCACACTAACACCTGTAACACATGCCCTGGGAGCCACTCTTGGACAGTGTATGATATGGACAACTGCCGATGGCAGTCCCGTCCATCTGCAAGCGAGAACACAATCACTCACTGTTTGGGCTCCAGAGGTCATAGAAGGGCCGCTCAGTGATGTCCTGGAGCCCGGGTCTGGCCTTTGCTGCAGGAGGGCTGAGGAGTCGGGCCCGTGCCTTGCGCACCTCCCTGGGCAGCTCACCCTGTTTCGCCAGTTTCTCCCATAGCTCCTCCTTTCGCCTGAACTTCTTGGCATTAGGGACCTGGTGTGCGAGGATGCTGGGTAAGGGGAGAGTGGCATCTGGTGAGGCGACAGCTGAGCAGTGACCAGTCAACAGCCCCTGCCTGGTCCAGGCTACCCTGCTGCCTTGGTACCAGGACTGAATCACCCCACATTTCTGCAGAAAGTCTTCAGGGCCCAGGGCCAGAGGGACTCACTCTTTGGGAGCAGGGACCTTAGAAGGATTCTCAAGGGTAAGGTCAACCCGTAGGGGTTTCTGGAGACGCTGTGACTTCTTCTGGACCCAGGTCTTCTTGTTCCGTTCTGCAGTAGAGAAGAGTCCTCACCTTAGACCTCCCTGCCTTCATAAACCAATGCCCGACTTCAGGTCTACTGAGGCCAGACAGCCTGCAACCCAGGCTAACCAGCACATGCCCCAAGGTTCCCAGACTGATCTTGTTCACCTTCAGGGGAAGATCCCAAAGGCCCAGATCTGACCCACCCACGACCTAAGCCAGCAAGAGGCAGGCCTTGTGATGGGGACTAAGTCCCCACAGACCCATCTGGAGGGACTCAGAGACACAGCAGGGAAAGGATCTCAGAACTAACAGGGAAGAGGGAAGGCACCCTGGACACTGAGGCTCCAGAGGGACCTGCTGTGGCCATCTCTCAGCACTTGGCTTTCAACTTCCAAGGGCCACCAGGTCAAGCAAGAATTCTACTGCAGACCACACTAAGGAGGCCGAGTACGGTAGTGTACACCTGAAATACTAAACTCGGGAGGCTGAGGCAGGAGGACCGAGTCTTTGGCCAGTCTGAGATAAACAGAGAGAACCTAATTCCACAGATTAACAGGGGGTGGGACGCAGCGCTGCATATAGCAATAATAACAGCGGCAGCGAGATGCCATGGAAGCCTGAGTGATGGACTCCAAGACTCGCTCAGTGGCAAAGACTCCTGCCGCCCAGCCTGACAACACGAGTCTAACCCAGGAACCCACAGGTAGAAGATCTGACGCCTACATGCTGTCCTCTGATAAAACGTGTGCCATGACATGTGTGTGTAAACACACAAAACAGATGTAAAAACAAAAACCAAATGCTAACTTTCTTTAGGGATAAAACTTTGTAGCTTGACCTGGCGGTGGTGGCTCAAGCCTTTCATCCCAGCACTAGGGAGGCAGAGTCAGATGGATGTCAGTGAGGTCAAGGCCATTTTCAGGACAGACAACCAGAGTTGTTACACAGAGAAGCCCTATCTCAAAAACAACAGGAAAAAAAAAATCTTTGCAGCTGGGCCTGTTGACTACCCGTAATCCAAGCACTTGGGAGGGCCCCAGGCAAGAGGATATGAGCTCCAGGGCAGCCTAGCTACACAGTGACCCCTTAGCGAGCCTGGGCACAGAATGAGATCTTGTTTCAAAACAAAAACCTAGAAGTCTCTAAGTTAGGCAAACGTAAGCCAGAATCAGAAAGATAAACACCGTGTTTTCCCTTATATGTAGAACCTAGATTTAAAATTAAATTACATGCATCGGCCTGTGTATGAAGGTACACACCTTTAATTCCATCAGAGACAGGAAGATTTTCGGTGAGTTCTAGACCTGCCTGGTCTGCACAGCAAGTTCCAGGCCAACAAGGCCGAATACTGAGACCTTGTGCAAACAAACAACCCAAACCAAAAGGACTTCCACGTATGTCACAAAATTAGAAAGGAGATTGGGAGGCAGGGAAAAGCTCAGCAGTTACACATACTCTGTGTTTGTGTTTGCAGATGGATGTGTGTGTGTGTGTGTGTGTGTGTGTGTGTGTGTGTGTGTGTGTGTGTGTGTGTTCCTGTGTATCAGTTCCCAGCACTCCCATGGAGATTCACAACCATCTCTAACTCCAGTTCCAGGAGATCTAATTAATGCTCTCTTTTGATCTCTGGGGGCACCATGCACACGTGGCATACACACTCATAGGCAAAGCACTCATACACATAAATAAATCTAACAAACGTTTTTTTAAACATAGAAAACAAAGAAGGGAACTATCACAAGGGAACCAGCTAGAGAAGACAGGGAGGGAGTAAATGAGAATAAAGTATGGAGACATTAAAGCATCATGATGAAACCCATTTCTTTACAAGCTAATGTAGAAATCAGTTTAAAAAGAAAAAAGTCAAGCCGGGTGTTGGTGGCTCACGCCTTTAATCTCAGCGCTCGGGAGGCAGAGGCAGGTGGATCTCTGTGAGTTTGAAGCCAGCCTGGTCTACAGAGCAGCCTCCAAATCAATACAGAGAAACCCTGTCTCAAAAAAGAAAGTCCTGTTTTCATTAACAGGAGCTTCGGGCTCACGTTGTCAATGTGAAGGTGCCCATTTGCTGGCAAAACTCCCAGCTTGCCCTGCAAAGTCATTGGCTGTCCTGCTTGTTTTCAGTACCTGCTGAATCACTGAGTGTTTTTCTGCCACACCGGCGAAAACCCCAATTACTCATCAAAGCAATCCCTAACTTGCCCTTGCCTTCGTGTCTCAGCAGGCCCAAACCTAAATTCTAACGGGGTAAAGCCAGCTTGTCAAGACATGTTTCCCACTTACTGGCTACAGCAGATCCTCTTGTTCTCTTTGTTTTGAGACAGGATCTCACTGTGTAGTCCTGGCTGTCCTGAAACTCATGTGTAGACCAGGCTGGCCTGCAACTCAGAGATCTACCTGCCTTCTGCCTCCCGAGTGCTGGGATTAAAGGGGTGGGTTACCACATCAGCCATCATGCTCTTTTAAACAAAGGGCTGGGGGGGGGCAGTACAGCTCAGTGATTTTTGCCTCGCCATGTGTGAGGTCTGGATTCAATCTCCAGTATTGAGAAAAAACAAACAAGGTTGCCTTTCTTAAAATAATCTCAAACCAGCTGGGCGGTGGTGGCACACGCCTTTAATCCCAGCACTGCGGAGGCAGAGGCAGGCGGATCTCTGTGAGTTAAGACCAGTCTAGTCTACAGAGTTAGTTCCAGGACAGCCTCCAAAGCTACAGAGAAACCCTGTCTCGAAAAACAAAACAAAAAACAGTATAATCTCAAGCCTTCTCTCCATCCCATTTAAAATGGTCCCTTCCACCCTCTTGTGGTAGAGCACCCCTCTATAAGCAACACTCAGGAGGCAGAGGCAAGCAGGTCTCTAAGTGTGAGACCAATCTGGCATACATGATGAGATTCTGTCTCAAAAAAATTTTTTTTAAATTTTGTTGTTGTTACTGGTTTTCTTTCTATAGCCTGAACTTGCTACGTACACCAGGCTGGTCTTAAACGTAGGCCATCTGCCTCTACCTCCCAAGTGCCGGGACTCCAGGCTTGTGCCCCCCCCCATCTCCCTAAAACGCTGACTTTTCAAATGATATCATCAATGCAGACCTCACGTGACTGCAAAACTCACACAAGGCCACCAAAAGCACTCCTCACCTTTTTTCTGGGATCCAGTGTCCACGAAGAAGAGCTTTTCATCTGGGGCCTCGGCCAACAAGCCACTGAAGGGTAAAAATGCAGACCATTAGCCAAAATGGTGCCGGGAAGACCACAGGCATTCTGAGGTGGAGCCCAACTCTGGTCCATTCCAACGCCTCCTTCAACCATGGGGTCCTCCTAGGCTACATCTGGGGCTTTTCACGTTACATCACGTAGGACTAAGAACATACCACGCTGGGAGGCACGTATGTTATCCCCCATTCACTTGAAATTCTTCAAACTTGGTGGCACAAGGCTTTTTAAATCCCAGCATCGGGGCCAGCTTACAGACACTTGGTATGTCTACACAGGACCACATACTGAGCGCCAGGCCATCCAGGACTGCCTCACTAGCCAGCTAAATAAAAACACAATAAATTTCAACTCTGACGGAACTGCTGTATACGAATTTGTTCAGGACCGTACTAATAACGCCTCCGATCCCGAGATCCCCGGAGCCGGAAGTCCCCAAGTGGGTCTAGCGCCCGGCCGCAATGAGCCAAGCCTGGCCGCCGGAAGTCCCGCCCCACGTACCCGGTCGTGCGCTCCTGCAGCCGCACGTCTTCCAGGAACTGGTCGACCTCTAGCCCCAGCGGCTCCTCAGCGAGCCTTCTCCAGCCGCGCTTTTTGTTTCTGGGGCCCCGGCGCCGCCGCCTGAGAGCCGGATCCACCGACGTGGGCCGCAGCCCCAGGAAGCCAGAGTCCGCATGGCTTTTCGCGCCGCGCCTCTCGCCGCCGCCCTTGCTTCCCGCCGCCATCTTCTTAAAGGAAGCGCTGGCTCGCTCGGACTCTTGATATCCGGTTTGGAAGTGGGCGTGACGCACTTCCTGTTGCGGCCGTCTTGGTAAAGGATAGTTTCTCTTCCAGGCTCTTTTTTCTTCTTCTTTTTTTAATTAAAGATTTTATTTATCTTATGTACATGAGCGCTCTATCTGCATGTGCACCTTTATGCCAGAAGAGGGCATCCGATCCCTCTATAGATGGTTGTGAGCCACCATGTGGTCGCTGGGAATTGAACCCAGGTCCTCTGCAAGAACCGTCGGTGTTCTTAGCTGCTAAGTCCTCTCTTCAGACCCTTCTTATTTTTTTCTTGCTGTAATTTTGTTTTTATTGCTTTTTTTTCGAGACAGGGTTTCTCTGTATTGTTTTGGAGCCTGTCCTGGAACTCACTCGGTAGACCAGGTTGGTCTCAAACTCACGGAGATCCGCCTGCCTCTGCCTCCCGAGTGCTGGGATTAAAGGCGTGTGCCACCGACGCCCGGCTCCTTTTTTTTAAAAAAAGATTCATTTTTATTTTATGTGCATTGGCGTTCTCGCCTGCATGTATGTCTGTGTGAGAGTGTCAGGTTATAGACACTCGTGAGCTGTGATGTGGGTGCTGGGAATTGAACCCAGGTCCTCTGGAAGAGCAGTGGGTGCTCTTAACCGCTGAGCTGTCTCTCCAGCCCCAATTTTTCTAAAAAGGTGAGTCACGTGTAATTCAAGAAAGCTAAGAACTCTTCATGTAGGAGGAGATGACGTTGAATTCCTGACCCTCTGTGGTCACCTGACATAATGCCACCATACCAAGATCCTGTGTTTGCAGCTGGGACCTGCAATTTCCGACTGGTGGAGAGTAGGTTATGCAGATTGTTGGTTCTCACTCTGAGCAATACGCCTTTCCCAGTGTCCTCAAATGTTGCTCCAACTGCTTTTTAAAAATGCTTTTTAAAATTTATTTTTATTTTATGTGCAGTGGTATTTTGCCATGGGTGTCAAGTCCCCTGAATTACAGACAGTTGTGAGCTGCCATGTGGGTGCTGGGAATTGAACCCAGGTCCTCTGGAAGAGCAGTCAGTGCTCTTAGCCACTGAGCCATCTCTCCAGCCCCCAAACCACTTGTTTTTAATTTGACAAATTTCATACATGCCTTGGCCATTTTCTCTTCCCATTGCCTTCTCGAATACCTTTGCAACCCCTGCTGCGTCACGATTCTTTCAAACTTTCCTTTCCCTTCATGCGCTTTGTTGTTTTGTGACACCCTGGATTTATAAGGATTTTTTTTTTTTGCATGAGATGAGTGAAGGGTTAGTCAGAGGCAACTGATCAGCCCCTACATCACTGAAGGACACCCCTCATTTCCAAACAGTTACTGCCATAAGGGTGGAGTTGGGTGAATTTTTCTTTAAAAGGGTGGAGTCGGGTGGATTTTCCTTTAACTTCTTTATTAAAGAGTATGCCGGGCATGGGGCTGCCAGGATGACTCAGTAGGTAAAGGCTGTTGCTACCAAGCCTGGTGACCTGAGATGAATCCCCAGAACCCATGTGATGGGAGCAGAGCCAGCTTCTGCAAGCAGGCGGTTTACATGCCTTTCCCAGGGCATGCTGTGGCATATTCATTTACATACACATTTAAAGAGAAAAAGAAGAAGTTGGGTACTGTTCTTCACAGCCCTAGCCCTATCTTTTCAAGAGGTGCCAAGGCAGGAGGATCACATGTTCATGGTCCGCCCTGTCCTGCAGAGCGAGTATCTTAGAGAGACTGCCTGAAAATGGAAAACAAGGGCTGAGGAGATGGCTCAGTGGTAAAAGGGCTCTCTGGGCAATCCATCAGGACCTGAATTTATAGAAGAAACTGAATACGCCTGCCGGCGGTGGCGCACGCCTTTGATCCCAGCACTGGGGAGGCAGAGGCGGGTGGATCTCTGTGAGTTCCAGGCCAGCCTGGTCTACAAGAGCTAATTCCGGGACAGCCTCCAAAGCCACAGAGAAACCCTGTCTCGAAAAACCAAAAAAAAAAACAAAAAAAAAAAAACTGAATATTTGGCCCAGAGAGATGATTCAGCTGTTAAAAACACTGGCTGCTCTTGCAGAAGACTCTGGTTCAATTCCCAAGACCTATGGGTGTCTCACAACGGCCTGTATTTTCAGCTCTTCGGGATTCACGCACGTGTGTGTGCATGAAAACAACTATACACATAAGTGCAGAGTAAAAGTATTTTTTAAAGCTCCAATTCTAGCATCTAGCATATTGGAAACGGAAGACCTTTAGGAAGGTCTAAGTTGGACACACAGAATGTGATGATATTCAAGCAACATTAGTTGCATATTTTTTTCACAGGCTTAGGAAAGAGACTCAGAATCATTGCTCTTGGCATAGTACTACGCAGTGCCTTAGTTTTCTTAGCTGGAAAGCGGGAATAATAATACTGTTATTCTGGAAATAATACTTAATTCATGTAAAGCGTGAAGCACTTGAGGTGGTGCCTAGCATCTGAGTACCAGCTACTGCCGCTGCCTCCACCCCCACCCCATCCCCCAGGAGCCCCTGGGAAGTGGTATTCATCCAAAGAGGTCTACAGAGGGTTTTGCTTTCCCATCCATGCTGAGAGTGGAAACCAGAGCCCCACGCAGTGCAGGCAGCTCACCACCCAACCTCACCCTCCCCCCCCAAGACAGGCTCAGACTGGCCTGCTGCCGATGTGCTTGCAAAGGACCACTATCCCAGCCTCTTAAAAGGAAAAAGGCACGGGCAGGCAACACATCGCTCCAGGGTCACACAGCAGAACTCAGCTCAATCCTTGCCCAGGGTGTTGAGGTGATGGCCTGGACTGAGTCACTAACCACCTTCCCACCAGACTACGCCAGAGGGCGTCCCTGGCCGCAGAGCAAGACTTGTGTGGGCGAGAGGCTCTCCAGGCCAGCGTGTCCCGGGCGGGCGCGGTGGGTGTGGGCCGGGCGTGTGTCCTGTGCGCTCGGACACTAATCCCTCCTCCTCCAAGATCGGGTGGTATCGGAGCTACAGGGTCTGCTCTGGTGCATTCGCCACATGTCATTGAGCACTGGAGGGCGCTTTGGGGACGAAGGGCTCGCTGTACCCAAACTGGCACTGGTCCACGCCCTGGCCTGGGTTCCCAGGCCCTGAGGCAGGAGGCGGGAGGGAGGGATGTCCCGGGGATGGGAAGGGCCCCGAGTAACTTTGCTTCGGAAAATATGCAGAGCTGGCCCGCAGCCCGAGACTGAGTCAGCGCAGTGTTGAGTCACAGGCTGCACCGCCCCTGTGAGCCAGAATGGTCTCTTCCCTAGGGGTCTCCTGCCCCAAGATAGCCTGACACTGACACAAGCAGCAGCCTTGGCTTTATTGGCCCTGTAGGGGACACTCTTGGGTTCCCAGCCCCTTCCAGCTGCCCTCCACATCTTCTCCATGATGCCCCACCACCACCAGGGGTGGTGAAGACACAAGGCGTGGGGGTCCCTTTAGGATGGAGGAAAGGCTATAGCACCAAGAATTCCCAATCCCCCAGAATATCTGTGAAAACCCGGGCTTCTGTAAAGCGCCCGTCAACCC
Organism: Mesocricetus auratus; assembly: GCF_017639785.1. Lineage (NCBI taxonomy): Eukaryota > Metazoa > Chordata > Mammalia > Rodentia > Cricetidae > Mesocricetus > Mesocricetus auratus. Next base: position 2,667,575 of record NW_024429216.1, read on the forward strand.
CCCCCGGGGGGCTCTGTCTATTTAAATAGAGTCCCCACCAAAGACAGACCTGAAGGTGGAAAGAGGGACGGGCTTCTATGACCCCCAACCCCCGTGCACAATCTGAGAGCACTGGGGGCGCCAGGCAGAGGATGGAAACCATCCTTGAAGGAGCCGGGAAGTTGGGGTTTTTCTATCTGCTGCAGAATCTTTGTGAAAAGGGTGTGGTCAGAACTCAGGATTTGTGGGGAGGAAAGTGAAAGAAAGAGGGTTCCATATGAGGAAAGAGGAGTTCAGGTGTCCCCCTCTGAGCCCCCAGTGGTCCTGTGACCTGAAGTCATAATGGAAGTAGGGGACCCTAGCAAGGCTGAGTCAAAGAAACTGCCTAACTATAAAAAGAGACAAGGGGTCTTGCTGGTATCAGTGTTTGTGTGACTGTGTAGACGCCACACTCCTGAGAGTCAGTTCCACGAGGGCCCAGCATGTAGTAAGTGCTCAATAAATATCTGGATGGGGCTGTGAACATAGCTCAGTTGATAAGAGTGCTTGCCTAGCATGCAGGAGGCCCTGGGTTCACACCCCGGCACTGCATTAAACCAGGAAGATGAAATATACGGGCCATCCTCAGCTACGTAGGAAGTTCAAGGGTAACCTGGGCTATCTGAGACACTGTTCCAAAAATAAAAAAAAAATACAGGGAAAAAAAAGGCTATATGTGAATGATGGATGGATGCCTGTGTGTTTCTGTATGATAAGCCCACGTGTATACGAGCGTGGAGATATGAAGGGCAGGACAGAGAAGATTGGTCACTCCCCCTGGTCCTCTATAAGTGCTTTGACTCAATGTCTGGTGTGGGGGAGCAGCCCCCCCAAGTCCTTACAGCCAGGCAGGGTGGGCAGGCAGGGTGAGTGGGCCAGAGCAAGGATCTGCGTGTAGCCGTGTAGCCAACTGGAGCTGGGGAGCCACAGCAGGGCGAAGTGGGAGGGAGGACCAGCAATCGCGGCCAGCTCACTCAGCAGAGCCCTTCTGGCGTCGCTTGGAAGGCGGCACCAGGCGGCGGGGCAGGTTGGTGGGCAGCCCGTGGCCCTCGAGCTTGGCCTCGATGAGGTGGCTGGCCAGGGCGAACTCCTCATCATCCAGCATGCCATCTCGGTCGACGTCGCTCAGCTTCCAGATCCGCCCCAGGACGGAGTTGGGAAGCTTGGTACCTACCATCCAGGTTTTGGCCTTAGAACCGCTCAGCTTGCCGTCGGCGGGGGCCAAGTTGTAGAAGATTTCATCGTATTTGGACTTGTCCTTGGTCACCACCCACTCAGCATCGTCTTCTGAGCCCTCCTCGCCATCTTCCAGGGCCTCGTCAGGGCCCCGCTCCACGAAGGGGCCCATATGGGTGCCCTCAAATGCACCGCCCTGCACACCAGCCTCCACACTCTCCAGCTCCTCCTGCCGAAGCAGCGGCATAAGCTTGGCAATGTCATGTGTCAGCATCTCGTCCAGAGCCTCCAGCAGTTTCGGCTTCATTGAGTGGAACTTGGTGAAGTCATGTGCCATCAACAGCTCCTGGAAGGAGGTACGGAGAAGCCCAGAAGTCAGGAGAGATCACCACAAGGCCACGCCCACAGCCCCTCACTGGGAATTCTAGCCAGGGGTTCTACCACTGAACCACGCCTCCCAGCCCATCACTGGGGAATTCTAGGCAGGTAGTCTATCACTAATGAGCCCAGTCCTATATTACTTTTTTTTTTTAATCCCACTTTGAGCCGGGGTCTCCGTGTAACCCAGGCTACCCTCTAACTCACTGCGTAAGAAGGGATGGCCTCGGATCTCTGTGAGTTCAAGGCTAGCCTAGTCTACAGAGTGAGTTCCAGAAAAACGCTGTCTCAAAAAAAAAAAAAGATTTATTTTGATGTGTGCATGCACACACAGGTGCCCACAGAGGCCAGAAGACACTGCATTCCTTGGAGCTGGAGTTACATGTGGTTGTGAGCGGACTGACATGGATGTTGTGAGCAGACTGACACAGGTGTTGAGGGCTGAACTTGACTCCTTTGGAGAAGAAAATGATCTTAGCCACTGAGCCATCTCTCCAGCCCCTCTCCCTTCTTCCTGAGTGCTAAGTCATCTGGGAGCCTGGCTGCCCCAAGAAAGGCCACACTTCTCAGCATACAGGACAGTCAGCTGGCCATGTGACTAAGTCCCAGCCAATTGTCTTTATTTTGGGGGCGGGGTTCGAGACAGGGTTTCTCTGTATTGCTTTGGAGACTGTCCTTTAACTCGATCTGTAGACCAGGCTGGTCTCAAACTCACAGAGATCCGCCTGCCTCTGCCTCCCGAGTGCTGGGATTAAAGGCGTGCGCCACCACTGTCCAGCCTCCCTGAGTGCTTTTTTTAATTCCTTATTTTTATGTTTGTGTGTGTGCTTACATGAGTTCATATGCACCATTTGCACAGAGGCTCAGAGAGGGTATTGGATCCCCCGGAACTGGAGTTACAGGTGGTTGTGAGCCATGTCGTGGGGTGCTGGGAACTGAACCCCAGTCTCCTGAAAGAGCAGTGCATGTTCCTAACCACTTAGCCACCCCTCCAGTCCCCAACCCTTCTTTTGAGACAGGGTCTGACTATGCAGCTCAGGCTGACCCAGAACTCTTTACGTAACTTAGGTTGGCCTTGAACTTGTGATCATTCTGCCTTTGCCGAGTCCCAGCACCCCCCCACTCCAGTGCTGGGATTAATAGTCATGAATCAATATACTTAACTATAACTCAACTAATATGCTCAGTGGCTACCATGTTTGACAGCACAGCTTGGACCATTTCCTTCACAGTGAAACACGGTGAGGAGCGAGGCTGTACTCATCTGTCCCTCTCCCCTTTTAAAGACAGGGCCACATGTAGCCCAGGCTTGCCTTGAACTCCTGTAGCAGAGGCTTCTTTGAGTTCCTGATCCTCCTGCCTCTACTTTGCTTAGATTACAGGTGTACAAGACCTTGCCAAGTTCTTCTCTGTCTCCTTGTGCTAAAATACTTATTGATATTTTATGTGTGTGAGTGTGAGTACCACGGGCGTGCCCATGGAGGTCAGAAGAGGGCATTGGATCCCCTGGAACTGGAGTTATAGATGGTTGTGAACTGCCATGTGGGTGCAAGGAAATGAACCCAGGACCCCTGCAAGGGCAGTAAGTGGTCTTAAACTCTGAGCCATCCCTATATGCCCAGCACACACACACACACACACACACACACACACACCTTCTTGCTGTCTGGAATGCAGACACAATGACTGAAGCTCCTGCAGCCATTAATACCATGGGCAAGCACGGAAAACAGAAATATAGTAGGTCCCTGATTTCATAAGCAGCAAGTACCCCTCCCACCCTGAGTATATCTATCTAGGGCCCTAAAGGGAAGAAAAGTAACTTCCATGTTAGCTGTTACTATGGGTTTTCTTCCCACTCTGTTACCCTAACTCATAAAGCCGGATTCCCCTGGATGAAAATGCAACCCAACCCTCCAGCCTTTCCAGGCTCCCTCTTGGAACCCCACAGGAGACTCTCATCAGCACCCTGCCACCCTGTCTGGAGCAGCCCCCACACCTGCATCTTCTGGCAGTCAGGGAAGTCCCCGGGGGAGATGTGGTGCTCGAGCTGGATCTTTGCGAAGATGACGGGCAACTTGAGGATCAGCTGCTTCTTTTTGTTTTCCTTCCCGAACACCGAGGGCATCTCTTTCTTCAGGTAGCTGATGATGTAAGCGTGCACCTGCAGGAAGGCATTCACATCTAAGCCGGCAGCACAGTCACCAGGAGGTTACTGGGGCTGGGCAGGGCCTGGGAACTTGCATTCCTTTCTCTTCCAGGCAGGGTCTCTTGTAACACAGACCGGCCCCGAACACTTGGTCCTCCTGCCTCTACCTCCTGAGTGCTGGGATGACAGGCGTGAGTCACTGTGCACGGCTTTTCTCTCAGGCTTTTCCATAGAAGGTTGCACTGTATTCCCTAGGCTGGATTCAAACCCACAGCCATCCTCCTGCGTCGGCCTCTTCACCGCTCAGATTGCAGCTGTAAGCCCTCATGCCTGGGTGGAACCCCACTGTCTTATCTAGTGGGGTTCAACCTAAGCTCTCTCTTCTCTGCTAAGCCATCTCAGCCACTCCCAGCTTTAAGCTCCTGCAAGCTGGCCTCACCCAAATACCAGCCCAGAGCTGGGACTTGCCTATCTCCTGTCACATTCCTACCCAGGTCCACAGCCTGATGCCCTCCAAGGTACTCAAGTTCAACCCAGAGTGAGTTGCCCTTAGCTGTGCCCAGCTCTTGAAAGGGATGCCCACCCCCAAGGAAGCCAGAAACTGAACTGAACATTTTGGCTTCTTTTTTGTTTGTTTGTTTTTTGTTTTTTGTTTTTTGTTTTTCGAGACCGGGTTTCTCTGTGGCTTTGGAGGCTGTCCTGGAACTAGCTCTTGTAGACCAGGCTGGCCCCGAACTCACAGAGATCCGCCTGCCTCTGCCTCTGCCTCCCGAGTGCTGGGATTAAAGGCGTGCGCCACCAACGCCTGACTCACTTTGGTTTCTTATGTAGCCCATTTGGACTCAATCTGGCAACCCCCCCCTACCTCCCGAATGGCTGAGGTTAGAAAGACCTCAATGTGTTGTTTGCGTTTAAAAACTTTTCCATGTGTATGGGTGTGTTGTGTCTGAGCACCATGTGTATACAGTGCCAGAAGAGGCCATCAGATCCACTGGGACTAACTTTAGAGATGGTTGTAGGCAGCCATGCAGGTGCTGGGAACCAAACCCGGACCCTCTAGAGGAGCAGCCAGAGCTCGTAACTGCTGCGCATCCCTCCAGCTACCACTCTCAATAATTCTTTTTTTTTTTTTTTTTTTTGGTTTTTCGAGACAGGGTTTCTCTGTGGCTTTGGAGGCTGTCCTGGAACTAACTCTTGTAGACCAGGCTGGCCTCGAACTCACAGAGATCCACCTGCCTCTGCCTCCCAAGTGCTGGGATTAAAGGTGTGCGCCACCAACGCCCGGCCCCCTCAATAATTAAGAGCCCCTCTGCCCTCCCTGACTGACCGCTGGAGCCTCACCCATACATTCTCCCATCTTTTCCTTCTATATGCTGCTCACCAGCATTCCTTAGTGACCAGCGCACCAACCTTTCCCTCGACCCAGGGCCTTTGCACGCGACCACGTTCTCTCGCGGGAGCTCTGTCCCAATCCCCCCACTGACCGTGAAAACCAAGTGCCCTTATCACTGCCATCTGGGTTATCTCCGGCCTTTCTGTCTTCTTCACAGCGGAGCTGGAGTCATCATTATTTTATCTGACCATTCTGTTTCCCTCCTTCAAACTCCAAGCTCTGCCAGATCAAGCCTTGTCTGTTTCCTCTGTCCCCAGTCCCGGGACAATATGCACGGTGTCACTCAGGAAATCGTTGTCGGATAAGCCGCTGAACTTGAGAACCTTTGAGCCACATTCTCATAAGTTATTGAAACACAAATGAGGAGGGCGGAATGATAACTTACAGGCGTGCCTGCTGTCTGTAGGCAGCTCCATCACTGACTACGCATGCTCAGATGGAGATTGACTGAGGCTGGTGATAGGGACGGGCAGGGATAAAGGCACTTGCTGCCAACCCTGAGCTGGGCCCCTGGGACCCGCATGGTGGAAGGAGAGGCCTGACCTACGCTGTCCTCGTCCTCTGGCCTCACTATATCAAATGCGGCATGTGAATGCACGCACACACTTAACATCATGCTCACACGCAGTAAAACAAAACAAGCATCAAGAGTAGCAAAATAATCAGCTCTCCCCAGATCGCAGCCACAAGCACGACGGCATTCTGGAATCACCCCTTCTAGAGGCTTCCACCTCCACCGAAGGGCAGAGACAGAGCAATCACCCACGCACTGCCTCGCGCAGATGTGAAACGGAGCTAACGGGTTGAGCTACGGAGAATCCGGGATGGGCAGCTTCTTGGCCTTTTGGCTATCAAATAACATTTTCTGACAGTCCCTAACGGTCTTGTGTCACCGAAGGAGAGCGTTCAAGGGAGGTTAAAGCCACGTGCGCTGTGACTGGTGACTGGACCGAGTGAGTCTGGGTCATTTGTGAGGGGTGTGTGAGCGAGGATGTGGCACAGAGAAGGGCACAATGAAGTGTGTTCAGAGGCAGCCCCGGGCCCTGATGAGGCTGAGGATCCTGGGCACGGAGGCACTGGTTAACTTAGCATGCGTTTGCAGGGCCAGAGGGAAGCATAGCCCATGGTTTTGAGAGGGCAATCAGAGTAGGGGTGTGATCAGGTTGAAAGTCACCGCCTGCTACCAGGAGCCAATGGAGAAGATTCATGGTTGAACGGAGAAAACCCACCGAGGAAGAGCAGGGCTTGCCGGGAAAGGCAGTGAGGAGAGGGTCTGAAATGGATGCCTAATGGGGAACGAGTAGGATTTGAGATAGCCGGCCACTAGGAACGACGGGTGCCTACCAGGGAGGGCCTGTGGGACTCAGCCAGTGAGAATGGCCCAGTGGCGAGGAGGTGTAGCCTCTTAGAGTGAGTTAATGGGGAGACTTTTGACCTAAGAGGTCAAATAAGGAGGGGCGTAGACTGAGGATGGTCTATCGGGAGGTGTGTGGCCTGTTTGGGGAGATCAATTGTGGCTTGCAGTGCCTGTTGTGGCGGGGGAGGGGGGTGTGTGTCAATGGAAAGGCGCGTGGCATACGAGGACCGACCAATGTGAAGGGGTATTGCCTGCGAGGGAGGGCAATGGGAAAGGCGTGGCTCGTCGGCTACTCCAGGGGTGTGGCCCAAAGGAGAGGGGCGTGGTCTGCGAGGACCGTGGCTGGAGGCGCGTCTCGCCGAGGCCGGCGGGAGAGCTGATGGCTTTTCCAGAGAGGAAGTATGGGAAGGTGGCAGGAAGAGATAAGGGGGCAGCTCGGGCTGGGCCGGGGAGCGGGTCGGACTCCGGGGTTTGTCCCGGGTTTCCGGAGCCACCTCCCGCCTGGCTAGGGCGCCAGGTGTCCGGCCCGGCCCCTTGGTCCCTGTGCCGCAGAGGCCCAGGTTTGGCTCCTGCTTCCCAGCGAGGAGTGAGGGTGAGCCAGGGGGTACTGAGAAAGAGAGAAGGAGAGGCGGGACGAAAGAGAAGACTAGGAAAAGGGTATGAACAAGAGAAGGGAACTGGGAAAGGAAGAGGTTGATGGGGACACATCGACTACAGGACAGCCCTGGCCTCTTGGAATAGATGCCTTGGGTACCCCAGGACTCCCTTCTAAAGAGAATTCCTGCGGTGGGTTTGGAGGCGGTGATTCACTCCTCTGCAGCTCCTTTAAACCACACCTCGGATGCCTCTACCACCTAGAACCTTCGTGGCCCTCTTCTCCTGCCAGCTTCCTGCCCCACCTCCGCCCTGGCGGCCTCCCCTGTGAACGCTCCATTCCGTCTCTGGCTCTGAAAGCAAAGTCCTTGCTTGCCCTCTTCTTCCTCTCTGAAACAGGCTGTTTCCTTGCCCAGCCCCTTCATTCCTCCCTAGACCTGAATCTGCTCTCTAGAAGGCAGCTTTAGTGCAATCCTGTCATCCCGCTCCAAACCTTTCCATGTCTCCCTGGCGCCCTTAAAGCACAGGAGCCTTGATGGAGCCCATAGGATTGGCAGTCCTCAGTCTCTCCATGTTCCCTCTGATACCCTCTCCTCTGAGAAGCCTCCTTGACTCCACCCCTGAGACTGAACCTAGCTGGGCTATGGGATGTATCAGTCTTCTCCCCCAGCAAAGGGCGTGATCTCAGACTGCCCCGGGGCATTCAGGCCTGGAACCCCACTGGGAAAAGCAAGAACAGCCATGGCCAATGCCACATCCCCAGCACGTCCCAGCAGAAGGCAAGAACAGCCATGGCCAAGGCCGCATCCCCAGCACGTCCCAGCAGAAGGCACAGAGGTGACTTTGTTCAAGCTGAAGTTCTGCCACGAGTGTCATTCATTCCATAAATATTTACAGAGCAATTCAGTCCCAGGAGCTAGGGACACTCCGTGAAGGAATTCTAAGATGCCAGGTTCTGCAGAACTTGAGTACAGAGCAGAGTACAGAGACTGTAAACAGGGGTCCCCTGACAGGCTCACACGAGGTGAGGACACTGAATGGGGTCACAACAGGGCAAGGGGTACATCTGGAGTAGGTATGCTCATTAAGAGACAGGCACCCAGCTGGGCGTTGGTGGCGCATGCCTTTAATCCCAGCACTCGGGAGGCAGAGGCAGGCGGATCTCTGTGAGTTCGAGACCAGCCTGGACTACCAAGCGAGTTCCAGGACAGCCTCCAAAGCCACAGAGAAACCCTGTCTGGAAAAAACCAAAAAAAAAAAAAAAAAAAAAAAGAGAGAGAGAGAGAGAGACAGGTACCCGCTGGGCGGGTGGTGGCGCTCATCTTTAATCCCAGCACTCGGGAGGCAGAGGCAGGTGGATCTCTGCGAGTTCAAGGCCAGTCTGGTCTATAAAGTGAGTTCCAGTACAGTCAGGGCTGCTACACAGAGAAAGCCTGTCTAGAAAAACCAGAGCAGTGGGGAGGGGGGACAGCTTCCTGAGAAGGGACATTTGAGTGAGCCATATGGACAGTCAGGGGAAGAGAAGGCTGCCAGGAAGAGCAAACGGCGAGTGCAAAAGCCCTGGAGTAGGGCTGAGGTCACCAGTGTGTAGTGCAATGGTTGCTGGAAAACGAGCAGAAGGAGTGAGCAACTGGGAAGGTTTGAATGAGAAAGACTTTTTTTTGTTTGGTTTTTTGAGACAGTGTTTCTCTGTGGCTTTGGAGGCTATCCTGGAATTCGCGCTCTTGTATACCAGGCTGGTCTCGAACTCACAGAGATCTGCCTGGCTCTGCCTCCTGAGTGCTGGGATTAAAGGCGTGTGCCACCACCGCCCGGCTGAGAAAGACTCTTATAGACTCATACATTTGGTCCCCAGTTTCTAGAACTCTTTGGGAAGGATTAGGAGGTGTGGTCTTGCTGGAGCAGGCATGCCGTTAAGGGTGGGTTTTGAGGTTCCCAGTTTGCTCCTGCCTCATACCTGCCTGCCTGCTGCCTCGCTCCCCACCATGACGGCCATGGACTCTAGCCCTCTGGAACCATGAGCACCAATAACTTCTCTTTTGTAAGTTGCCTTGGTTACGGCTATAGGAAAGTAACTAAGACAGCCACCAAGGGGACTCAGCTTTTGCTCAGTGAGATGGAAGGAGGGGGAGGAGGCCAGCGATAGAATGGAGACAGACAGGGCAACATGCAAACCCCGGGCAATGGAGGAAAAGGGACCCTCCGCACAGGACTCCCTCCTTCAGTCCACGAAGCACCAGACCAGCCATCAGGAGGATTGACTAATCTGAGAGCTAGGTGGTGCCGAGCTAGCTGCACAAGTAGACAAGAAAGAAAAGGTTGTCCCACATCTTCAAGGCCTTCTCAATTTAGGCCTCCCGTGACTCCATTAATCCTCCATAGCCTCCCGAAGTCCTCCCTAGAGCCCCGAAGTCCTCCCCAGCCTCCTTCAGTCCTCCTGCAGCCTCCAGACTTCCTTCCCCATCTCCTGATCTCCCTTTCAATCCTCGCTCAACTTCCCCAAGTCCTCCCGGCCCCTGGCCTGCCCTGCTCACCCGCACCAAGCGCGCCCTCTTCACTAGGTCATTGAGCTTGCGCAATGCCGCGTGGCGTGGTAGACCTTGGATATCACGGAAGAGGTCTTGTTCCTCCAGCTCGAAGAGATGCCTGTTGTCCGGCACCAGGAGCGGCTGGGACCAGAAGGAGCCGATGTAGACGCGCAGGACCTCGGGCGTGCCCACCACCTTGCCCAGCGCCCACATGAGCGCCCCGTAGACACGCATCAGCTGCTGGGTCTCCACCATGTCTGCCTTGTTGAGTACCACGCGGATCTTGTCCTCGTGGCCGCGCAAGGCGCCGATGGCCTCTGAGAACTCGTCGGAAATCTCCAGCTTGTGGGCGTCAAAGAGCAGGATGATGAGGTCCACGCGCTCCGCAAACCAGCGCAGGACAGCTGGGAAGTCGTAGCCTAGAGCAGGCAGAGGACAGGGACACAGGAAGTCACATTCCCACACCCCACGCATTAGCAACCATTCTTTTGAACTGATAACGGGTGGCACAAATGTCCAGATTGTTAACTATGCCATTCCCGTGTGTGCCAAATATCTCAGGGCCTCTACGTGTGTTGACAGTCACTTTTCAGGACCCAGATTTTGTCCCAGACCCTCAAGCCACCTGGCTTCCTGGGGTGAGACAACCATGCCCCCTCCCCTTTTTACCACCTCACCCTTCACCCCTCCACCCTCCTGGTTCTCACAACATTGGCCTTTTCATTCATTCCGTAGGCAGACATTAGGGATTGGTTTTGACGTAGATATATTTATCTTTTGGAGGCTGTCCTGGAACCCACTCCGTAGACCAGGCTGGCCTCGAACTCACAGAGATCCACCTGCCTTTGCCTCCCGAGTGCTGGGATCAAAGGCGTGTGCCACCATGTCCGGTGTTGTACTTGTATCTTTGTATGTCTGTGTGTGTCTGTGTGTTCATATGTATCAATGTGTACAAGTCTGTATGTCTGTATATGTGTTATATGTGTGTGTTTGCATATGTCTGTGTATGCTTCTGTGTGTGTGTGTCTCTCTCTTTGTGTCTACGTGTCTATGTGTTTGTGTGTGTGTGTGCGTGTGTCACACACAAGTGCAGGTATCCATGGAAGCCATAGGTGTCAGAGCCCCTGGAGCTAGTTATAGTGGTTGTGAGTAGTTCACTGTGGGTGCTGGGACCTGAACTCAGGTCTTCTACAAGAGCAATTTGCACTCTCAACCACCGAGCCATCTCTCTAGTAGCACTATGTTCTTGTTACCCTATATTTTCAATAATTTGTGTCCATCCATCCATTCACTCGCACATTCATTCATTCCTTTTCTCATTCATGCTCTTCTATACTTCTCACCATTACTGAGCTGAGAGCTGAGAAGACAGTGTAAGACCCACCCACCCCTGACTGGGCAATCAGGAATCCCTGCCCTGCCCCCATATGCTGTGTGATATTAGGCAAATAACTTAACCTTTCTAAACTTGCCTATCCCCTAAAATTAAAAAGTAACAATCATAAAAAAAGCAACAATCATGCCAGGCTGTAGTGTCCCAGCACTCGGGAGGCAGAGGCAGGCGGATCCCTGCGAGTTTGAGACCAGCCTGGTCTACAAGAGCTACTTCCAGGACAGCCTCCAAAGCCACAGAGAAACCCTATCTTGAAAAACAAAACAAAAACAAAAAAAAACAACAACAATCACGATTGGTCCTGTCTCACAGGCCGTCAAACTAAAGAATGACAACCGAGCTCATCTGTGGGAAAAGCTGGAGATGGTGTGTATCACTGTATCCATGAAGGGGCAGAGTAGCTCCCGGCAACTATACTCCTAGAAAACTATTAGAGAAAAAACAAGGCATCAGGAGCAGAACAAGAGTTCACCGGATGTTAGCCATGGGCCACTAGACACACAAGGGTGACTCAGGACTCATCTTGCCTGCTCCCAGCAGGAGGGGAGGCTGAGGCAACCCCAACTCTGTCCTTACAGTCTGGGGACAAATCTGTCCCCAGGGTGGTCAAATTAGAATGCGGGGGTCCTGGAAACTGTGAAGAGTCCCTGGGGTGGGGGGTGCCTGACCCTGTCTAAGCATAGACCAAGGAAGGCTTTCAGGAGGAGGGGATAAAAAGCCAGCAGCTGGCAGGATCAGAAGCCATCACTGATGTCCTGCCTGGAGCTCAGGGGCATAACTGACTCACTCATCCCACAGAACACCAGTAGGCAGGCAAATTGTGTCCCCATTCTCCATCTGAGGAAACTGAGATGCATGAGGGTTACAGGCACGAGGCAAGAGAAGTCGCCTCGGTAGCTGTAGCTGCCCGTCCACCTGGCACACTCACCCCAACATGGGCCCAGGAGGCAGGCTGCTCGTTGCTGCTGGGAGGGGAAGGGGCAGGGATATTGTTCTGGGGGAAGGAAGGACTAGGTCACCGCAGGAGCAGCAGCTGGGCCTCTCCTCCCTCCCTAGAATCTACATACACCCTGGCCTAGATCTGGAAAGTCTGTCTCATGGGGTTGAGAAGGAAGGGGGAGGGGGATGGAGAAAGGGAGGCAGGGAGGTTGAGTCAGTATGGGAATGGAGACGGGGCAGAGAGACGGGATGTTCACCCAAGAAAAACATTCCTGGTTACCCATCACCCAGGCACCTATTTGCTCCAAGCAGCCAACTTGACTCTTCTCGGAAGTTCCTACGGTTTGCTCCCTACTCGAAGGTGGGAAACTGAGGCACAGTAATACAAGGTGGCCTGCTTAAGCCATTACAGTTTCAGGGAACAAGGCCAGGCGTGCTGACGCATGCCCATCATCTCCCTGCAAGAGTAGCTGAGGCAGGAGGATTGCCACCAGCTGGGGGCAAATTCGGAATACAGAATGAGTTTCAGGACAGCCCCAAATACAGAACAAAGACTTTGCGTCAAAAAAAAAAAAAAAAAAAAGGAAAAAAACTAGCAGAGTCCAGTCTGGAGGTGTGCTAACGAGATGCCAAGGCAACAGTCACACCATGGCAAGCATCTCCAGGCAGCCACACCTATGCCAATGCACACTCAGATTTGCACACCCACCACCAGTCAGCCAGATGCACCAGAGCCTCCTGCACCAGACCCAGGCTCCCAGACACATACTTGCGTGTTAGAGTCTGGGACCTGCGCAGATAGGCATGCCACACGTAGTCACAAAGATGCCCGGAGTCGGGCGTTGGTGACGCACGCCTTTAATCCCAGCACTCGGGAGGCAGAGGCAGGCGGATCTCTGTGAGTTCGAGGCCAGCCTGGTCTACAGAGCTAGTTCCAGGACAGCCTCCAAAAGCTACGCAGGGAAACCCTGTCTCGAAAAACAAAACAAAACAAACAAACAAACAAACAAAAAAAAGATGCCCTGGACCCACATGGCATCACCGATGCAGGAATCAGTACACACTCCAGCATGGAGGCCTGTCTGAACACAAGCTGTGTGGCAGAGACATTACTGTGATGCCCAGGCTAGTCTCCAACTGGTCACAATCCTCCTGTCTCAGCCTTCCCAGTGCTGGGATGACAGATGTGTCCCGCCACACGAGTTCTCTGCAGTAATGAGACACCTCTCAAGATGCATAGAATAACCCACACAGACATAAATACAAATGCACACACACACACACACATAACTGCATAGAGTCACACGCAAGAGCTGGGGGCGTGGCTCAGCCGTAGGGCCCCTGCCTAGAATTCCCCAGTGAGGGGCTGGGGTCATGGCATGCTTGCCTACTGTGTGTAAGGCAATCCTGCAATAAAACAGTCTCACAGGATCCCTCCATGTCCCCCTGCCCCATACCGTCGCTCAGAACCACATAAAATCACAACTAGCCACACTTAGAGGTACACAGCGCACGGAGCCAGCTGTCGGTCAATTAATACAAGGGCACAGTCATGGCCTCCATGTCACACCTGTCAGCACACCCCATCACAGGCGGACACACATGTCCCCTACTCATCACACAGTACTTCCCCGGGATTGACCAGGTCTCCCCACCCCCACGAGTCCCCCTGGACAGACAGGCTCCACCTCCTATGTCTCCAGGGCCAGAGGAAGGGGATCCCCATGCCCACGCCTCATCATCTCCTGCGGAAGCTGGGGGCCTGGGCTCCCTCCATCATTTAGGCCCAGCCCATGGGCTCGGCACACCAGGAATTCCTCCCTCCCCTGCCTCCCCCCCTCCCTCCAGCTGGCAGAGCACCGCGACCACTTCTGCAGCTGCCTCCTGTGTTTCTCCCTCGGGGCTGCTCTGCTGGACAGCGGCCAGGGGCACAGGCACTTTCGGAGCCAAAGCCCTGCCCTGGCCCCGCCTTCTGCCTGGTCTTGCGTCCCCTCTGCCCCACACTGTTGCCTCCTTTGCCCCAATTCCCTGGCGGAGGCCTAGGGTTGGGGGTGGTGCCAGGGACAGACAGAGAGACCCAGATGGGCCCAGATGCTGGGCTGGGGGAGATGTCGGGGAGGGGCCTAGGGTAGGAGTGGGCTAAAAGGCTGGGCAGGGTGGGAGGGGACAGGCTCACTGGAGGCCCTGTTGGAATTTACCCCCCACTGCTCCCCCTGCACAGCTGTTTATAAATTCCAGGCCCTGGCCTTGGCCCCCACCCAGATTCTCCCTCTCAGCCCCATCTGTGGCCCAGCCTCCAAGCCAGGATCCTGCTCAGAGGAACAAGCATAGGACCCAGGGCCTCCGGACCCAGCCCGGTCTCTTCCTGGGAATCTCTAAGCAGCTCCTGCCTCCCGCCCTGTCTCTGGCCCTCTCCATCTCTCCTTTTCCATCCTCCCAGCCCGCCCAGACATGTGGCTCCAGCTTGTTCACACGTGTCCACCCGTGCCTCCCCTGCCACCCGCCGCGGTCCCCCCCCTTACCCCACCAAGCACCAACGGAGGGAATGACAGCCTCCTCTAGCTCCATTTGCCTGCAGGGGGACACTCAAAGGAGACCCCAGCCTCCTCCCTCAGACTCAGGGGTCCAGGCCCGGCCTCCTCCCGCACACGGGGCTTCCTCCTCCCTCACTCACCGCGGCTCACTCTCTGTTTGGCACCGGACAGGATACCCGGTGTGTCGATGATGCTAATGCTCTCCAGGACCTGGTTGGGGAGTTGGGCACACATAAACCTGGGGGGGGGGGAGACAGAGGGTCAGGGGTCAACGTCAAGAAGGACAGAAAGAGAAGAGACACTAAGGGTACCCCAAAGAGAGAGGCAGGTGCAGAAGGCTGAAGTCCCGGACAGAGGGAAGTTCGGAGGGATCATGGGATCTATTTAAAAAAAAAGCCAGATCTGTGTTTGGGGATATCCCAAATCACCACTAAAACCCTGGGTTACCTTCATTTTCCAGATGAATATGAGAGGCACAGAGAGGTTAAATCACTAAGGCTGCCCAGCATTCATAGTGGCCGAGGCACAATTGGAACCCAGGTTCCCACAGGGAAGGTAGCAGACGCAGGGAGAGAAAGAAGTAGGCAGAAAGGAGGGAATCAGAGCTGAGACGGACAGAAACATTCCGGGATAGAAGATGTCCCTTGCACCTCCCCCTCCCCCCCGCTGCTGGCTACCACACCTGTTGAGGAAAGTGTTTCCGAAAGGATTGAGTTTGCGGAAGGGCTTCTCGGGGTCCACGACGAGAGCATTTCCGGGCACGGTGCCCTCTGTCTCGCCATGCATGACAGCCACGAAGCAGTCGGTAGTGGGCTCTGGACCTACTCGGGAGCCGGGGACCTCCTGCTCCAGAAGGTACTGAATGAAGCTGGTTTTGCCGGTGCTGTACTGGCCGGCCACCAGCACCATGGGTTTGCCGTCGAAATCAGCATCTTCGAGGGCTGGTGAATGGAAAGCCCCGAAGCGGTAATGTTCCTCCAGGGGCAACAGTTTCGTGCGGTACAACTCCTTGAGGGATGAGGTCACAGTGCGGATGGCCTCAGGTTGCTGGCCCCGAGCCCCGCCCTTCTTCAGCCAGCTGAACATGGTGTCTTCGATGCCTACTGGGTTACCCAAGGAGACTACAGGGTGGAGCGCTTACCTGCAGGAAGACCAGGGAACATAATGGAAGACTGATGGGGGACGGCCAGAGATGGGCAGAGGAGCAGCGGAACCCGGGGGTGGGAAGAGGGAGAGGTGCTAGTCTGGAGATTACCAGTGGAATTATTCAAGAAGGAGAGCAGGGCGGAAAACAACGGAAAGGAAGGGATTTCTTGGGGGTGGGGGCAGACACATCCCTGAGCTGGATATGGTCGAATCCACCTGTAATGCCAGCGCTTGGGAAGTTGAGGCGGGAAAATCACAAGTTCCAAGCGGGCCTGTGCAACATGTAAGACCCACTGCTGGACGCGTTTTCGCTCCATGCTGCAGTAGCCCAGGAAAGGTGCCATAGAGGCAGAGCCCCCAAGTGACCGACCTGGGCACCCCACAGGTGTGGGGGCAGGCATGGGAAACCGATGACAGGGTCAGCAAAGGTCAGGGCAAGGGTGACTTTTGAGCTCCTTCATGAAAGACAGGCAAGACAAAGGTCTTGGGCAGAGGCTGACACGTGCAAAGGCCCCGGGCACCACAGGCTCTTTCTTGGGTGCTGGGAGCTGAGAAATGGTCTGATAGGGACACGAAACCAGAAAGATGAGAAACAAGGCTGCAGCGGTTACCTAGGTGCAGCCGTGTCAAGAGAAGCCTTGGGCACGAGGAAGAAACATGGTAAGTAGAAGCCAGACCCTGTGCCAGCTCGTATTTGGGGTGTGGTGCTAGAATGGAACCCAGAACCTTGAGCAGGCTAGACAAACACAATGCTGCTGAGCTACATACATACTTGAGCCCCTCACTGGGGGATTCTAGGCAGGGGCTCTGCCACTGAGCCACACCCCCAGCCCCTCACTGGGGGATCCTAGGCAGGGGCTCTGCCACTGAGCCACACCCCTAACCCCTCACTGGGGGATCCTAGGCAGGGGCTCTACCACTGAGCCACACCCCCAGCCCCTCACTGGGGGGATTCTAGGCAGGGGCTCTACGACTGAGCCACACCCCCAGCCCCTCACTGGGGGGATTCTAGGCAGGGGCTCTACGACTGAGCCACACCCCTAACCCCTCACTGGGGGATTCTAGGCAGGGGCTCTACCACTGAGCCACACCCCCAGCCCCTCACTGGGGGGATTCTAGGCAGGGGCTCTACCACTGAGCCACACCCCTAACCCCTCACTGGGGGATTCTAGGCAGGGCCTTTACAAACCGAGTCACAGTTTCCAGCCCTGTGCTAGCTCACTTAACTTTCATGATTCTATCATGGGATTTTATCATTATCCCCATTACAAGGCTTATTTTTGAGACCGTGTCTCCTGTATTCCCTGATGGACTTGAACTCACTATGTAACTGAGGATGATCTCGAACTTCTGATCTCCCTGGCTCTACCTCCGCTAGCACTGAGATTACAGATACACACCGGCATGCCCAGTTTTATTCAGAGTTGGGCTTGGACCCCAAGGCTTCAAGCATGCTATACCCTCACTCCTACCACACTGTCCTAAGAGGAAATTGAGCCTCAGGAGGATATGGATAGCTTGCACAGAATCGTTGGGGTAGAAAGTGTTCCGGCTGGGACTTGAACCCAGGAAATTGTTTCTCAGAGCCTGTTTCCCACCCTAGGTCTCAAGAGCTCAGTTAGGGGGAAAAAAAGCCATCACCGACCCTGCAGCAGTGAGCACCCCCGAAACCAGACTGTGATCTCTGTATATCCCCATCCCCTCTATAGTCTTTTAGTCTCTGTGGACTCCGGGGTATTGCCTCTCCTTGCTGTCAATAATAGTCTCTTCCCTTACTCTCTAAGTAGACGTTTTATTATTTGAGAGACCTCAAAGAGCCAGCCTTTGGTCAGATTGGAGTCCCTAAATGTCATTCCTTACAGAAGCAATGGAGGGCTCCCTGGAGAAACAGCTGTCCCAGGGCCAGGGCCGGGAAAGAGCAATCCAGTCTGGGTCAGCTCAAAGACCACCAGGGTCGCAGCCCCTAGCCTGAAATGGCTCCCATTAGCCAGAGATGAGACAATTTTTCCTTTCATTAAAAAAAACCACTTCTTTTTAAAACAGGGTTTCTCTATTGTTTTGGAGCCTGGAACTCTGCTCTGTAGACCAGGCTGGCTTCAAACTCACAGAGATCTGCCTGCCTCTGCCTCCCGAGTGCTGGAATTAAAGGCGTGCGCCACCAACTCCTGGCTGTAATAATTTCTTTATTTTATGTCTCTGAGTATTTTCTAGGCATGCAAGTCTGTATACCATGTGCCTGGAGTGCCCTTGGAGGCCAGAAGAGTGCTGGTTCCCCTGGGCTGGAGTAACAGAAGGTTGTGAGCTGCCATGTGGATACTAGGGATCGAACCTGGGTCTTCTGGAAGAGCAGCTAGTGCTCTTAACCTCCGAGTCTGAGCCATCTCTGCAGCCGCCCCTCCCTCCAAAAAAACCCAGATTTACACTCTGTAACTTTGGCTGCCCTGGAGCTATGTAGACCAGGCTGGCCTTAGATTCAGAGACCTTTCTGCCTCTGCTTCCTGGGTCTTGCATCTGACTCAAGATAAGACAATCTAAGTATTAAAAAAAAAAACAGTAAAAAAAAACAACAACCCTGTAAATCAAAACATTAAACCCATAAAAATCAATCATAGTGACT
This sequence comes from Mesocricetus auratus, assembly GCF_017639785.1. Lineage (NCBI taxonomy): Eukaryota > Metazoa > Chordata > Mammalia > Rodentia > Cricetidae > Mesocricetus > Mesocricetus auratus. Next base: position 2,685,797 of record NW_024429216.1, read on the forward strand.
CAAAGAGAAAGCGAAGAGTAGAAAGAAAATAGAGAGGTAACAGAGGCAGGAAACCTGGGACATACACACGAGGGGACTGTGGCAGGGTCCCAGGCTGGGACATCTCAGAAAAATACCATTAGGGTTGGCTAAAGGACCTATGCACTTGGTGAGTCAGAAGAGGGCTCTTCGGGCGGCAAGAAAGACCAAGGAGGGCAGAAATGGGCATGGAGGGTAGAAGGCCACTTCAAAGAAGGGGGTCTTCGAGGGTGAGGAAAGCCAGCGAGGGATTGGGAGAACTGGGGGCAGGGACTCCGGGAGATAGGAGAGGTTGGGGGAACTCGGGGAGAATGGAGGAGTTGGAGGGTCCCGGAGGAAGAGTGGGACTGGGAAGGACAGGACATAGACTGTTACAGGGGAGCGGAGGTAAGGGCTGGGGTTTGGGGAGCACTCACCAGGGACCCGGAGAGAACAGAGCAATCTGTCTGAGCTCTGTCCCGTCTGCAGCAGAGTGAGCCGGGTGGGGCTGCGCGGGAGGAGCACCGGGCAGGGCGGGCCCGGGCCCCCTGTCTCAGCCCGTGTCGGCCTCGGGCGCCCCCTGGCGGATGCCGTGAAGACATTCACGCGCTCGCGCGTGCGGTCCTTAGTTCGAGCTGAGCCCGGTCCTCCAGTTTTTGGCTCCCTCTCATTCTGTCTCTTAGCAAATGAGTAGACAGAGGCTGCAGAAGGTTATATCAATAATTTATCCGGTCATAGTGGTGCATGCCTATATCTTCCAACTAGGGAGTCCGAGACAGGCGGATGGTAAGTTTGAAGCCAGCCTGGACTATTTGGCGGGATCCTGTCTTAATACTTGTAACAACAGTAATTTTAAAATCTGAGAGTACAGGCACTGTATGGTGGCACACAATTTTAATCCCATCATTCAGGAGGCAGAGGCAGGCAGATCTCTTGAGTTTGAAGACACCCTGATTTAAATAGCAAATTCCAGGTCTGCCAAAGCTACATAGTGGGACCGTGTGTTGAAAACAAGCAAACAAACAAACAAAAACAAAACAAAATAAAGCAACTTGAGTGCATGCAGCTTAGCTGGTAGAGTGCCAATCTAGGATGCATGGAGCCCTAGGTTCTATCCCCAGCACAGGATACGCCCAGCATAGTGGTGCATATTTGTACCCTCAGACTGGCTCATAGTTCATATTATACATTACATGGCTTATTTTATTTTGACCTTCTAAAATACGGTCACCTAGCCAGGCAATAGTGTATGCCTTTAATCCCAGCACTCGGGAGGTAGATGCAGGCAGATCTCTGTGATTTCAAGGCCAGCCTGGTCTTGAGTTCCAGGACAGCCAGAGCTACACAGAGAAACACTATCTGAAAAAATATCAAAATAAAATATGGTCTCCCTAAGTAGCTCAAATGAGCCTTAATAATCCTTCTGCCTCAGCTCCCAAATGCTGAGGGGAGTATAGGTATATGCTACCACACCTAGCAAGTCAACGATTGCATTTCTGAAAATGCTGCCTGCCCACAGTGCCAGGCATTTAACCACAAGACTGCCACCATCTAATTGGTTCATTGTTGTTACCCAGTGCCCAGAGGTTCCTATTGCCGGTTTTGGATGTGGTTTATGCATGTATACAAGTGTGTGTGCCCCCCTCCTCCCGCATGTGCAGCATCCAGAGGAAGGCACGTGTCCTCCTTTATAATTCCTAGGTTTTGTGCTGGGATAAGAGGTGTGAGGTAACATCTGGCTTCTATGTGAATTCTGGGGATCAGGACACAGGTCTTTGTTTGCACACCAAGAACATTCGCCCAAAATCCATGGTACCGTGTCTGCAGCCTTTCCTTTCTTCTTAATTTCTTCTTTTTTTTTTTGAAACAGGGTCTCAGCCAGCCCACGCTAGACTAGAACCCACTATGTAGCAGAGGGCGACCTTAAACTTTTGATCCTTTTGCCTCTGTCCAGAGTTCTGGGATTATGGAGGTGTACCACCATGTCCAGTTCATGAGAAGCTGGGGATGGAACCCTGGGCCTCCTGCATACCAACCAGGTTTTGTGTTTTTTTTTCAATCTTTATGCATTTGTTTAAATTCTTCAAAGATTTACTTTATGTGTGTAGGTTTGGTCGGCCTGTATGTTTAGACGCCATATGCATGCAGTACCCTCAGAGGCCAGAAGGTGTCGGATGTCCCGGGACTGGAGCTAACAGATGGCCATAAGCTGCCAAGTGGTTGCTAGGAATCAAACTCAGGTCCTCTGCAAGAGCAGCCAGTGCTTTTAACCGCTGGGTCATCTCTCCAACGCTCATTTGTGCTTTGAGGCAGGGTCTTGTTTGGGCCAGGCTAACCTTGGTCTCTCCAAGTAATTGACAATAACGGTGAATAACCTGCTTCTCCCTCCCAAGAGCGGGGGTGACAGGCATGCAGCACCTTCAAGACTTGTTTTATTTACGTGTCTGTGCATGTATTTATGTGTACCATATGTGCGCAAGAGCCCAAGGAGACCAGAAGAGGACGTCATATCCCTGGAACAGGAGTTACAGGCAGTCGTGAGCAACCATACAGATGCTGGGAACCAAAGCTGGCCTTCTGCAAGGGCAGTAAGCACTCTTATGAGACAGGGTTTCTCTGTATTGTTTTGGAGGCTGTTGGTCCAGCCTGGCCTCGAACTCACAGAGATCCGCCTGCCTCTGCCTCCCGAGTGCTAGGATTAAAGGCGTGCGCCACCACTCTTAATCAGGGCTCCATCTCTGCAGCCCCATAGATGTCTTTGAACAGCAAACTGTCTAAAAATAAGGTGTTGAGAACGCTGACCCTGAACTGCTCGGGTCCCAACCCCACACGTTCCCTAGGGCAATGGTTCAGAGCGTTTCCAGGTAAACACAACTGGGTATAGTAAGAACAGACAGCATTGGTTCCAGAGACTACCTTCTAATTAACCAAAACAACCAACCCGAAACCCCCTTACAACTTCTTTGTGTGTGGGCATGGATGCCAGTGCACATGTGTAGTGGTCAACGCGAGGGAGTCAGTTCTTCCTTCCCACGTTAAGTCCCAGCGATCACATTCTGAGTCCTGGAAAGCGCTGCAGTCATTTCACCGGCCCCACGGGGCTTAGATCACGGCCTAGGACCCAGTGGACACTCACCCAACATATGAAATTCCTCTCTGTTGGCTTGGTCCCAACCCACCAACACCAGTCCCAAAATAAGACACCCAAAAGCAACAGGGGCCGGAGGGGGCCTGAGTAGAGTTTGGAAAAAAAAAAGATTGGCTTTTAATTTACAAGAGTTCTAGATGTACAGAATTCTCCCTTAAAAAAATCGTTATACACAATAAATACAGTACAAAAAAAAACCTTTATCTTACAGTACTAGTTTTGTCTCCGAGATTTCAAAACGTGGCGTGTGGGCTGGAGGCAAGAAGAATACAGGGAAGACGGTTTGGGAGGAGGAAGGAAGACTCGTGTCTTGTTCCTCTGGAGGGGTGGGGGTGTTGGGAATCTCTCTTACTCTCTCGTGCATGTACACACACGGGATGACTCAGGCGTGTGCACGTTACGGATGGGACGCAGGTACTTTGGGACACTGGCTTGAGTCCTTGCTTCCTAATTTTCCAGGCTCTGTGGGCAATCGGAAGAGAGTCGAGCCTGTCTGAAGGTCTCTCACTGCTCTGGGCGCCCCGGATAGTGATCCATGAAGCCAATCAGATAAGGCCTGGAATTCGGGTGTTACCGGTACATCAACCCAGTAGCCCAGTTCCGGGAAACACTCGTTCTTATCCCCTGGCCTGGCCTGTGCCAGGGGAACATTGTACATTACAGCCCCCCTTCCCCTAGGAAGCCCACGCCCCATCTCAACTCTCTAGCCAACGTGGATGCAGGAGGGTGGGGGAGGCCTTTGTGACTCAAATAACTTAGGCAAGAATTGTCAGGGGAACTGGTTTAGCGTCCCCTTAGAGGTGGAGGTCGGCTGCCAGGCTGCTTCCCCTGGAGGTGGGGTTGGGAGCACCTGACAGGGGCCGCAGGAGCAGCCCAGTGTTATCTGTTCAACGTCCTGGCACCGAGGCCACCGTTGTGGCTGGAAGGTGGGAAGGCGTCTGGCCTGTGCAGGGGCACTGGGGATGTGGGGGTGCCAGGCGTGGGCCCTGTAAGGGGGTAGGGGGCTGTGGGTGTCCGGCCAGGGGCCTGCTGCAGGTTAAGGATGCTGTCAATGGCGCTCTGCAAATGCTCTGTGAGCGTATCGTCCTGCGGGCTGTCACTAGAGAAGCTGGCCTGGTCCACATCAGGGGATTCGGACTTGCGTCGTTTGGCCGGGGGTAACGTGGGGGCTTCCCAGCTAGGTTCGGTGGGGCCCTGGCTGGTGGTGGAGGCTGGGGTTTCTGGGGGTGGTGGGCCGCCCTTCAGAACACGCTGATACAGTTCATCCTCCACAGCAGCCAGCTCGCGGATCAGCCCGCTGGTGGCCTCGTCCACCTTGGCAGGCAGTGGGGTCGGGCTGCTCGCACCCCTCGGCCGTCCCTGTGCACCCTCGGCAGCACCTGGGTCGCCCACGTTCTCACGGTAGGTCTTGCGCAATGGTAGGCGTGGGCAGGGTGCAGGCACTGTGGGTTTGCGCGCTGCGGGCGGGGGATGGTCTAGAGTGCCATTCATCTGCGCCTGCGTGGCAGGCGGGGGTGGGGGCGGAGCCGGGCGCGGCGGGGGCTCCGCCCCTTTCACAGGTGCCGGCGCCGGCAAAGGCTGGTGCACAGGGTCCAGTGCGGTGTTGTGCACCACCTTGCTGAGCCCCGCCTCCTGTTTGATCTTAAGCTTGAGGCCGATGCGACTGCGGGCCTCATAGGTCTTGATGGGTGGCCGGTTGCGGGAGGGCATGGGGCCGTCCTCGTCTGCGTCCAGGGATGAGGCGGCAGAGGAGGAGGAGGAGGATGAAGATGTTGATGACAAGGAAGATGATGCTCTGGCCCAGGTCACCGAAGGGGAGCCGCCAGCCCCGCCGTGCCGGATCACTAGCTTGGTGGGAAGGTGAGGAGGGGGCTGGGCAGAGGTTCCGGATGTGGAAGATGAGGATGATGGGCCATGGCTGGATAGCCGGTGACCCTCGGAAGACACTGGGGCAGGGAAGCCGAGGGATCGGGAGGAAGACACGTACTCGTCTGTGGAGTTGGGACAGAGAAAATCCTCAGGGTTAGTAGCTAAGCTGAGTGAGGTATTTGTACACTGAATATTTTATCTTGTGGTTCAGCGCGAGTCTAGACCAGCAGTTCTCAACCTGTGGGTTGTAACTACTTTTGGAGTTGGACAAACCTCTCACAGTGGTCACATAGCATATCAAATATCCTGCATACCAGATATATACATTATGACACATAACAGCAAAATTACAGTTACCGTATGTCAGGGGTCACTCCAACATGAGGAAGGTATTAAAGGGTTGTAGCATTAAGAAGGTCTGGACCGAGCAGACCCTTGGGTCACCCTACTCTGCAGGCTTCCTTTATCAACGATTCCCAAGCACTCCCTAAAACTTCACTGCCCTACCAGGGTTGCGTGAAACAAACAGTAAGAATTTAGAGCAGAAAATGCAGCCCCAGGGAGGGTGTAGCGGCCTACATCTGTCATTCTGGCTACTCGGGAGGATGAGGCAAGAGGATCTGGAGCACAAGGACCATTCTAGACTTCAAAACAACGGCAAGCCTGGGGGCCTAGTGAGACCCTGTCTCTAAAAAAAGCAAAGCTGAAAACAAAACAAAACAGGATTGGGGAGTGATTCACCAGTAGACCTCCTGCCTAGAATCCCCCAGTAGGGGGCATAGCTCAGTGGTAGTGCCTCTGCCTAGAATTTCCCAGTGAGGGGCTGGAGGCGTGGCTCAGCAGTACAGCCCTAGTCTAGCATGCTCCCAGCCCTGAGTTTATTTTGTTTTGTTTTTTCTCAATATATGTTTTTATTTAAATTAGAAACGTGAATGTTTCACATGTCAGTCCCAGCTCTCTCTCCCTTGTCCCTCCACCAGCCCCCTAACCCCCCACCCAATCCCCACATCATTCCCCAGGGAGGGTGAGGCCCTCCTTGGGGGTGGGTCTCCAAGGTCTGTCATTTCATCCAAGGCAGGACCTAGGCTCTTCCCCATGTGTCCAGGCTGAGAGAGCATCCCTCTATTTGGAATGGGCTCCCAAAGTTCATTCATAAATCATGATAAACACTGATCTACTACCCAAGGCCCCAGTGATTTCTGTGGCCTCCTCCCTGGCACTACATTCATGGAGTCTGGATCAGTCCCCTGTTGGCCTCTCAGCCATCAGTCTGGGATTCAAGAGCTCCCCCCTTATCCGGTCAGCTGTCTTTGTGGGTTTCATCATGGTCTTGACCCCTTTGCTAATCACTCCTCCATTTCTGTCACTAGGTTCCAGGAGTTCAGTTCAGTGTTTAGCTGTGGGTATCTGTCTCTGCTTCCATCAGTCCCTGGATGAAGGTTCTAGGATCAGCCCTGAGTTTAAACACTAGGACCTCACAAACGAGCAAATGCTTCAAGGTTATTTCCTTGTTTTCTGATGTGCTAGGCACATGCTCCGTATCATGCACACCCACAGCCCCAGGCTGGTTGCATATAGCTCTGACTTATCCCATGCTGCCCATCAGATTTGTTATAGAAATTCTTGTGTGTGATCACAGGGTCCTTCCCAGACCTAGTAGGGACACTCAGAAGACACATGTATGTACACATCTCCTTCTCAAAGGCAGAAAGCTCCAGAACATAACCCAAAGCATTCAGAAAGATTATACACTAGCGTCCTGGCTCCTTTGAGTGTATAAAAAGACCTAGGGCTGGGAGAAGCAGAATGGTGGATTGTTTTCAAGAGCATAATGGTACTTGAATGTGGGAGAAGGCTTAAGGGGAATTTGGAAAAGCCAGGGGTTGTGGTATGGCTGCATGAGGAAGTCCGTGTGCCCCCTGGGAGCAAGGAAAGCTAAGGCCACTCAGCATACAACCCTTGATGTTTTTTGTTTTGTTTTTAGACTAGGCTGTCCTCAAACTCACAGAGCTCCTCCTGCCTCTGCCTCCTGGGTGCGTCAACCACTCAGGCTGCTCCTTGGGAATCTTAGCAGCAAGGTGCATGCCAGGTGGGGGATGTCCCACTCAGGGATGCCCCAACCCCCCCTCACCAGGCTTCTCCTTGGCGAGCTGCTTATCCAAGGCAAGGGTGGTCTTCTCCTCCTGAATGAACATTCGGTCGATCATAACCATCTCCGCAGAAGGACTGACTCTCTGTGGTGCCGTGAGGCATAGGACACACGGGAGGGCAAGTTGGGGAAGAGAAGATATTGTCAGGATGTGAGTGGTGAGGCTGCAACCGTCTACCTCCCTCCCAGCTAAGGAGAGACCCCCACCCCTGTCCAGAAGGAGGCAAGGACAGTTCACAGCAGGGAAGGGACCCCAGCAGCCTGAGAATCCTACCCGGGACTCTTCCAGAAGCAAAAGGCGGTATTTATTGAGCATGGCCTGGGTGCGTTTGAGCAGCTGCGTGGAGACAGTCTCAAATTCTTCATCCACTGAAGGAAGAAAATCCACACAGGCAGAGAAATGGGTTGGGGGAAGCTTGAGTAGACGGCCAAGTGAGCAATGCTCACCCTAGCCCATGGTCTGTGGCCCGAACACCGAGGGCCGGTGACTGAGCTGAGCGCACTTGGGGACACGGGAGGAGAGCAGCGGGGAAGCCTCACCTTTGTGGTAGTCGCTGGGGGAGGGGAGCGCACCCTGGTAGACGTGGTAGGGCAGGAGGCGATGGAGGGCGTCCTCGAAGGAGGGGAAGGCTGTCTTGTAATCGGGGTGCAGGACGGAGCCCTGATGTTTGTGGAGATGCTCCAGGAAGCTGGGGGTGGGGTTAGACCACAAACGAGGGCTGGGGGTGAGGGCCGGGGAATCTGATCCTGGACCCCAGCCCTGGGCTATAAACTCGAGACTGTAAAGGAGGGTGGCGCCACTTGTCTCGTGGCTTCCCTGGCCACGGACCAAAGCTAACGGGCGGGCGACAGAAGAGTTAAGAGAAGCTTGGGAAGGTGAGGGGTCGGGACACTCTCGCTTAGAGTAGCCAAGGTGGGAACCTTAAGGTCCATGCTGTTCCGTCTCCTGCCACCAGGGGGCAGGACCTCTCCAGTGCCTCTGACCTGAGAGTGCGAAGAGGTGGGGCTGCCTAGGAGGGTGTTAGCTTTTAAACGCCCGCTCTGTTTCTCAGTTGTGGTTCTCTATGGAATCCCTATCACAGTAGATTGGGTTTCTCCCATCACGTGACCGCGCCCCCCCCCAAGCCTTGAAGACTGGCACGGTGGTGCAGATCTCCTACTCTTGTTTATCTGTTGAGGTCTGGAGGGGCAAACACTCTGGTGGCAAACACAAGCACCACTTACCCTCAGCTTGCCTGCCTTCAGCCAACAGGCAGCCGTCTTAACCACCTATTCAATTTTCCCGACTCCCCACCTTCCCTGGCCCTCAAAGTGATGTGCACTTATCCCGCGGGGCCCATCTGGACAGCCTGGCTTCTATCCACCCATCTGCCTGGCTCTCCCCCACCGCTGACGCTGACCCGGTACAGACACAGTGACAGCCCTGACATCAAACTGCAGATGGCAGCTTCTGAAAGTCAGCAGCCTGCCCATGCCCCCTCCTGAGCCCGCTCCCATCATTCCCTTGGAGTCCAGAGGGAATGCATACAACTCTGGAGAGTTGGGAGCTGGGACTCTGTGGAGTGCTCGGGGCAGGGGGCTGTCACTCACCAGGCTTCTTTGCTAGGTTGCAGCACGGGCTGTTTCTTCAGGCTACACAATTTGCCGTCATACTGTGGAAGGAGGAAAGGTTGAGTGACCAGGTGCTGCTGGGAGGAAGACTTCTCGGTCTCCTCAGTCTAGGTCCCCTCTCTAGCCAGGGACATGGATGGTGAAGGGGGCTGGCCCCGGCTACCGCATCCCTGCCCATCAAGAGATACCCGGTGGGGCAAGCCAGGTATGCTGTGATATGCCTGTGTCCCTGGTTAGCCTTAGCCATCAACTCGACACAGCCTAGAGGCACTTTAGAAGAAGCCTCAACTGATGTCTGCCCTTTGGGGATGATCTTGATGGAATGACCCAAGAGGGCCCAGCCTTTTGTGGGCGGCACCATTTCCTAGGCCCGAGCTTTGTAAGGTCCTAGCCTAGCAAGAAGATAAGCCAATGAATGATCAAGCCAGCGTTATAAGGTCCTAGCCTAGCAAGAAGATAAGCCAATGAATGATCAAGCCAGCGAGTGACGAGCAAGGAACATTTTCTCCCAGGTCTCTGCCCCGGCTGCCCTTAACGATGGACTGTGACCCCGAAGACAGCTCACACTTGGATCCCTAGCTGCCACGAGGTTCCTTACCTGCAGTGCCGGGGGCTTCCCTGACCCAGACACAGCAGCTTTGGCCACACTCAGGGTTGGAAGGTTGCTGGCAAAAGCTTTGTTTTCGGCAGGAAGTAGAGAAGGGAGGCCTAGGGTAGAGCAGGGAAGGGTGAGAGAGGACCCAGGGGTCGCCAGCACGAGGAGCCTTCCTCCGCCGTGAGTACCCTTCCCATCCCACAGCTCACCCAATGCCCCGTTCCCGAGACCTCTCCACCTGCTGGTACCAGCATGGTGGGGTAACCTGGGCTGTTCTACCCCGCGCCTATGCCGAGGCAGGAGGCCCCTCTCCCTACCTGTGGTGGCCATAGGTGTGGAGGCTGGGGCATGGCTGGAGGAGGCAGTAGCCCCAGGTGGTGCCTGTCCGGTGACTAGCACAGAGGCAGTAGGACTGGAGAGGGGCCCCAGGGTGGTGGACGTCTGCGGGGGGGCGGGGGTGCCCCCAGCCTTATTCTGGAGGATAATCCCGGACGGTACCTGGGGAAGGACAGGTGGTTGAGGGGTGAGGCATGGGATCACAGTGGGGGGCGGCCAGATGCGCAGGGCCACACAGTAGGCAGGGCACAGGGCAGGGGGCCAGTTTGGGGAGGTGGGGGAAGTCAGGTGTCCCTACTGACGGTTACCTGGTGGAATCTTTCCAGAAGTGCTTTTGGCTGGGGCAGTGCCGGAAAGGGGGCGGTTACCATCTGGAAGGTCCGAGGTGGTGGTGGAGGGGGTGCTGTGGGCTCAGGGACCACGTGGAGGGCTGGTGGTGGAGTGGGGGACTTATGGGGCCCCTGGCCCGGTGGGAACTGGAGCCGGAAGTCAGGGGGCGTGGGGACCGGCAGCCTGGCGGAAGGCTCAGAGGAGGAGGCCGTGGTAGAGGGGGTGGAGGCAGGAGGGAGGTGGGGGGCTGGGGGCAGTGGGCCCTCAGGGGGCTGGGATGGGGGTCGCAGAGGGGGTTGGGGTGGGCCTGGGGCCGTGGGGGCTGGGGTGCCGGCCGGTGGGGGGGCACCCAATTGATTCTGGATGACGAAGATACCAGGTAGAGTTGGGGGGCCCTGGGGTGGAGGGCAGGGGTGCAGGGTGGGCTCCAGGGGCGGGCAGGTCAGGCTCTGTGGCTGGGATGAAGGGCGGGAGTGGGGTCTTGAGGGGGGGCGGGAAGGGGGTCTGGCAGGGTGCGGGGAGGGCATGTGGGGACTGTCTCCCAGGGGGGCCTGGTGAGGTAGTGATGGGGAGGAGGCAGGGCCAGGGGCTTTCAGTGGGGCAGCTGTGGGGATCTGTATGGAAAAGGGGGAGAGAGAGGCAGAGACAGGCTCAGATTGGCCTCGGCTTCCAGTTTCCCAAGGCGCCGTAACCGCTGCCATTTCACCCAGACCTCAACCTTACCACCCCAAGCGCCATTCTCTGCCTACCCGAGTCCCGTCCGAGGCAGGACGCCACTGCCAACACCCGTGTTTCTCAACTCCCCCACATTACCCGCCACCCCTGCATCCTCTCCTACCCACACCCCTGTCGCCGCGCGTCCCCCACCCTACTCTCCGCTCTGATCTCCCCTGCGCACCCCCACCCAGCGGCCGAAGGCAAGCCCCGCAGGGTGTGCGGATTGGCGGCAGCAGCAGAGGAAGCAGCGGCAGGGACACGGGGATACCACAAGCTGCTGAGCAGGAGGCAGGAGGAGCACAGCACAGGGAGGAGCACAGCACAGGGAGGAACCTGCACGACACTAATTACACGGACATGTGGCTGCTGGCCAACGTGGGAGGCTTCGGGACACGAGGGCAACAGGAAGTGGCCAACCATGGGAAATGGGTGTGCGGGCGGCGTGTTCCGGGCGCTGCGCTTGGGGTCCTGGGTTTTGTTGCCTGTCTCAGTGTCCTGGTGACCCCAACTCCATGTCCGCCTTTGTATGCATGTGTGGCAGTTCTAGACAGTGGCCAAACCGTCAGCCACACTATCCCGCCTGCATCCTGCACCAGGGCACTGTCCTTCCACCCAAACAGGCCCCAGTCAAGTCACGACCGCAGCAGGCACTGTGTACCCAAGACCTGGCCGGCACCTTGACACTGACTTGGCCACCAGAACTGGCTAATGGGATGTCTCACAGTGTGGCTTGCGCTCATTACTTCATAGCTAAGTGGGCAGAGTTGACAGCTGCAGGGGAGGGGAGGTGGGGACGATCTGCCACCAAGGAGAGGCAGAGCTCGAACTGTTAGGTCCTCGAGTGTCTCCCATCCTACTCCTGGGACATTGGGCTGGCAAGACGGCTCAGCAGGTAAAGACTTGCTGCCAAATCTGATGACCTGAGTTCGATCCCCAGAACCCACATGGTGGGATGAGAGTCAACTCCCACAAGTGGTCCTCTGCCCTCCATACATGGTCTGCGGTGCGCGCACGCGTGCGCGCGCACACACACACTCTCAAGACCAGGGAGTCTGAGGGCTCCTCACTCTACCTCAGTGGTTCTCAACCTTGCTAATGCTGCACAACTTTAATACAGTCCCGTCGTGATATGAAGACCTCCAACCACAAAGTTAGTTTCCTTACTACTTGGTAACTGCAATTCTGCTACTGTTAGTTATCATAATCTAAATATCCGCATTTTTCTGACGGTCTCACGCTGAGAACTCAAGGGGCAGGCAATTTGCAGGTCAGCATTCCTGCCTGCACCTCTGCATGGGCTTTCCCCTCCCGAGCTTAGCTCTGATTAACTTTTGGCAACTAAGAAACAAAACACACCCCAAACAAACTAGATCAAGCAGCCAGCCTGGCTACCCCTACAGTGCTGCCAGCTCCAAACAGGGGACAGAGTAACATAATAACAGCTCTGGGCCTGCCACACAGTGAAAGGGACCGTGCTCCGACAACGCCAAAGAAGGCACCGTGCTCTGGTGATTGCAAGGTTTCATTTCCTTGGGATTGTGCCTCAGTTGGTAGCATGTCTGTCTACTATGCACCAAGACTTGGGTTCGATCCCAACCTGGCATACTGGCTCAAGGGCTGTGATCCCAGCACTTGGGAGCTCGAGGCAGGAGGATCAGGGGTTCAAGGTCATCCTCAGCTAAACAAAACAGACCTTTAACTTACTTTTTCCTTCTCCAGGAAGTTTGGAATGGGCATAGGGGTGAAGATGGGGCAGGGAAGAGCTGTGCTAATGTCTCATGTGTTTTACCTGCATGTACGTCTGGCCCACAGAGGCCAGAAGACAGCACTGGACCTCCTGGGACTGCTGTGAAAACCGTTTAGGGATATTAGCGATTGGTTTACTCAGTCTTTCCACAAATAACAAAATGTTTCATTTGGATTTCTTTTCTTTTTTTTTTTTTTTTGAGATGGGTTTCTCTGTGTAGCTCTGGTTGTCCTAGAACTCATTCTGTAGACCAGGCTGGCCTCAAACTCAGAGATCCTCCTGTCTCTGCCTCCCGAGTGCTGGGATTAAAAGTGTGTGCCACCATCACACCAACTTACTTTTTTTCAAAGAGTAAAAGCGGGGCCAGAGAAATGGCTCAGCAGTTAAGAGCACAGAATGCTCTTCCAGAGGATCTAGGGTTAGATCCCATCACCCGCATGGTGGCTGTGTCCTCCCTCTCTCTGTCTCTGTGTCTCTCTCACACACACACCTAGAGATATACATGTAGGCAACATGTAGGCAAATATACATAATTCTTTGTTGGTTTTTCGACACAGGGTTTCTCTGTATTGTTTTGGAGGCTGTCCTGGAACTCACTCTGTAGACCAGCCTGGCCTCGAACTCACAGAGATCTGCCTGCCTCTGTCCTCTGTCTCCCGAGTGCTGGGATTAAAGGCGTGCGCCACCAACGCCCGGCTTTTTTTGGTTTTTGAGACAGCATTGTGCAACAATCCTAGCTGTCCTGGAACTCTCTCAGTAAACCAGGCTGGCCTCTGCTTCCCGAGTGCTAGGATTAAAGGTGAGCACCTTTATTGCCAGCTCAAAAATAAATCTTGAAAGATAATCTCAGTCCTTGTTAACAGGGATATCTACTGTGGCCATATTTACAATAGGGAAAGAAACAGACCAGGTGTCTAGGAAAAGCCAGTCCTTTCCAATACTCTAAATGCCTTTCCAGTAATGGCCACATGGGGGCGCGGGAGAGCTAAGTGAAACAAGACTATATTGCTGACAATTTAAACTGGTTTATGAGTGTTGGGAGGATGGCTCAGTGGACAGGCCTCGTGAGGTGCACTCTGGCACAAGTACATTAATATGCACATGCAAAGTAAATTTAAGAATAAATTTAAAACATACAAATGTAAGTACAAAACAGTCAAGCAGCGGTCCAGTGTGTACACCAAATCTGCTAACAGCACAACAGCACTACAAAGCTATAGTTTGTACAACAGTACAAAGCAAGTAGGTCTTTGTTTTGTTTTGCTTTTATTAACTCAGACTAGCCTTAAGCATCCAGTAATGTTCCCGCCGCAGCCTCTGGAATGCTTCGGTTATAGATGTATACTACGTCTAACTGACACAACGGTTAAAGAGAAAACTCTTCCCCGGGGCTGTCATACTGCACTACAATCTCAGGAGTCCAGGGCAGGGGTAATGTATACAACCTATACGATCAGTCTCTAAGACATCCCTAGCCACCCCACTGCCCCACATCATCCCAGGGTTAGTGTCTGTGACCAGGAATTCCCCCAGAGAGATCCTGTGTCACTTCCAAGACTAAGCCACAAAGCAGGCTGGTTTTCGCACCCGCGGCTGGTTTTCACTACTCGCCCCTGGGGAAAGCAACCACGGCTTGCTGTGACCTGTCTCTTCGGACGCCCACACAGGCTGAGCTGGGAGGCAGGTTCACCAACCTCAGCAAGCCTTTACATGACTGCAGTCTCATGACCTGCAGGCTAACCTGGAACTTACTCCGAAGCCCAGGATAACCTTGAACCTCTGGGTCTTCTTGCCTCTGATTCCCAAGGGGGTAGGCAGGCCTGCTAGCATGAGCCACCACACCCAGCTACCTGGCTCCTTTTGGTTAACAGACCTGGTGTAAGTGGTGGCGCACGCCTTTAATCTCAGCACTTGGGACGCAGAGGCAGGTGGATCTCTGTGAGTTTGAGGCCAGCCTGGTCTACAGAGTGAATACCAGGACAGCCTCCAAAGCCACAGAGAAACCCTGTCTCGAAAAACAAAAAACAAAAAACAAAAAAACAAAAAACAAAAGCAAAAAAGTATAAAAGTGGGGCTGGAGAGTGGCTCATTACTTAAGATCACTGCGTGCTATACCAGAGGTTTTGAGTTCAATTCCCATCAACCACATGATGGCTCATGACCATCTGTGATGAGATCTGGTGCCCTCTTCTGGTCTGGAGGCACACATGCAGACAGAACACTGTATACATAAAAAATCAGCACAAGGCACTATATTTCACCTGTTACATTGGCCACTTCAATACACTAGTGAAGCTGGTAAAAACAAAACACAAAAAACAACCCCTCAAAACACAAAACAAAAGTACACATTACACTGCTGACAAACCTAATCAACTGACGGTCCACAGAAGGCAGCTTGGAGACACCACTGCAATATAAAGCCATACACCTTTTAGTCCCAGGAAACTCAGTTTAAAGAACTTATTCTAAGTTAGGTGTGGTAGAATGGACTTGGTAGTCCAGTGACTTCAGACTCTGAGTGAGAAGGACAACAAATGAAAGGATTAAACTAGACAAGTTAGCAATATTCTCTCAAAAATGTTCAAAGGGCTTGTAATGTATCTCACAGTATATGCTTCCCTAGACTCCCCCAGTGAGGGGCTGGAGGTGTGGCTCAGTGGTAGAGCATCTGCCTAGAATCCCCCAGTGAGGGGCTGGGGTGTGGCTCAGTGGGAGAGCATCTGCCTAGAATCCCCCAGTGAGGGGCTGGGGTGTGGCTCAGTGGGAGAGCATCTGCCTAGAATCCCCCAGTGAGGGGCTGGGGTGTGGCTCAGTGGGAGAGCCCCTGCCTAGCACACACAAAGCTCTCAATTCAAACCCAGATCCCCAAACAACGATTTATCCTGCAAAATGCCACCTACGCAGCTGTTAACTGTGGCCTTGTTCATCACATGTAAAAACCAGGAGTGACTTCAGAAGCCCACCAGCACGACTAGCTAAAGAAATAACGCACCTACACAACGGTCTACTACGCAGTTGCCAAGGCCAGGCTTAAACTGCGCATGAGTGTGAACGCAGGCACAGCACGCTACCACATTTTATAAAACTGGGAGACAGAGTGCTCATGTGTGGTCATGCTCACGCTGAAAGGCCATTCCAGGCTCTGTCCAGGTGGGGCAGAGGGTTTCAGTAAGGCTCTTCCGGCTGTGGCCCAGACAGGGTCTCATGGAGCCCAGGCTGGCCTCAAACTCCCTAGGTCCTGAGTACCGGTTACAGACAGGTGTCGTGTCTGACGCCAGCATGTGCTGAAGTGTAAACGAGTTGTGGTACCCGATACAGGAAGAGGTCATTCCCCAGCGCCCTGCGACTTGTGTCCATCTAAAGCCGGACTCTCCCCGGGCTGGCCCTGGTCTCAGATGCGCACCGTGGCCAGGAGACATTCAGGGGAGACGAGAGTGAAGAACAAAGAAGACAGTGCTTTCCAAGGCAGCAGGACGAGAGGCAGGCGGGGCAGAGCGGGGAGCCGCGCGAGGAGCAGGCCAGGCTGCCAGGGTGCATCTACCTGGGGAGCCGGAGCTGGGGAAGCCTGGCTGTCGGGGGTCTGAGCTCCGGGGCCAGCTCCTTTGGTCACGGGTGTGGCCAGGGCTGGGTCTTGGGCAGGAGGCGGGGCGCTGACTATGACCGAGGCAGGCACCGAGAGGTGGGGACCCTCCGCAGAGAGGGACTGCTGGCTCCTCTCCTGCAAGGGGCCACCCGCACAGGGTCAGAAGGCCCTCCCAGAGGCAGTGGGCTCCCGTCTGAGCCTGCCACCCCCCCTCGGCCTCATGGGGGGCTGCGGATGAGAGGCTCAGGGCAGGCAGACCCCAGAACCTCTCCCCACCATCCTGTGTGTTCTACACACTCCCACGCCGATACCCTCCCCCTGTCTGTCGGTTCACTAAATATGTCCCCGTCAGTCTGTCAGTCAATCTACGAATGTGGCAGACACCCCTGAGCCCCCCCACTAGCTGCCTCAGCTCAGCGATGTGCCACTCAACCCCTTTCCCTCCCTCAACGCTCCCCCGTACCTGGGGCAGGAACATCTGGAGGGAATCCTGAGTGAGGATGGCCGTGGTAGCCGCAGGGGGCGCCTGCCCCAGGACTATCTTCTCTGGGCTGGCCTGAGGAGGGGTGGCCTGAGGCTGGGTGGCCGCCTGTGGAGTCGGGGCCTGTGGAGGCTGCTGTGTCGGTGGCTGTTGGAGACCCAGGGACAGCGACGTGGTGACGGCAGGGGGCACCTGGGTGGCAGGCTGAACCGCCAGAACAGGCGTGGCCTCCCCAGTGGTGGCGGCTGGGGTAGTGGGTTGCACCAGCCCGTCAGGGGTGTTGAGCATGGCCACAGCGCTGGGGGGCAGGGTGACACCCTGGAGGACGGTGGTGGCGGCGGGGCCAGTCGGGGCTGGCTGGCTCTGGGTGGGCAGGCTGCCGGTGGCCAACGACACGGGCATCTGGAAGAGGGCAGGCTGGCCCACCTGGATGGGGGCTGCGGAGAGGATATGTGCGGCGCTGTGTGCCCCAGAATGGGGGGCCAGCACGGGGCCCAGACTCAGTGAGCCCGCCAGGTTCTGGTTGGTGAGGATCTGGTTGGCAATGAGCTGTCCACCCGCATGGGGTGCTGTGGCTGTGAGGATCTGGCCACCCACGTTGGCAGGCAGGGCAGAGAGTGACTGGGGAAGCTGGACGGCTGGGGTGCCTGGCAGCAGAAACTGGTTCTGGCCAGGCAGCATGTGCTGGGCAGGGATCACAATACTGCTGCCTTGATTGAGGAGGTGGACGCTCATGGGCTTGCTGAGGGCCCCGGGGGGCTGCGGCGGTGCTGTCCCCGTGGTGGTGACTGGTGGCTGCTTGAATACATTCGCTTGCAAGGCCGGCGCGGGGAAGCCGGATAGCACCACATTCTGGCCAGCTTTTCCTGCGGCCATGAAAGTCAGGTTCTGGGGACCCTTAGGCTGCTGTGGCAGGGTACCTGGCTCACCCTGGATGGTGAGAGTTGCCCCCGTGGGGGTGAAGGGCTTGGGTGTCAGCTGGTAGAGTTTGGGGGGTAGCACCCCTGCAGGCTTGGGCTGGATGGGCGTGGGGGTTCTGTGTAAGATTACATTGGGTGCTTGTACCAGCGGGGACGTGCCAAGGCCTGAGGCCACCGCCAGCGGCTGTCCCGAGGGTGCCCCACCGGCTGCTGCAGTGGCAGCCCCTGTCCCGGCAAATACTGAGTTCCCGTTGAGAGTGGTGGTCACTGCGGCTGGGAGATTTTTCTGGATAACCAGGCCGGTCCCCTGGGGGGACACACCAGCAGATGCCAGAGTCACTGGTTCTGAGGGCCCGGCTGCCGAGGCCAAGTAGCCACTGACAGGCACCTGCTTGGCCAAGAGCTGGGAGGTGGGTGGGTTAAGGGCCATGACGGGCTGGCCCACCACTTGAATAGGTGCCAGACCCAAGGTGGCTGCTGTGGCACCCCCAGGGCTGCCATTGGGGAGGCCCTGAAGGCCCGGAATGGGCTGAAGGGTCACGTTGCCCAGGCCCACGGGTTGCAGGAAGGGCTGAACGCTGAGGGCCTTGTTGACCACATCCTGGGGTGGCACGAGGGCCTGGTGGGTCAGGACCGTAGGTGGGGCTTGCAGCCCCAGGAGATCTGCACTGCCTGGGAAGAGAGTCTGGGGTCCCGCCGTCACCGCAGCGGCTCCTGTAGCCCCAGCCCCGTTGTCAGCGGGCTGTAGGGTGGGTAGCTGGAAGGGGCCCAGGTCCAGTTCAGCCTCAGCCTCCAGGGTCTGTTCTGTGATGTTGGCTTCCTGAAGACTCTGCTGGAGAATGTCACAGGGCTGTTCTGGGCCCCCGCCGCCCCCTCCACCTCCTCCTGCAGCAGGGGAGCCCAAGATATCATCTTCCAGGAAGTCCAGGTCCACGCTGGGGGCAGGCTGGCTGGGCTCTGGGTTTAGGTGGTTGCCGGAAGCTTCCTGCACATGGAGCTGGAGGGCAGTCAGGAGAAGAAGGCAAGAGCCGAGGTCACCAAAGGGACACTTGGTGTCGAAGGCCACTACAACCCAATGATTTTTCTATCTGAAAATGGCTGGATGCAGATCAAACCCTGACTGGGCTGTGGGCTTGACTATGTAACCTGCAGTTTGCTTACTCTGAGCCCAGTTTCTCTCTCTGTACCCATCACTAGAAGGCAACAAGAATATTGGGGATGGACGTGAGGCAGATTGCTCAGTGGGTAAAAACATTCACCTCACAACCCCATGACCCGAGGTCCAGCCCCAGCTGCCAATGGGCAACTGACTGTTTCAATCTGGGCAGCCGACTGTTTAAATCTGTCCTTATGCTTGTACATGCATGCCATGTATGCCCTCGCCCAAGTGTCACACCCACACACACACACACCCACATATACACCATATTAGTAAGTTAAAAAAATGTTCTTTTTTTAAAAAGCAAACAAACAAACAAACAAAGAGTCTCATTATGTAACCCTGGCTGACCTGGAACTCACTACATAGACCACCAGGGTAGCCTTGAACTCAGGGAGCAGTCTGCATTTAAAAAACAACAGTCCGTTGGGCAGATGGGAGAGATGGCTCTGTGGGCAGAGGCAAACCACATGCAGGGTTGACAACCCGAGATCCACCTCTGTACCCCACAAGGTGGCAGGAGAGAACCGGCTCCTGAAAGTTGTCCTCTGACCTCCTCGCACAAGCTGTGGTAAACTCATGCACAAGTACACACACACACACACACACACACACACACACACACACGCACGCACAGGTGCACACAAAATAAGTAAAAGAAAGGATTTGTGGTTCCAATACTCCCTACAAACCAAGAGCATGTAATGGATTTCTTCTTTCTGGGGAGGGGGAGGTTGAGACGGGCTTTCCGTGTAGCCCCAGCTGTCTTGGAACTTGATGGATAGCCCGGGATGACCTCTCTTTGCCCAGGCTAGATAAGAACTCGGTATGTTGCCTACGCTGGCCTTGAACTTGCTCCATAGCTAAAGATGACTTTTTCTAAAATTATGTATACATGTGTGCCTGGGTGCATGTTTGTACAACACATAGGTGCCTGGTGTCTACAGAGGCCAGAAGAAAGTCGAACTCCCTGGAACTGGAGTTACAGGCGGTTGTGAGCCACCACGTGGGTGCTGGGAACTGACCTCAGGTCCTCTGCAAGAGCGGCCCGTGCTCTTAACCACCGAGTCATCTCTCCAGACCCCATGGATGACTCTGAACTCCAGATGCTCTTGTGTCTATCTCCCAAGTGCTGGGACCATAGGCAAGTACTGCCACACCTGCCTGGTGTTCTGTTGTTTGTTTTAATTTTTGTAAGAGCAAACCCTGCTGGGAGTTCTGGGTAATCGCATAATGATCCAGTGCGGGGGGGGGGGGGCCCCGCAGGGTTGTCAAAGGAAGGCAAACAGGTGATGTCATATATGACACATATAAAACATGTCTGATTCCAAAATTCAGTATGAGGCATTGGGGTTGGGGGAAAGACAGACCATAGCACAGCAACTGCTGCCTGGGGATGGGGGCGGGGGCTGGGCTGGTGCCATCCTCACTGGGACTGTGACCAGTGGCTAACATAGCTCAATAGGCCACGGGAAATACCCAAGCTCGAGGCACGTCAACTCCTCATATTGTGACTAGATGGAAGAAAGATTCAGAGTTGGGGCTGGGCATATGGCTCAGCTGCCTAGAGAGAAAGAACCTGAGTTCGGTTCCCAGCACAGACTTGATGTGGCTGTGGTGGTGGTGGTGGTGGTGTATGACCATAATCCCAACACCCGAGGGTAGAGGCAGAAGGATTAAAAGGTGAAGGCCATCCTCAGCTACCCAGTGAGCTTCTGTCCGGGACCACACGAGACCTTGTCTCAGAAAACCAAAATACCTAAATTTCAATGAAGGTGTTAGCAAAGGCAGAGAGGTTACCGCCGGGACCAGGTCTACAAACCTAAGTTGTTTCTCTAACCCTGATCATTATCACGAAAGGTTATTTAGAATAGGATGTTATTATCGCTTCTGGGCCTTTTGGCTAAGATCAAGTGTAGAGTATGATGTTATGGTTGATGGAAAACTAAATGAAAGTCATTCATCAAGTAGCATGTTAAAAGAATGACAGTCACAATGACAGGGAAGAGGGAAAGAGGAGGGGACGGAAGTTACACAGTGGCATAGGAGAAAAGGGGAAAAGACGCTCAGCACGGAAAGGGCTTGTCTCATAACTGACAATCTGGGTTAGATTCCCAGACTCCCCCCTCCGCCCCATCACCCCCACAAAAAGCCGGTGGGGGGCTGGGCAGTGGTGGCGCACGCTTAGTCCCAGCACTCAGAGGTAGGCGGATCTCTGTGAGTTCGAGGCCAGCCTGATCTACAGAGCGAGCTCCAGGACAGCCTCCAAAGCCACAGAGAAACCCTGTCTCGAAAAACTAAAAACTAAAAAGCCAGTGGGCATAGAAAGAAGGCTAAGCAGTTAAGAGCACTGGCTGCTTTTGGAGAGGACCAGGGTTCGATCCCAAGCACCCACATGGGCGGCTTATAGCCATCCGTAACTCCAGTTCCAGGAAATCAGACACCCTCTTCTAGACACCTCGGGCACTGTGCATAATACGTGATATACAGTCATGCAATCAGGCAAAACGTTCACACACATAAAAACCATAAAATACTTAAAAAAAAATTAGAGGCATCAGTCATCCCCATGGTGGGAAGGTATAGAGACAGGAAGACTGCAGGATGGGCCACCCAGCCTTGGAAAGTTCCAGGGCTTATAAACAGCCCTTATAAAACAGGCTTGAAGGCTCCTGACAAACGACAGTACCCCAGGCTGACCCCAGGCCTCCACGTGTATAAACACGTGAACTCTGTGCACACACACACACACGGAGAAGCTGGCATGGTCAAGCACGCAGTACAGGCTCGATGTTCTCTGTGCTCTCCTATCTTCACTTTCAGAGCAGATACAGCGTTGTGTAGGGGAGGAACACCTCCCCCAGAGCCACATGGTATCTACCAAAAGCACCAGAGCCGGCCTCTGCCCCTCTCTACAGCCAGGGTGGAGAGACAGCTTAGTTCCTGAACACCCCCCACCCCACCCCATGCCCGCACACACACCCGGGCATGCCCAGCCTCTGCAACTCCCTCCTGCACCAGCAGTGTACCACTGGCTGGCCACTTACCCCAGGACCTTCATAGAAGGCACTTTGGGCCTCCACGGGGGCATCCAGGAGGTCATCGCTATCCAGCTGCAATGAGACGACCCCCCCAAACCCAAGGTCAAAGGTGAACAGGGCAGGACCAGACTCTAGAGCGGAAGTCAATGCGGGTTTGAGACAAAAGAAGGAGAGGGGGTGTGTGGGAGCGAGACGCACACTTACCACCCCAGGCACTCCCCCAGCCTGGCCTCTAAGACTCCACCCCTCTGCCATGCCAGCCTTGATCTTGGGACTTTGGCCTCTTGGTTTGCACCCAATCTGTGCCCCTGAGTGAAACTCACAGTCCTCCTGGTAACACATCTCCCAGGGGCTGTGGCAATGCCACCTGCTCATGAAATCTGCCCCTCCCTTCTCCGACATTGTAGCTAATACCTAGCTGTGTACCCGCCTTTTGGGGGACAGGACCTGCTGAGTCCTGGGGCATCTTGGCAGCAGAACGGAGCCTAACAGAGGCAGGAGCGATCCATCTGCCCTCCTCCTGAGTGCTAGGGTTCCAGGCATGCACCATGCCTGGGCTCCCTCTCCTGTACACAGCGCAGTCCACTGTCCCCCTGAGAGCTCAGCACGGATGTCCCTTCTTTGAGAGGCAGCGCTGACCTCTCCCATCAGAGTGCACGTACTGCCTCCTTTCTCCGTCCTCCCTCAAGGCAGACAGATTCTCACACAGTCCACACTGACCTCAAACCTGCTGCTGCCAGTTAACAGCTGGCCTTAAGCTTCTGGTCTCTCCGCTCGACCTCCCCAGTGCTGGGGTTACAGGTGTATCCCACCATGCCTCATCTTATGTGGTGCTGGGAACCGGGACTCAGAGCGCCGTACAAGCTAGGCAGGTACCCTGCCAACCTAGTCACCCTCAGCTCTTAGCAGCCCCCATCTGTGTGACTTAGGAGACTAGGTCATAAAAGGTACTCTGGCTTCCTCCCGGCTCTCTATCGTGGGTTGCTTATGTCAAGGGAAGTCAGCTGCCATAGTCTGAGGACATTTGAATAGGGTGAGAGAGACACCCATGGGAAAGGAACATAGGGCCCCTGGTAGTGGCCGCAGGAGACAGTCAGGACAGGTACATCTGCTGTACCCAGACGAGCCCTCTATACAGACTGCTGTGACCTCAGGGGGGAGTCCCTGAGCCAGATTTCCAGCATGGCAAACTGCAAAAGCTTAACAAATACGTAATAAGTGCCATGTGGGGGTAATCTCTCATATCACTGCACAAAACAAACAGAGTTCTACACGGGTCCCCAGACTGTCACGTTTTCCCAGATAGCTCCAGCCTCCGAACACAAATCAAATCCGAGTCCCCAGGAACTGCTGTCAGGTTCAGAGTCAATACATCAGTCACGTGGGGGTGGTGCATGACTTTAATGCCAGCACCTGGAGGTAGAGGCAAGTGGATTGATCTCTGTGAGTTCAAGGTTAGCCTGACCTACATTAATGAGTTCTAGGCAGCCAGGACTACATAGAGAGACCCTGCCTCAAAATAAATAAACAAACAGATAAATAAAATGAAAATAAAATTTACCTGACCAAGTCTAATCCATTCAGTGCCACCCCATAGTAGTTCTGCCTCAGTCTGAGCCCGTTCCTCAAATTTACCATCTCTCTTGATTTTGCTACGGCTAGCAAGTGTGGCCACCTTTAATGTCGTTCCTTAGTGAGCCTTTCTAACTACACCAGCTACAGGAGGCCTTTGCTGTCTTTCATTTAAAATAGAAAAACATCACTTTATGCCTATGGCTGTTTTGCCTGCATGTGTGTCTGGACACCACACGCATGCCTGGTGCCTTCAGAGGCCTGGGGTGTGTTGGGTCCCCTGGAACTGGAGTTACAGATGGTTGTGAGCTGACCTATGGGTGCTTGGAATTGAACTTGGGTCCTCGGGAAGAGCACCTAGCATTCTTTCTTTCAGGGTTTCTGTGTAGTCCTGGCTGTCCAGCGCCCTACTGCTGAGCCATCCCTCCAATCCCGGGCTTTGTCTTTCTTTGAGAGTGCGCGCACGCGCACTACACACATGGGTGGATGTCTTCACCACTCTGCCCTGTTCCCCTCAGACAGGCCATCTCACTGAATTTGGAGCTAAGATAGCCATCAGCCCCAGCGATCCCTCTGTCTTTATCCTTTCCCCAAAGAAATGGAATAACATGGAGACTTACATGGTAACTGGGGATTTGAACTCAGGTCCTCATGCTTACGTCTGCTATCTTATCCATACAGTAGACCTATCTCTCCAGTTCCTTAGTATTTCTTTCTAGTTATTTTCTGCATATTCTTTAAGAAAACCTTTACTAGGTGAATAGTGAATAACTTCTATTTACTTTTGTTTTATTCACTTATTTATTTATTTATGTAGACAGGGTTTATCTGTATACCCCTGGCTGTCCTTGGAGCTCACCATGTAGACCAGGCTGGTCTCGAACTCAGAGAGATCTGCCCCTGCCTCTGCCTCCTGAATCCTGGGATTTAAAGCATGAACCCGAACTTTTATTTTTTTTTGATACAGTATGTTTTAATTAAATACTAAATAAGCGTATCCAACACAGCATCATTTCCATGTTAATGTTAAAAGCATGTTGTGGTAGTTTGCATTTTTTTTTTTTTGTGACTGGCTTATTTGGTTAACTGGGAAGACGACACAGCATCAGCAAGAGGACAGGGTCTGGAGCTGTCTCATGCACCCATCCTTACAGGATGCCTGCTGCCTTAGGGGACCTGGCTTTCCCTCCCGATCCTCCGGCCCCCACGCCCAGGGAATGCCCCTCCCTGCCGCTGGCACTTACCTTTTCGGATCCATGCAAGAAGTCATTGAGGGCCTGAGGGTCACTGCAAGAGAGAGGGAAAAGAGACCTTAAGGAGCCAGGCTGAGGAGCGGAGAGAGGGGAGGGGTGTGGGAGACGGGCAGGGGTGGGTGGGGGAGCCCGCTACTCACCAAATCACGTCTAGTAAGCATCTCCCATCCTCATCATCCATTTCCACTAGATGGGGCAGGTGTGGGAAGAGGGTGAGGGAGACATGATTAGATTGAGGCAGTCTGCCCAGCTGCCCCTTGCGGGGGTGGGGGGGTGGGGGTGCGCCTGGGGGGGAGGGCCAGAGCAACTCTTCCTGGAATGCACAGAGCTAGATGGAGGGGTAGAAGAATCACCTCCCAGGCACCCGCCCACACAGAAATCCTGACCAGGGAGCCGGGTGTGGCGGTGCACTCGGGAGGCAGAGGCCGGCGGATCTCTGTGAGTTCGAGGCCAGCCTGGTCTACAAGAGCGAGTTCCAGGACAATCAAAGATACACCGAGAAACCCTGTCTCGAAACAACAAAAATAAAAACAAGCAAACAAAAAAAGAAATCCTGACCAGGGATGGGGCAGGGTTCTTACCCTCTGGTCCTCACGCCCAACTGCAGCCCCTCCCCCAAGTGACAGGGCATCAATCGAGGCTAAGGGGTCTCTGATGGTGCACAGGCCTTCCGCTAAGCGCTACAGACAGGTTTAACTAAACAAACCACAGCACCCCCACCTTAGGGGTGAGGAGTATGAGGCTCCTGAATGCCTACTGTCCATCTTCCCTATGAGTGTGCTACACACGTGTGAACCCCAGGGGACACGCGCCTGCTCCAAACTCCAGGGCGCAAATCAGGTCTGCCATTCTACCTTCAAGACTTGCAGAGTCAAGTCTAGTTCAGAGTCAGGACCCCAAACTCACTGGGTGTAAAGTGGCCCACACCTTTGATCCCAGCACTCGGAACGATGTCCGAGCCTGAGGACAGCCAGGCCTGCATGGATGAGACCCTGTCTCAAAACCAAAGTAACCCGAACTGCTCTCTCAGGGTCTTCTGAGACCCTCATCACAGGATGACTCGGTTCACACCAGACAGGCTTCAGCTTGACTCCAGACAGCCTGGCCTCTTCACGCCCCTGAGACTACACACTCCACACCCCCTGGTCCTGTTTTCTGAACACAGTTTATGGTCCAGAAGGTGTGGCGGGGGGCGAGGCGGGGGAGGTGGGGTGGTCCTGTCCTGAGCCTCAAGGTGATAGAACAAGGCAGGGAAGGTAGGTGTGGTGGTGTGCCGGCGACAGGAAGGCCGTCACACTGTGTCCTGGGCGAACCCTGGAGACTTGTGCAGTATGGGTCTGAAGCAAGGGTAGGTGACAGGGGTCAAATATGGAGGGAGACTGAGGCAGCAGAAAGGGAGCGGGAGGTCACGAGGCTGAGCCAGAGAGTAGGGCTGGCCCCGTAGCTGAATGATGAGGATGCGGACGGCTAAGGTTTGTCTTGAGCCCTCTGGCGCTCACCGCTGGCTAGCGCTGAAAGAGCCCATGACAAAGTTTAGCGTGGTCAGCCTGGGGGGGGTAGGAGGGAGAGGCTGCTTTGCTCACTGCACCCCAAAAGGATCGGAAGCTGCCTACACCTTCCCGTCGGCCTCCCACCACACAGCATCCCTGCCTTCCAATCAGCCACCCATTTCTTCAGAGCATCCAACATGCCCGCTGCACTTGTAAACTGTCCTCCAAAGGGTCCTCCTCCCAGCTATCATCCCACACTGTCCATCTTTTTGAGTCAGGGTTTCTCATTGGCCTGGCGCTCGCCAATCAGGCTAGGCTGGCCAGCTAGCAAACCCCAGGTGTCCCATGGCGTCCTCCTCCCCAGTGCTGGGATTCCATGCCCTGCTCTTTATGTGGGTTCTGGGAATCAAGTTTAGGTCCTTGCAAGCACGTTACCAACTGAGCTGTCTCTCCAGTCTGCATCTGACTTTCTAAGCGCCTGTCCCCTCCCCATTCCATCCTTCCAAACACCCATGCGTCATCTTACTACACACGCACTGATCATCTATCTAAGCAGCATCTGCCCCTGCTGTCTTTTTAAAACTCCCATGCACTCACCCTTAGACACATCCAGGCAAACACACCCACATCTCTTTCCCTGCTTCTAGTGCATTTTTCTACTGTCCCCATGTTGGCCCTTCCCTTCCAATAACACGAACTAGACACAACGAGAGGACCGTAGCCCCCGAGTTGTGGGAACTTGACAGCTCAGGACAAAGGAAACTGCTTTACTAACTAAAGTGCCTCCCTGGCCTTTCCCTTTTTGTTGTTATTGTGGTTGTTGCAGGGCCTCGTGGGTGTTCTGCAGGGGTTCTACCACTGAGCCACACCCCAGCCCCTCACTGGGGGATTCTAGGCAGGGGCTCTACCACTGAGCCACAACCCAGCCCCTCACTGGGGGATTCTAGGCAGGGACTCTACCACTAAGTTACACTCACATTGTCTTAGTACAGAGTATAAAGGAAAAAGTGAAGCTTGAGGAACATCCTTCCCACAGCTGTACGTGGGGATGCAGGCTGGAGAGGAGGGACTGACGGAAGCCACTAAACCAAGTTCTGCAAGTCAGATGACAGTGGCCTCACAAGTACCCAGAAGAACAACAGCTTCTCCAAGAGTGAACTGGGGGGGGGAGGGGTGTCTTCTCTGGTTACCTGTGCTATGAACGAATCATGAAGGGAAGGATGGAGTGGCCCCTCCAGGTCTACGCAGGGCCCCGGGCTGGGGACTTTGACGGTGTCCTTTGTGGGGCCAGCTGTGGGAAGAACACAGAAGCTGTGAGTGAGGAAGGTCGTGAGGAGGCAGAGGACAAGGGACAGAGGGGGGCTGTGGGAGGGAGGGACAAATCTAGAAGTGAGAGAGAAGACAGGGAGGAGAGGCTGGGAAAGATGGGGGGGGCGGGTATTTATAATCCTGACCCAGGGGAGGCTGAGGCAAGGTTGTAGAGTTGTAGGTAACCCTGGGCCACACAGGAAGATTCTGTCTCAAAAAAATTTGCAAAGGCGGAAACAAACAGGGCTACTAAACTGAATTACAACTAAGAACCATCATTAACTTACTTCCCACAAAGACTAAATATACAGCCCAGGCAGGCCTGGGAACTACAGATTCCCCCACCTCAGCCTCAAGTACCAAGAGTACAGCCCTGTTATTAAGTTTTAAAAAGGGAGCAAGGAGCTGGGCGTGGTGGTGCACGCCTTTAATCCCAGCACTCGGGAGGCAGAGGCAGGCGGATCTCTGTGAGTTTGAGGCCAGCCCAAGTTCCAGGACAGGCTCCAAGCTACACAGAGGAAACCCTGCTTCGAAGAAACCAAATAAACAAGCAAACAAAATGGGAGAGAGGGAGCAGGGGAAAGAGGAGAAAGAAAGAGGGAAAACTAGTTTAAGTTACACAAAGCAAACTTATACACAATTAGAAAAACAAGGTCTCAGCTGGGCATTGGTGGCGCACACCTTTAATCCCAGCACCCGGGAGGCAGATGCAGATGGATCTCAGTGAGTTCGAGGCCACCCTGGTCTATAAAGTGAGTTCCAAGACAGTCAGGACTGTTACAGAGGGAAGCCCTGTCTCTGGGGGAAAAAAATCTGGGTGTGGTAGCACACATTTGTAATATCAGAGCTTTTCTCTGGGGCTTGCTGGCCAGGTGGCTTAACTTATCAGTGAGAGACAGGTTCAGTGAGAGACTGTCTCAAAGGAGGATGACACTAGAGTTGCTCTCTAGCCTCCATACACACAGAATGAAAGAGAGAGAGAGAGAGAGAGCAAGAGAGTAATATATATAGAGAGAGGCAAGAGGGAGAGAGATGGTTCCCCAGTGAGGAGCTGGAGGGTGTGGCTTAAGGGTAGAGCCCCTGCCTAGAATCTCCCAGTGAGGAGCTGGGGGCGTGGCTCAATGGTAGAGCCCCTGCCTAGCATACACAAGGATCCTGAGTTTGATCTCCAGAGAAAATACACAGCCAATGGCACACAACAGGATGCCCAGTATGACTCATCATCGGGGGGAAATGCACTCCAAGCCCCAAGAAGACGAGGCCCCACACCCCTCAGAGTGGCTACCGTGAGGAAACTGGGAAGTAGCTAGTGTTGGCAGGGCTGTGGGAAACCGGAGCCCTTGCTCACTGCTGGCAGGAGTGCAACCCCGTTGGCGGCTGTGGAGCAGGATTTGGCAGTTCCTCAGAACATTAAAAATAGCCCTTGCACCAAGTACTCTAACCCTACTTCTGGGCATGTGTGCAAAAGAATCGAACGTCTTAAAGAGGCATCTGCACACCAGAGGCCACCACAGCATTTCAGAGGAAGATGTCTGAGCAGTCGTGGATGGATAAACTGTCACGAGTATTTGTACAGTGGGACATCCAGGAAGCTCTAACATGATCACGCAGATCGGCGTTTCTCAACCTGTGGGTCACGACCCCATTAGCAGACCCTTATCTCCAAAAATATTTACATTACGATTCTTAACAGTAGCAAAATTGCAGTCAGGAAGTAGTAATGAAAACAATTTTATGATGGGGGGGTCACCACCACACAAGGAACTGTATTAAATGGTCGCAGCATTAGGAAGGTTGACAACCACTGTCAAAGATGGATCTTGAGACTGGAGAGATGAGAAGAGGTACCGGAGCTGGGCGTGGTGGCTCACACCTGGAAAACCCAGCACGCGGGAGGCAAGAGGATCAGAACCTCAAGCTTACCCTCAGACACGTATGAGCTCATCTGAGACTGCACAAGAGCCTGCTTCAGAAAGAAACACCAGCCGGGCCGTGGTGGCGCCCGCCTCTAGTCCCAGCACTCGGGAAGCAGAGGCAGGTGGATCTCTGTGAGTTCCAGGACAGCCTCCAAAGCCACAGGGAAACCCTGTCCCGAAATAAAACACCACCAGGGGCCAGCAAGAGGGCTCAGCAAGTAAAATCACCCACCGCAAAGCTCGACCATCTATTTTATCCACCCACAGCTGGGCACATGCAAAAATAAGTCAAAATGAGGCTGGACAGATGGCTCAGTAGTTAAGAGCGCCGACCGCTCTTCCAAAAGACCAAGCTTCAATTCGCAGCACCCACTTTACAGCTGACAACCATCTGTAATTCCAGGCCCTCTTCCGGCTTCCAGGAGCACGTGGAGCACAGACAAAACACTCATACACGTAAAATGTAAACACTAAAATGAATTTTAAAAATGTAATAATCCCCCCGGGGGGGGAAGACGGGCAAGCAAAATAAAACCCACATTTGTAGCAATACATTTGCCTGAGCGTCTGTAACCGTGGCCACGCCCCCTCGGGCGTGGTTACAGGTGTGGACTTGACTGGATAAAGAGAGAAGATGGAAACTGAGGAGAGCATCTGGGAGACAGGGTCTGCAACCTTGGAGCAGGAACGCCCCCACGACAGTCAGTCACTTGTTTTCTGTGTGAGTTCTTTCCCTGATGGGAGAGTCCTGTGTATGTGTCAATAAAGCACTGTTGGCCAATAGGGAAGCAAGATAGGTGGGACTAGGAGTCTAGGAGGATTCTGGGAAATGTAGTGAACTGAGCCGGTCGCCATGTGATCCCCGGAGACGAGAACGTAAGCCTGGCGTTCTCAAAAGGTAAGTCCTTATAAATATATACATATATATGATTACGGGACAATAATTAAGTCGGAGCTAGACAATGAGAAACAATAGCAAATGGCCAACAGCTTATAATTAATACAGTGTCCTGTGTGTTATTTGGGGGTTCAGGCAGCTCGGCAGGGCCCACACATTACATTTCCCCAATAAAACACCATCAATTATTCTACCGGGTCTGGTTAATTCGTTACTACCTGCCGATACACACTGGTAGCAACTAGCCTGTGCCTGATGATCTGATTCCGTTTCACTGTGTCCCTGTCACGAGCAGGTGTCACCTGCTGCCTGAGACCCCTGACTCTGAGGCTGTAGAGAATGGAGGGCACACGAACCGAGCAGCGGGAGTTAAGCGAGCCCATTGCTCAAGGGAGCCTAACGAACGGGGGCACACACAAGCACTTTCTTTATGTAGGGAGAGGTAAGGGTGCCCGAGAGGTCTGTGGCTGTGGCAGGGAGGGGGACACGGCCAGCGGTTCTCACCCAGGGATGGCCAGATCAGTCCATATGCTCAAACCCTCTTGGAAAACAGAGCCACTGACCCCAACCGGCAGCCCGCGCTGACAAGTGCCGGTGCGGGAGTCAGGCCATACCTGCATGCACAGCGTGTGAGTTGAGTGACCCAGACGGAACCCACATATCACGGCTCTGCCTCGTCCTCAGGACAGAGTGGACACAGGACAAAGCCACAGGCAACCCATGATGAGGATACACACGAGCAGCCGAGTCTCTGTCACCGTAATTGCAGAGACCTGGGGCTCACCGGTCACTGCAGCTCTCGTCACAGGTCTCACTTGTTACTGCTCCTCTCTCGACCAAAGCTTAACAACACACCATGGAGCTCCCATTGCCCAAGCCTGGGCATCAGGCCTAGTACGAACCCTGTCCCCACTGAGTGACCGTGATGGAACAACACTGAGTCATGCTTTCCAGTAAGAAGAAGTGACACGCAGGGAGCGGAGACACTGAGCTCCTAACCACATTGGGGGACCCAAACTTGAACTCAGACCCCATGACTCTCCTGATTCTTCCCCGCCGGGCCTGCCAACTGCAAGCAGTCCAGGAGAAGAGCAGTAACAGAGTGTCCTTCCAGAAAGCCCTGAGGATCCCTCCTCCACTCAGAATGGAACCAGAGTTTTGCGTCGTCATTGGGAGCTGCAGGGGAGCCAGCATGCTAGCGGGATCTGGAATTCAAAGACTCCGGTAAACTCCAGAGACGGCTACTGTTCATTTCCCAGAACGATGTAAGCAACGCTTACACTCCCCGCAGCCCACAGAACGGCGGCGGGCAGCGGGCGGGCTGCTGGGAGTCCTGGCAGGGCCACCCCACCACCCCTGTGCCTCACTTCCTCGGCTTCCTCACTCACACAGGCCTGGCTGCATCTCCGTGGATGGCCCGCCAGCTCCATGAACAAAGACCTTTCTGAGCCAACGTTCAAGCCACGGCCACACCTCTGAGGGCTGGGAAACCAGGGCAGCAGGCTTGGGCCAGGGACCGGTTTAAAACAATCGAATAAACTGGGGTGTGGCGCACCTGTTAAGCCCAGCACTCTGGAGGCTGAGGCAGGAGAATGACTGGTTTGAGGAGGCTAGCCTGGGCTATATAGGAAGGCATTGATCCAACTTACTCCTCCAAAAAAAGAAAAGGAAAGAAAGGGAGGGAGGGAGGAAGGGAGGGAGGGAGAGGGAGAGACTTCCCCCTCAGGGGGAAAAACCCTACAAACTGCAATAAAACCAACACAGAGCACACAACAGAATGGAACATTTGAGAGCACATTTGGTCACGTGTGTCTGTATGCGTACTCTGGGTCACATACTGAGGCATAAGTAGGCTGGGGACATCCTATCTCCTCTATGATCACTCTTGGCTTCCCCTGAAGCTATGGTAGCCATGGCACCACACAGTAAACACGGAAGTGGACAGGCCTGGCTTCCGTAAGACAGTGGAAGTCACAGAACAAGTTCTTCTAGTAAACAAAGGAACCTGCTTTCTGCTTTCTTTCCGGCTTGTATGGGAGTTGGCATGGACAGGAGCTACGGCAGCTACTCTGTCACCACGAAGCAAAGGCTGAAAAACCCACCAGGAGACATGTAGGAGAGAGACTGGGCTTGTTTAGGGCTGTCGAGAAAGCTAAGGATGTGAAGGGACTTGCCCGAAAGCCTGATGACCTGAGTCTGATCCTCAGACATACAAGGTGAAAGGAGCTGTCTTCTGGCTGCTGCACATGCACTATGACATTCTCCCGCCCTCCCTACAAATAATACATTTTGAAATGTAATTAACAAAAAGAACACTGGGTTTAATAGTTCCTCAAGGGCTGCCGCCTCCAAACATCTACGTAATTATTTATCTGTAGAGACAGGGCTTCATTTTGTAGCCCATGATCCATTCTTGCCTCACCCTTTCTCAAGTGTTAGGATTACAGGGGTGTGCCTCCAAACCCAGCTACCCTTTGCTAATTAAAGTCCTCATCTTTACTTGCTGCGCGTGCGTGCGTGCGTGCGTGCATGTGTGTGTGTGTAGAGTTGCACATGTTGTTGACTGCACAGTTTAGAAAGTTGTGCTTAGACATGATGACAATCACCAGCAAAAAGTAGTCTCTTTTTCTAATTCATTCAAAAAAGGAGTCTATTAGGGCTTGCCTAGAATCCCCCAGTGAGGGGCTGGGGGTGTGGCTCAGTGGTTGAGCTCCTGCCTAACATGCATAATGCCCCAGGCTCGAACCCCAGCTTAGTCAGTAAACAAGAAAGCCCCAGCCTGGAAAACTGCCTATCTCTTGCCCTAGCACCAAGCTCAGGCATGGGATGGGGTGTTGCTCTGGCAATGAGGGAGTGCGTTTCTGCCACAGAAGCAACATGGATGGAAAGAAAGAGTGATCAGACATGACACTCTGTGCCGAGCCCATTTGTGACAATCTCTAGACCTGAGGGGAAAACCAGAGGTATGCCAGTCTCAAGGGAGAGGAGGGAAGATGGACCATCAGAGGCCCTTTGGGAGTATTCCAGAACGATGCAGATGCTCTGAATACAACCTTTGTGATGCTCACTTGGGTAACACTGGCAACATCCACCAAGCTACGCTATAAAAGGCTGTGCATTTTTCCCTCACAGATTGAACCAAACATGGCTAACTTGTGCAGCCGGGAGTGGTGACATAGTCCAGTAATCGAAACGAAGCTACTTAGGAGGC
Source organism: Mesocricetus auratus (assembly GCF_017639785.1). NCBI lineage: Eukaryota > Metazoa > Chordata > Mammalia > Rodentia > Cricetidae > Mesocricetus > Mesocricetus auratus. The sequence continues at coordinate 2,719,131 of NW_024429216.1, forward strand.
TGAAGTAGAAGAATAACATATTCAAGGCCAACTTGCTCTACGAAGTGAGTGTGAAGCCAGCCTGAGCTACATAGCAAGACACTGTCTCCAAAAGAGAAACCTATAGCCGGGCAGTGGTGGTGCACGCCGTTACTCCCAGCATTCAGGAGACAGAGGCAGGTAGATCTCTGTGAGTTCCAGGCCAGCCTCGCCTACAAAGTCCCCAGACAGACTCCAAAGCTACACAGAGAAACCCTAAGACCTAAGACCACACAAAAATGTGTTCACCGGAGTCCTAGGTGCAAATAGCTCAGGACCAATCAGTGGATGGCTCAGGCCAAAGGAGATCGCTATAAAGGGGGCGCGCAGCCTTAAGAAGCAAACAGGTGACGACACATGATGGCACAGGGACCAGAAAACAGGAAGTGGAACAGAACCCAAACCCAAAGGCCAGCTGGTCACCGCACCAGGACCAGGTCAGTCGGGTCCAGACTGATAGTGGGGTAGGGAGCTCACAACCACAGGGTCTTCCGTTGTCAAAGCAACTGCGGTTGTACTTAGAGTGCTCGGTGAGAGCATGAGGGCAACTTTCATTTGTTTTATTACATTTATTTTGATGAAGAGGGTACGTGTGCGCCACACGCGGAGGTAAGAGGGCAATGCGCAGGCGCCAGCCCCACTATGTGGGCTTTAGGGACGAAGCTCAGGGGATCAGGGCTTCCGGACAAGGGCTTCCCCCTCTCCCCCTCCCTGCGGACTCCAGCCAGCTGAGCTCTGACCTCCATACCTCCCACACCGCAGTGAATAAATGTACAGCTAAACCTTGTGTTGTTGCTGCTGTTGTTGTTAAGATGTGAAGGGGCACTGGGGAGATGGTCTGACAGTTAACAGCACTTGAGGCTCTTAACAGACCACCCCGTTCACGTCCCAGCATCCACATTCGGCGAGCTCACACCTTCCTATAATTACAGCCCCAGGGGACACGCCACGCCCCTTCTGGCCACCCTGGCACCCACACTCGTGTGCACACTCCCACCACAGGCACACATGTGTACATATAATTAAAAGTAAAAAATAAATCTCAAAAGTTGGGGTAGAGGAGGCCGAAGAGTACATACTTTCTATGGCTTTGTATGTGTAGAGAACCGTGGGAAGGAAGGACAGGCCACTGTACACACTGATTAGTTCCCCGGGGAGCTGGGAAATGACCAGGGACAAGGAAAGAGACACAAGCATCTTTTGATTTTTAGTAAACACTGAAACAGCTGGATCTGCTGGGGTCCAGGGGGGTACTCAACATTGCACAATTCAAAACCTGTGGTCATGTGAGCATACTAGCCACTGCAAAGATACTATCAATGCTGTACTGAAGATTGAGCCAGAGCTTCGGATATACTAGTCGGAGGCTCTATTCCTGAGCCAAGCCCCCAGCCCCTCACTGGGAGATTCTAGGTAGGGGCTCTACCACCGAGCTACACCCCAGCTCCTCACTGGGGAATTCTAGGCAGGGGCTCTACCACTGAGCCACGCCCCCAGCTCCTCATTGGAGGATTCTAGGCAGGGGCTCTGCCACTGAGCCACGCCCCTAGCTCCTTAAGGGAAGCTTCTAGGCAAGAGCTCATTTTCTGCCCTTACCTCCAACTATTCAAAGTCTCCAGTTCTCACGGATCTGCCAAGAAACCACATAGACCTCACAGTGGGCAGGTGCAAGACCTCACAGTGGGCAGGTGCACCTACCTGCCAGGCTCCTGACCTAGGCTCTGTATTCCTTTTCATTGATAAGACTTCCAGTTTTCCTTCATCCCCAGACCTCAAATGTCGAGCAAAATCATTGTAGCCCATAATAAACATATGAACTAATGTCCCACAGAATGTGGCCAGCAGAAAGAGAAACAAGGTACTGCTTCCCTGTACTCACGGTAAAGAAAACGATGCTGCTATGCCTGATGGCATGCATTAGTCAGCTTCTACCTGAGGCGGTTACCGTAGAGGAAAAAGGTGGACTGATTTAGCTCAGAGCAGTGTTGGAGCTGTAACACTAAAGAACACGCAAACTACCAACTGAGCTATACCCCTGCCCCCCCTCCTCCCAGGGCTCATGTAGCTCCAACTGGTCTTGAACTCCGAGCTTCCAACCTTCTCCCGAGTGCAGAGATTACAGCCACTCGTCACCAAGTCCAGTGTCTGTTTCCTTATGCAGCCACAACACAAACTGCAGGAAGAGGAGGGCTCGTGCCCGGGCCCTGATCCCATCTAATCACCTCTAAACAGCTGGATTAAGCCTTCATCCTCCTAATTCCATTATCTTAAGACTCAGGGATGAAGCTCCTCGTAGAGTTTCTGAGGGTTAGACCTCGGCTTGGCCCAGTGCTCGTTTTGACGACTTCCGTGTCGTGCTTGTCAACTTTAATTAAAGCCTCAAAAAGGCATCAGAGGGGAAGGACTGGTTTAAAGAGAAGATGCAAGGAAAGGGGAGGCAATGTGGGCAGAAAGAAAATGTTGCGTGTAGTCTCTCATAGGCAGAGCCTCGACTTAAGGATTTATTTGTGAAAAGGAGCAGGGAGGTTGGCAGGGAAGGATGGGAACATGGAAGGGCTGGAGTAAGAGAGGGAATAAGGACATGTATCCAATGTCATTGTTCGACGGGTTGTTTTGTGCACTCTTTAGTTAATTTAAAAAGTCATTGTGGGGCTGGATGGCTCAGCAGTTAGGAACGTCAGCCGCTCTTTCAGAGGATCTGAGTTTGATGCCTAGCACCCATATGGAGGCTCACTTCCAGGTTCAGGGAATATGATGCCCTCGTCTAGCCTCCGTGAGCACCACGCATGAACACAGAACACATACATATATAGAAGCAAAACACTCCACTCATAAAACAAAATCTTTAAAAAAATCTAACACCTTCATACAGATATATAAGCAGGCAAAACACTAATGTACATAAAATTTAAAAAATATTAAATAAAAAAATTTCAGGTTAAAAACTAACACAGGAGCTGGGTGTTGGTGGCACACACCTTTAATCCCAGCACTCGGGAGGCAGAGGCAGGTGGATCTCTGTGAGTTCGAGGCCAGCCTGGTCTATGGAGGGTTGCAGGACAGCCTCCAAAACAATATTGAGAAGCCCTGCCTCGGGGGAAAAAAAAAACCTCAGGGTCCACACCAAAAATAATAATAAACAAATCAAAGAACTAGGGCTGTCGAGAAGGCTTGGTGGATTATAACACTTGCCACAAAAGCCTGATCAACTGAGTTAGATCCCGGGATTGGAGAGTGGAAGGCAACAGTGGACTTCACAGAGTTACACATGAACACACGTATGCAAACACAGACACACAAATGGATTCATGCATGCACACATGCGCGTGTGCGCTCATATACACAGTCACAGAGACACACACACACACACACAAACCAAAAATAGATTCTTTGCTTTGTAAATGCTAGAAATTGAGCTCAGGATCTTATGCATGCTAGGCTCTCACCACTCTTGCAGGCTGAGCCACATCCCTAGACCCTGGACCACATACCTTTGGTATGATGTAATGAACAGGCCCTTGGCCTGTGTGTCTGCCTCTCCAAACCCATAGGTCATCCCATTTGATGAGAAGAAAAACACCAGATATTCCCCACAGGGCCCATTCTACAAAAATCCTCAAGGGATGTTCCTCAAAGTCACCTGAGTCATCAAATATAGGTGCTGGGTGAGTCAAGGACACCACCAGGAAGAAGGACAGAGAATCGGTGCCTAAATAAATGTAAACGGTGTCCTAGATGATATCCAGGAATAAGAAAAATACACAAGCCGGGCAGTAGTGGAAACTGCCTTTAATCCCAGCAAAGCAAGTTCCAGGACAGCCAGGACTACACAAGCCCTGCCTCGAAATAAGGGATTGTGCAGGCAGAAACAGATGAACATGGGAGGCTGAGCAGGAGGATGGGGGAGTTCAAGGCCAGCCTGGGTTACATACGGAAACCCCTCTCTCAGTAAACCAAAGGCTGGGGGTGTGGCTCAGTGGTAGAGCCTCTGCCTAGAATCCCCCAGTGAGGGGCTGGGGGTGTGGCTCAGTGGTAGAGCCTCTGCCTAGAATCCCCCAGTGAGGGATGGAGGGAGTGACTAAGTGGCAAAGTTTGGTGTGTTCAGGGCCCTGCGTTTCATCTCAAGCACAGAAAACAAAGACAAAAGCAGGTGAGCTAGAACCAAACAAGAAGGAACGCTACTGCCAGCAGGCTCCGACTGGCTGCTTCCCTGAGTTGTCCTTTGAGGGCTCAGGTGGCCCCCTACCCCACAGCTCCCAGGACCGAAGCCACAGTCCTCCTGCAGCGGAACAGCCCTGTCGTGCACCCTCCTCTGCCATCTCATCCTCACGCCCAAGCGACAGGCGGCGCTCAGGTTGGCTCCTGCCTGTCAGCCAGCACCCTTCCTCAGTCCCTCTCCGCATTCAGCCTAAACCCTCACCTTCTTACTTAGCAACCAGCTCTACACTGGTCTGCCTGGTCCCCTCCCCTCTCCCATCCCCAGTCCCCCACCCGCCATACTGCTCGTTCAGGACCTTTGCATATGACTGTCCCTCCTCTTTCGTCCTCCCTCCCCTTTCCCAATTGTCACCAGGCCAGTGTCTCAAATCAAACTGCATCTAGACTGGCAAGCCTTCTTGCCAGACTGCCAGCCCTCCCTCCTCCCGAATCTGCTTTCCTTCAAAGGGTGGCTGACGTGCCATAAACATGATTTATCTGAGTTCCTGCTTCCCCTGGGAGGAACTCCCAGACAGTATCCTTGTTTTGGGCATTTTGGGTAAACACTAACGGGATGATGGAAGGCTACGTATGCTCATGTACCACAGATGGTGCTGAACGTGAGAGGCACCTGACCCAAAATGACCAGGACTGGGTCATGCGACATCTATGGGAGACTGTCAGCCTGCCACTCAGAGAGGAGGCCCAGGGGACCCAGCAGGGACTTGCCAACTACTGATGGAAAGAAGGTAAGAGGTCACTGCGTGGAGCACACCCAGTGGCCCCTGGGGATTCAGAGACACACAGTCTGCCTGGGAAGACAGTGACACCAGGCTTCAGATCAGAGTCACCGAGGGTGAAGGCGGGTCAGGAGAACCAGCCAGGCCCACCAGGCAGCTTGAGATGTCCAAGCAACAGGCAACCAGGTCAACACAAAGAGCGTGTCCGTAGGAGCCTGCTGGGATGGCCGCTCCTCAGGTGTCTTCCTGGCTCTGGACAACAGCTCAGGAGACTGACATACAGTCACTTCCAACAGGGCTTCCCAAATGCCATCACCAGGCTGGGGAAATGCCAGCACTTAGAAGGTGGAGGCAGGAGGATCAGAAGTTCAAGGTCATCATCTACTATGGAGCAAGCTTCGGGTTAGCCCAGAAGACCTACTCTTAACCTCAAGAAAACAAAGTTGACTGATTAAGGGCGCAAAAATACCCAGTAGGGGGCAACAGCATCAAGCAGGGACTCCGTGTCTGCCTGTGGCAGAACGTCATTTTAAGGTGTGTGACTTTTGTTACGCTGCATTTGTTTAACTCTGTGAAGCTGGGATTCTTCGCCTGTCTAAAGCAGCTGATGGTCCCAACAAAGAGCTGAGGGGCCAACAGCGAGCCAGGAGCAAGGACAGGCAGGGCTGGTAGGCAGAGAGGACACATAGGAGGAGAAACAAGACGAGAAGGTAGACCAAGGAGAGGAGGACACCAGGGGCCAGCCACCCAGCTACCCTGCAGCCATGGAGTAAGAAGGAAAGAAAGGTATACAGCAATAAGAAAGATAAAAGCCCAGAGGGAAAAGGTCGATGGGTTAATTTAAGATAAGAAAGCTGACTGACTACAAACAAGCCACGCTAAGGCCAGGCACTCATAATTTAGAATAAGCCTCCGTGAGCTGTCCCATCCCCCAAAGCCAAAAGGCTAAAGAGTCAAAAGAGAAAAAAAAATCACACAACATCTACCACTCACCCAAAGAGACATCACAGAGGGTAGGACCCCAAAGGCCCTGGAGGAGGGCATCTTGTCCACAGGCAGCAGGGAGCACAGGAGAAGACTGCCATACTCATCTCTGCAGAAGATTCGAGAAGACTGTACAGTGAGAGCCAAACATGGACCAGGCAGGTAGACGCTCCTGATGTTAATTCCACCATTTGGATATACAGGGTGTATGTGGACCCTAAAGTACATCCCAGAATGTTGTGAACAGCACACAACCCAATGCCCTCCCCAACAGGAGAATAATCAAAAGGCCAGCAAGTCGAGTTTCCACTCATGGCCAGTGGGGTAGTTAGTCGTGAGCTGGTCTCTGAGCCAGATGTCCATCTGTACTTACAGAAACGGCATAAATGCTCAAGTAGGAACTCAAGACACACTCACAGCAGGATTCATGAAAACCCATAGGTAGAATCCACTCAAGCATCTATCAGCTGATGAGTGGGTCATGCGAAGTACGGTCTATCTAGACAATGCAACGCTATTCACCCATACATAGGAAGGAACATCCGACGCATGTGACAGCATGGCGAGAAACACCGGGACCAGAATGATTAGCTAAGTGTTACAGGCATGGCACCCAGCTACTCAGGAGGCTGAGGAAGACCCCAGACTCAAGGCCTGTCTGTGATACAGTGAGTTCAAGAGCAGCCTGATTCACTTAGCAAGATGCTGTCTCAAAGTAAAAAGATTTAAAAAGAAAGTGAAAGGCTGTGGACACAACTCAGTAGTATTGCACTCACCTACCACAATCCCCCAGTGAGGGGCTGGGGGTGTGGCTCAGTGGTAGAGCCCCTGCCTAGAATCCCCCAGTGAGGGGCTGGGGGTGTGGCTCGGTGGCAGAGCCCCTGCCTAGAATCCCCCAGTGAGGGGCTGGGGTGTGGCTCGGTGGCAGAGCCCCTGCCTAGAATCCCCCAGTGAGGGGCTGGGGTGTGGCTCAGTGATAGAACACCTGCTAGCACGCAGAAGGCCCTGGTTTTATTCCCCCGTTAGGGGAAAACCCCAAATCATATTGTGTGTGCTCCTGTTCAACACATGACATGTTAATCCATAGGCAGCAAGTGTGTGTGTGCACACGCCTCATGGTTCATCATGGATAGAGAATAGGGAGGTGGATAACTAAGGGACATGAGTTTGTTTCTGTTGAAAGGACTCGGCTGATGTGGGGACTGTCTGCTTGGATGGGTGGGTTGTAGGTATGCAAATTGCATCTCAATTAAACACTCACAAAGAGCAAGCATGCGGAGTTGCCTCGTAACTGCCAGAGGAAATTCTGTCTGAATTTACCTTTGTTAAAAATGTCTCCATTACATTTAAGTACTTATTTTGTGTTGTGGGGAATTGGGCATCGAGGTCAGAGAACAACCTGCAGGAACCAGTTCTCTCTCCACTCAGGCTGTGAGTCTTGGTGGCAGACACCTCTACCCACTGAGCCACCTCTGAATTTATTTTTCCCCATAAAAAAGTAAGAAAGTAGGGATAGGGAGATGGCTTAGCAGTTAAGAGTATGTACCGAATGGACCCGAGTTCAGCTCCAGAACTCACATGGCAGCTCACAAATGCCTACCACTCCAGCTCCAGGGGCATCCAATTACTCTGGCCTCTGAGGGCCCCTGCAGGCAATCTTGGGGGTTTCGAGCACGTACACACACACCCACACACTAATAATAAAACATAGGCCAGGCAGTGGTGGCACACGCCGTTAGTCCCAGCACTTGAGAGGCAGAGACAGGAGGATCTCTGTGAGTTCGAGGCCAGCCTGGTCTACAAGAACAAGTTCCAGGACAGCCTCCAAAGCCACAGAAAAACCCTGCCTTGAAAAACAAACAAACAACAAACAAAACCCCAAAACCAACCAACCAAAAAAACCCCACAACAACTAAAAAACAAAACAAAACAAAACAAAAAACATGGAAAGTGCAGTGGGCAGTGGTGGCGCACGCCTTCAATCCCAGCATTCAGGAGACAGACACAGACCCATCTCTGTAAGCTCGAGGCCAGCCTGGTCTACAGAGTGAGTTCCAGTATTTCCAGAACTGTTTCATGGAGAAACCGAGAAACCCTGTCTCAAAAAACAAAACAAAAGAAAAAAAAAGGAGAGAGAGAACGTGACCAATGTGTCCTGAGTACGCCAGCCTACCGTTTTACTATTTTAGAGACTGAAAACTGAGTTGTTCCTCCCCCAAGCCCACCATGGATCACAGCAGGTTCTCCTAGGTCAGGGAGCTTAGAAGTTAACCCCTTCCCTACTGTCCTATGTGGCAAGCACCCCCTTTTCCTTGAAACCATCTCTTCTCTTAGTCAGGGCTCCAGCCAATCTCAGAGGAAAAGTAATGTCCTCTCGTGGCCGTCAAGTCTCCACTGCGACATCTCTTCAAACACACAGCATGGCAGCCAGCAACCTCCTTGCTGACGGGCGAGCAGGCCAGCCTTTGACCCGCCCAGGACTTCTGCACTGGCTGCTCTTCCCCCAGACCACAGGAACCACCTTCAAGTCTGGGTTGACAACGCCACATCTTCACCAAGGTCATCTCCGACCTCACCATCTACACCGCATTCTCCTCATCCTCCTGACCTTGGACCATCAGCATCTCATCTAGGAAACACCTGACTGACATATCTTGTTTACTGTCTGCTTCCAAACTCTTGGGGAAGAGTTTCTGAAGCCTGGGTGTTCAGATTGTCCACCGCAGAACTCTGGAGTGGGGCTTTCCCACCTCGGGGCATCACAGATCAAGGCTTATAGATGATGACCACGATTCTTTGTGTGTGTGTGTGTGTGTGTGTGTGTGTGTGTGTGTGTGTGTGTGTTTCCGAGATAGGGTCTGTGTGGCTCTAGCTAGCCTGGAACTCACAGAGATCCACCTGCCTCTGCTTCCTGAGTGCTGGGATTAAAGGAGTGCTCCACCTTGCCTAAGCAACTTCATTCATTCATTCGAGGGGGGGGGCTTCTGAGACAGGAGAGGCAGGGGAAACGCCTCAGACTGAAGACAATGAAAGAGACAAACACCAGGAAAAGCAATGCGTGCATCACAACCCTGCAGCCCACACGTCCAACATGACCAGGACAACAGGCACACACCACGAGGACAACAGGCACACACCACGGTACACACGTCCAACATGACTGGCACACACAGTACAGCGGCACACGCCTGTACTCGGGAGATGGAGGCAGGAGGATGAGGAATTCAAAGCCAGCCTGCGCCCGCCACATGAGACCCTGTCTCAAAACTACTTTGAAAATCAAGAAGGAAAAGCTGGATGAGGATTAACACATACACACAGGGCTGGTTTTCTCTCAGTATGAGGCACAGTTGACAGCTTCACCAGGAATCGACTGATGGAGATGTTTTTCTCTACTTTTCTAGATATACATAATCATTTCAACATGCACAGGTTGGCTGGCTCAGCTGTGGGACCTGGGTTTCACTCTGCCTTATGCTTCCTGGCTGTGCCACCTGAAGCGAATGTCCTCCCTTCTCTGCGCTCAGTTCCTAGGTCCATCATAAAACACCCTCTGAGGAAGGTTCTGGACACTTAATCTCCAGGACAGGGGATATGGTTCAGCGGATAAAGGTACTTGCCATGCATGATGGATGATCTGAGTTCTAGCTCAGTACCCATTTGTCAGAAGGGGAGAATTAATCAACTCCCATAAGTTGTCCTGTGACCTTCATACTCATTGATGGTAGATGTATACACACACACACACCACACCACACACACACATATTAAACCACACACACCTACATATATATACACACACACACATCACATCAAACCACCCCACCCACCTACACACACACACACACACACACTAAAAAAAATTAAGTTCCTGGACATGGCAGCGCATGCCTTTAATCAAAGTAGTGGGGAGATAGAGGCAGGCAAATCTCTATGAGTTCTAAGCCAGCCTTGTCTACATTTCCAGGTCAGCCAGGGACAGAGAGAGACCCTGTCTTAAAAAAAAAAAAACAACAACAACAAGGAAAATTTAGCAAGAACAAAATAGAAACAAACAAAACAGGTTTTCTCTGTATAGCTCTGGCTGTCCTGGAACTCGCCCTGTAGACCAGGCTGGTCTCTAACTCCCAGAGATCTGCCTGCCTCTGCCTCCCAAGTGCTGGAATTAAAGGTATGTGCCCCGCCACGACCGCACCCCTCCCCCACCCTTTTTTTTTTCTCAAATAAACAAGGCAGAGAACAATTGAGTAAGACACCCGAGGTTGCCCTCTGGCCTCCATCCATCAGAATCCAGCACTGGAATGTCAATTTGAATCCCAGCCCGGCCATTTCTGATAATCCCACGGGGCAGCTCCTGTCACCCTCCCTGCCTCAGGACCTTAGCTGTTACCACTCTGTGTGCACAACTGCCTTCCTGTCTGAAAGCGCAGGGCGAGCTTCCTCATCTCCTCAACATCTTTTCTCTTAACGTCATCTTCCTGGTTTCCACTCCCATCAGACACGGAAAACGCACCCACAAAAAAAAGTAACACATCAACATTCCTGGCAGCGTTACTCCTGAAAACCCAACAGAGAGACAGAATCTCCTCCACTAAGAAACTCCAGGCAACCCGTCCCACGGAATACTGCTATTCGGCCACGAAATGATTTGTGACACAACACAGCTGGAGCCTGGCCACGTGACATTGCGTGAACGACTGCCCATTATATCATGTTATTTATCTGTAGTATCCAGAGGAGGCAAAGCCAGAGAGATAGAGAATGGAGATGCTTGGCTGCCAGGGATTGGGGGATCGGGGGCAGAGTAGCAGAGTAAGCACTGGGTGGGTCTAGGGTTTCCCTTTTGAGTAATGAAAGGGTTCTGGAACTACAGAACAGGATGCTTGTGGAAGTGTACGGAGAGGAAGCCATGTAACTTTGTGCTCCGTACGCACAACATCTTACAGCAGGGGAATTATATAGATCAGGCTAGCCTCCAACATATGGTGATCTTCTTGCCTCTGTCTCCTGAGTGCTGGTTGAATTATGACAGGCATGAAATAAAAGTATTTTTAAACATTTTAGACGGACGGTGGGTGGCACACACCTTTAAGTGCAGCACCCAGGAGGCAGAGGCTAGCCTGGTCTACAAGAGCTAGTTCCAGGACAACTAGGGCTACACAGAGAAATCCTATCTCAAAAAACAACAAAAAATTCATAGCCGGGCAGTGATGACGCACACCTTTACTCCCAGCACTGGGGAGGCAGAGGCAGGTGGATCTCTATGAGTTCCAGGCCAGCCTGGTCTACTGAGCTAGTTCCAGAACAGCCTCCAAAGCTACAGAGAAACCCTGTCTTGAAAAACCAAAAAGAAAAAAAATTTTAGCTGGGCAGTGGCGGCACATGCTTTTAATCCTAGCCCTTAGCAGGCAGAGGCAGGTGGATCTTCCTGAGCTCCAGGCTAGCCTGGTCTACTGATCAAGTCCAGGACAGCCAGAATTGTTACACAAAGAAACCCTGCCTCAAATACTAGCAATAATAATAATTTTTTAAAAATAAAAAATTTAAAGCTAGGAGTGGTGACTGCTATCTTGGGCAAACCTGGGCTCAGAATGAGAGGCTACTTCAAAAAACGAACATAAACTAAGTGTCATTTTAAGCGAGGGGGATGGGTGTGTAGTTAGTTCATTTGGGAGAAAGCTTGCCACAAAGCATCAGGTCCATCCCCTGCACGGCATAAACCAGGCACGATGGACCAGGCCCACAATTTCAGCACTCGGGGATGAGTTCAAGGTTATCCTTGCCGATTGAAGTTCAAAGCCAGCCTCGTATGAGATGCTGCTGTAGAAACAAAGTAAAATTCCATAGGGGAAGGAATGAGATATAAGACTACAGTCACCCCGACTCGGTCCTGTGGAAAGATACCTACAAGATGTCCAAGACTCGTGGCAGCCACAGGAAGTCCCAGGGGAGTTTCAGTGAGGACCCAGTTAGGATGGTGTACCAGAAACCAGAGGCCTTGAACCAGACCAGTGACTCACTGCAATAGACAGACATGTGCCAGTAAAGCTGATGGGTATACCATTTGTCACACTGAAGCCTCCACCAGCAGGACTAATGAAGAGGTGTCGGAGAAGCCGGAAAGGAGACGGAGAGGCTTTTCTGTTGTTGTGGTTTTGGTTTTTTTGTTTGTTTTTTTTGTTTTGGATTTGTTTGTTTGTTTGCTTGTTTTGGTTCCATCCCAAATCTCTAGGCTGCACACTCCCTTGACTCATATCCTCCGTCACAGGCCACACCCCACCCATCACTGGAGGCACAGAGGCACATGACTTCCAGGCCTGGATGCACTCCTGAAGTTGCCTTCTTCTGGACTGCCTTCCTCCTGAACAAGCCAGCCAACAGACCCGAACAGGTCTCCCAGCCCCCAACCTCACCCCCAAAGCCTAAATAAAACAGGACCAACCAAAACCCAAAGGATGCAAGGGACGGGAGGGGGGGTGGGGGAGGGGGGCTGCCTCTGCACAATTCAGCAAACACAAAGAAGGTAGGTCAATAGAACAATAAATAAATAAAGTCATGCAGGAGGTGGTGGCGCACGCCTTTAATCCCAGCACTCGGGAGGCAGAGGCAGGTGGATCTCTGTGAGTTCGAGGCCAGCCTGGTCTACAGAGCGAGTTCCAGGACAGCCAGGGATGCCCCAAGAAACCAAACCAAACCAACCAAATAAATAGTAAATTCTTGGGTTGTGGAGGTGGTTGGGGGAACAAAAATGCTTAGGAGCAAACTTAGTGACCTACGTTCTAGCCCATCATTTAAAAGGCTTATATGGAGGCTGGAGATACGGCTATGTAGTTAAGAGCATTGGCTGCTCTTGCAGAGAGAGGATCAAGGTTCAATTCCCAGCACCCACATGGTAGCTCACGACCACCTCTAGCTCCAGTTACAGGGAATTCAGTGCCCTCTGACCGCACTGGTACTAGGCACAAATGCAACAAACAGATACTCACACACACACAAATAAAAATATTTAAAAGGCACATATCTGTAATCCCAGAGACTCCTAAAATGAGAGGCAGACACAGAATCAGCCTTAAACTCCCAGTGAGCAAGCCTGAAGTCCACATCCCAACAACAGACCATGCCTCAGTGAGAAAACACTCTTGAATGCAGCTCTCTGCCCTCCACACTTGCTCCAGGGTGCGAACACACATAAGTAAAAATACAATTAACAAATTTTAATTAAGTTAAATTTTAAAAAGGTGAAAGTTCGCCGGGCATTGGTGGCGCACGCCTTTAATCCCAGCGCTCGGGAGGCAGAGGCAGGAGGATCTCTGTGAGTTCGAGACCAGGCTGGTCTACAGAGCGAGTTCCAGGACAGCCTCCAAAACAACAGAGAAACCCTATCTCGAAAAATAAATAAATAAATAAAGTTCAAGGCCTCTCTGAACAACAGAATAAGTCAAATCTAGTCTGGACAATTTAACGAACCATTACCCTAAAATAAAAAAAGATTTTTCAAAATTATGGCAGGGTGATTATGATACAGTCCAGTGGTAGATAGTCTAGAGTCCCTGTGGGGAAAGAGCTTAGATATCTGTGCCGATGACTACACCCACTTTGGGCATGGCTACAAGTGCATACAGAGAAGGGAAATAAAGGGCTGTGCAGGAGAATGCTGGCTCTCTTAGGTCAAGTCTCGGAGACCAGTGGACTGCTGACCTCAGGTTCTCGACTTCTCATGTAAATGACGTCTCCCTCAGTAAGTAATGTATGACAACCTACTCTGTGTAGCTCGATATTCCCCATCAGTCCCCCAGCGAGGGGCTGAGGTATATCTCAGTGATAGAGCCCCTGCCTAGAATCCCCCAGTGAGGGGCTGGGGGTATGGCTCGGTGGTAGAGCCCCTGCCTAGAATCCCCCAGTGAGGGGCTGGGGTGTGGCTCGGTGGTAGAGCCCCTGCCTAGAATCCCCCAGTGAGGGGCTGGGGTGTGGCTCGGTGGTAGAGCAAATGTGACCATACAGAAGGCTCTCATGTTCAACCCAGGAGTAGGGAGGGGAACAGAGGGAAATGTAAAGCTGTAAAGCAGAGAAAACTCCGTACTACTCCTAAGCAACCGTCTTCTGAAATGATTTCTAAAAACAGAAAACCAAAACGCTAAGCCTACATTTGTGCTTTCAAGTAACAGTCACTGGTCCCACAGCTTGAAGGGCTCTAGGGGCTGGAGTGACCCCTCACCTCCCAGCCCCGCCTCTCCATACAACACCCCATGGACAATCCCATTTCTAAATCTAAGAAATAGCTTCCAGGTCAGTCATGGTGGCGCACACCTTTAATCCCAGCACTGGAAAGGCAGAGGCAGGCGGATCTCTGTGAGTTCGAGACCAGCCTGGTCTACAGAGCAAGTTCCAGGACAGCTAGAACTATATAGAGAGACCCTGTCTGGGGTGGCGATAAGAAAGGTCTTACTGTGTGTGTGTTGTGTAACAGTTCCATCCTGCAGGAAGCTCCTTAGGAAGCAAGGTAAAGGGCTGGAGAGATGGCTCAGTGGTTAAGAGCACCGGCTGCTCTTCCAGAGGACCTGGGTTCAATTCCTAGCACCCACGTGGCAGCTCACAACTGTCTGTTAACTCCAGCTCCAGGGGATCTGACACCTTCACACAGACAAATATGCACACAAAATAAAAATAAATACATAAAATTAATAAACAGCTCAATATAGCTTCAGGAAGTCCCTGAAACTGACCAGATTCTTCACTAGGCCCCATCCTGACACAGTAAGCAATACACCGAGAGGCCCCCTCAGAAAGAAGGAAGTTGAGACACCAAGAAGACTCTCAAGAGGAGAAACGCTGCCTGGAAGAAACCGAAACCAGCCAATGTGTCTGGAAGGTTTAGACCAACCCAGGCACCTGGAAAGGACACTCTCCAACATGCTGAGCTGCCTGCCTGCGGGCTGTGCAGTGGGCTCCAGGCTCCCAGCTCTGTGAGCTGTCACTCACGCAGGGGCGGCCTTTGGTGATGCAGCTGCCTTTGAGTCATTTCTGTTCCTGTAAGTGAACCCAATAAAACTCACTGGTTCACCAGATTGGATTTTGGTGGCATCCACACTTTGGTCTGTCATGGGTTCCCTGTCTTTAGAAGTCTCAATATGGAGCCCCATCTGGCTAGAACTCACTGTATAGGCCAGGCCGGCCTTGAACTCACAGAGATCCTACCTGCCTCTGCTTCCTGAGTACTGGGATTAAAGGCTTCACCATCAGGCCTGCCTGTTATTTATTATGCGCGTGCGTGCGTGCGTGCGTGCGTGTGCGTGTGTGTGTGTGTTTAGGGAGCACGTAGCCCCCGTGTAGCAGTACACAAATGGAGGTCAGAGAACAGTTTTGTAGAGTTGGGGTTTGGGTTCCAACTCAGACCACCAGGCTGATGTTTAACAAGTGCCTTTACCTGCTGACCACCGCCCCCATACACCCCAGGCCCCCCAGTCAGTTTTAAACATGGCGGCCATAGCAAGCAGGCTTCTTGGCAATGGTGCCGTTGAAGCAGAGACCAGGGAACTGGTGGGAGAAAGTATCCTAGGCTGAGGTAACAGCAGAGCAAGGACCCTGAGGCAGAAATGGTCTCAAGGGCTCCAGAAACAACTAGGCCACTGTGACAGGGGTTAGAGGTCACTGGGAATGAAGTCAGCCCAGCAGTGTGCCCTGGGGAGGAGGCAGAGCCTGTCCTGGGAACAGTGGGCTGTTCTCTGTTTTGACCTTCAGGGCTGCCCCCGTGCAAGCTTCTGCTGCAGTCTAGACCACGGAGCACTGAAATGGCATGAACAAGCTGCTTCTGTTGTCCAATGTTCCCCTATTTCTGCCTCTTTTCTCTGTTTGCCAAGCAGCAGGCTCTAACCTCTGAGGGCTCCTGAAATGAAGGCAGCGAGTGTAGACTGTCAGCTAAAAAATGAAGAGAAAAGAACTCGTGTGTGTGTGTGTGTGTGTGTGTGTGTGTGTGTGTGTGTGTGTGTGTGTGTGTGTGTGTGTCTGTGTGTGTCTGTGTGTGTCTGTGCGCGCGGGCATTCAAGCTCATGCACACATACCCGTGTTCTGGGTCAGAAGCAGGCGGATCTTTAAGTTTGAAGCCAGTCTGGTCTACAGAGCTGGTTCTAAGATAGCCTCTCGGGAAAAACAAAAACAAACAAAAAGACACCATTTCATCATTTGTTGTTTTGAAACAGTCTCATGTAACCCAGGCTGGCCTAAAACTCACTATGTAACCAAACATGGCCTTGAATTCCTGATTCTCCTGCCTCCACCTAACAAATGCCAGAAATACAGCTATGCATGCCATTATGTATTGCTGGACTTCATGTATGCCAGGCAAACTCTACCCACGGTTCCACATTTCCAGCCTCCATCGCACGATCCAGGCTACTGTGTCCGTCCCGTTTATCAACTACCATGGCCACCAACGAGGTACCAGGCTAGACACTTTAACCACTTTTTTTTTTTGCTTTTAGCACAAGGTCTCACTATGTAGCCCAGGCTGGCCTGGAGCTCATGATCTAGGTCTGAGGCACCACAACCCAGCTTTTTTTTGGGGGGGGGGGGTTTTACGAGACACACAACCCGGCTTTTAACTGATCTTTTCAGGCCACCCCTGACCTGGGTACATTTCCAGCTTACAGAAGGCCCACAAGAGCCCTCACCTTCACCCCAGGTAACAACAACAGCAGTTTACCAAACACCTGTCAATTCGCAATGCACGTGTGTTGAGTAAACCAACACTTCCTTCCCACGCTTCTTACAGATTTGAGGTCGTGAAGACCAGAGAGGGTAAGCTGGCCGCTGCAGGTCACACAAGATGCGCACGAGGGAAGTGGTTTCAGTCACGCACTTGCCCCGCCCATGTAGACCGCCGATCCTGGAGCTAGCCCAGCTTCGAGCTCTGGGTCTTTCCTCTGATGCTTCTAACCCTCCCCTGTATTCCCAACGCACTTTCCTTCATCTCCCAAGTTCTTCCCTCACTCGATATTCAGGCTCGCCTGGGCAAAGGCGCTTGCCACAGGCATGACTTCCATCCCTAACACCTGCCCTTGGTACACGCACCCACACAAAATAATTCAAATAAATAAATGTCTAAAGGTAGTTTTGTAGTCAGCCTTCATATGTCGGTCAATTCAGCGCCGAAGCACTGAGGCATGGGGCTACACACCCTGGGTCCAGTCTAGAAGCTGAGGAATACAACAAAGATGCCTGTTCTTTAGAGTTTACACCAGTCTACCTACCCATCAGGTTGACTTTTTTTTTTTTTTTTTTTTTTTTTGTGAGACAGGGTTTCTCTGTGGCTTTGGAGGCTGTCCTGGAACTAGCTCTTGTAGACCAGGTTGGCCTCGAACACACAGAGATCCGCCTGCCTCTGCCTCCCGAGCGCTGAGATTAAAGGCGTGCGCCACCACCGCCCTGCAGGTTGACCTTGAGACAGGGTCTTACCACATAGCCCTAGCTGTCCTTGAACTCCCAAGAGATCTGCCTGCTTCTGCTTCCTGACTACAGGGATTAAAAGGGTATACCACCAGTCCCAGCCTTTCAGGGCTTTTTAAAGCTTACATCAATTTTAAAAATTACGTTACTTTTAATAATCTGCATGCGTATATACATGGGTACCTGTGCCGCAGAATGGGGTATTTGTGGCGTTCAAAGGACAGTTTGCCAGAGCGGGTTCTCTTTTTGCCCAGGAATCAAACTCAAGTGGTCAGGCTTAGTGGCTAGCATCCTTATCCACTGGGCCATCTCACTGGCCCTCCACTGATTTGTTTTTTTTGCTTTTTTTTTTTTTTGGTCTGGAGAATTCTTTTTGCTGGAGAATTCACTTTGTAGACTGGCTGGCCCTATACTCACAGATATCTGCCTGCCTTTGCCTCCAGGATGCTGGGATTGCACCACCACACCTTTTGGAAGGATTTATTTTATTTTATTTTTTAAATTTTAACTGATGTGTTCATGTGTCTATGGGGGGGGGTGCGTGCAAGTTGGTGTAGGTGTTGGAAAAGGACAGAGAGGCTGGGCATTTGAGAGGGACCACCATGTGTGCTCCTAACCACTATGACATCTCTTCAAGCTCCCTTCTATTCAGTTTTTGGAACAGGGTCTCCTAAGTGCTGGGATTCCATGCATTTTTCACCATACTCGGTTTAGCACTTATTTTTTAAAACAGGTTGAGAGAGGACAGAAAACAACACTATAAAATATTATATTACATACTGACTTGTATTTAATTTACATGTGTTTGATTTTTATCAACTAAAATGTAACATATTATGATTTGTAGCTGTTAATGCAAAACTACATGTGATACGACACGCCAAATTATTCAAATACTTCTACTGCTCATAAATACAAATATGGCTGTAGGTAAAATCAACATAAACATACAGTAGATGGCATTTCAAAAACTGCTAAGAGTTAAAAAGGATAAGGTCCGGGTGGTGATGATGGTGCATGCCTGTAATCCCAGCACTTGGGAAGCAGAGCAGGTGGATATCTGAGTTCAAGGCCAGTCTGGGCTACAGAGAGAGTTCCAGCACAACCAGAGCTACACAGAGAAACCCTGTCTCCAAAAAACAAGCAAAAACCAACCAACCAAACAAAAAGAGCTAAGAAGGAAATGCCTCTAGGGAAAAGAATTAGAAACTAACAGTTTTAAATAGGTCGATAGTTGGGGCAGAGGCTGAGGCAGGAGGACAGCTGTGAACTTGAGGCCAGCCTGAACTGCCCAGTGGACTGCAGCCTAGACTAAGGGCATAAATAAATGAAGCGGTACCTTCAGTCTTGGTTGAGGAAGGAGGGAGGAAGAAGGGGAGAATGGGATGAACAAGGCTCTGGGGTAGGACTTGATCTGTTTCCAGGAAGGAGGCCAGAGGGGCTTGAAAGGAATGAGCAAGCAGAAAGGAATGAGTGACCGATGAGGACAGAGAAAAAGCCAGGGGCCAGCTAGTACAGTGAATAAAGACAATACCTAGGCCAGGCTCGTACCAGTAATCCCCAGGGCGGAGCCTCTGATAACTGGCATGATGACCTCACAGGGAATGGCCTGTTTCCTTATTTTGGGTTTTGTGGGCTTCTGGAAGTAAGGACACGAGGTCGAAACTCAGCCTGTTCAGTGAGACTATCAGACAAAGAGAATACAGCTGTTCCTCCAGGACTCCTCCATTTGACCACAGTCCTGGCCTCGCTTGCTTCCCGGCAAACTATGGGGCTCACGTGACTTGCCCACGGCACTTGGTAAGTGAAAGGCAAGTCCCAAACCAGCTCAGCCAGGAGCTTCCCTTTCCTCCCCTAGCACCAGGGAGGCTAAGCCAAAACCACACCACAGTTCCATCCCTGCTCATGCCGGATCGGGGGTACCAAGAAGTAAACACAGCAGGGCCTGAAGACACCAAGCGGGGTCTGCAACACCCATACAAGCCCATCAGCCGTTAAAAGCTCCCAGGGTCGCCGAGCACGGTGGCCCACAGCTGTCGGCCCTGCACTGGGGTAAGTGCAGGCAGGAAGGTCAAAAGTTCAAGCCTTCTCAGTTGCAGAGAGTTCCAGGTCCACCTGGTTACACAGTGGACTCTTGGTCTCTCTATCCCCCAGCCCCAAACCCAATAAAAACAAAACAAAAAACCACAAACAAGAAATCAAAGCCTCGTGGCTGTGGCTCAGTTGGTACAGCGCTTGCTGAGTCCAGGGTTCCGTCTCCAGCATCATACAAACTGGGTGTGGTGGCAGATGGCTGTAAGGCCACCACTTGGAAAAGCAGGTACAAACAGTCAGGAGTATCAGAAATTCAAGGCCATCCTCAGCTCCATAGCAAGTCAGAAGCCAGCCTGGACTGCATGAGTCCCTGTCTCAAAAACCAACGGGCTAGTGTGAGGGCTCAGAGAGTAGAGACACTTAACAGTCAAGCCTGAAACCTGGAGACGGATCCCTGTGACCCACCTGGTGGAAAGAGAGCTTTGACTCCCGCAAGTCGTCCTCTGACTTTCCCATGGCTTAGAACATGCACACACGTACACAGGCATGCGTACACGCTTGCACCAAATAAAACGTGGAAATAATTTCAAATACAACAACGAGAACCAATCAAAGCCTTCCTGGTGACATGTCTCTCTCACAAGGTAGTTTTCCAGATTCTCCTACAGCATCCCCATGGTGGGCTCTGGGGTCACCCAGCAATCTGACTCCAGTATTTTCAGCCAGATGCACAGACATTCACACAGAGCTCAGGAAAAGAGGAGACACATATCCTGCCTCCAGGGTAGGTCCCCGGGGCCCAGTGAGTCACTTCAGTGGCTCGCCACCAGCATCCTTGGGCTGCTTGAGTTGGGGTGTGGGCTGTGGTCCCCGCTGTTAGCAGAGGTCTTTGTTCATTGCCCAGTGTGCAAGCTAGTGGGTTCTGAGCTGGACAGACTCTGAAACGGGTCTGTTTCTTTTTCTCTCTCCCTTTGAAGCCAAGGCTGCCTTGGAACTCCTGGTGATCCTCCTGTCCCTGTCTCCTCACTGCTGGGAATGTTGGCACAGCCTACAGCATCTGGCTACACTTCCAGAATCCTCTCTCGCTTCTCCTTTTGCTACACCCACCCAGCCCTTCCTCTTTTCCAACATCACAGCTGAGGCTCAAGAACCAGCCAGCCAGTCCCAGGCTGCTGTTGGCCAGTGTCCCCAAAGTCTAGCACAGGCCTGGCACTAAGCGGTCACTCGATGGCTCTGGCTATGTGTTCGAGGGACAAGAATGGCGAAGCCCTCTTGGAACGCACCTCGGCAGGCCTCCGCCTCAGCCTCCCAGAAAACATTCTTGCATAAGAGGTCTGAGGTCTAAGGTGCAGAGATGGAAAGGAAATGTCAGGTCAGGTCACTCCCAGGCTCTAACTATCACCCACCCCCAGGCTCCAAGCTCACACAGAATCAAAGCCAAGTCCTAGCCAAAAACACAGAATGGAAATTTCAGAGCAACAAAGATGCCTGCTCCATCAGCTCAACAGCTCAACACAGAATAGCATGCAACCCAAGACACCTAAAGGGCTAGAGGCAGAGCCTGTCATTAAGTTCTTGCCTTAATCCAGGGAATGGAGATGTGAGTCAGCAATAGAGCCCCTTGCCTAGCATCCCCAAGTGAGGGAATAGGGGCGTGGCTCAGTGAGAGAACACCTGCCTAGAATCCCCCAGTGAGGGGCTGGAGTGTGGCTCAGTAGCAGAGCCCCTGCCTAGAATCCCCCAGTGAGGGGCTGGGGGTGTGGCTCAGGGGTAGAGCCCCTGCCTAGCAAACCCTAGTGAGGGAATAGGGGCGTGGCTCAGTGAGAGAACACCTGCCTAGAATCCTGCAGTGAGGGGCTGGAGTGTGGCTCAGTGGTAGAGCCCCTGCCTAGAATCCTGCAGTGAGGGGCTGGAGTGTGGCTCAGTGGTAGAGCCCCTGCCTAGAATCCCCCAGTGAGGGGCTGGGGATATCATTCAGCTACCTAACGTGCTAGAAGCCCTAAGTCTAACCCTTAACAGAAACAAAACAAAATACTCAACCTACAGGAGACAGAAAAGTGTGGGAATTGGGGAGGAGGCAATGAACACAGGAGATATGTAAAAGAAATAGCAAGACAGAGATTTATATATAACCACATAAAAAAAATCACAGTAAACATAGCCTGGTGTGGTATTCATGTCTGTAGCCCCAGGTGCTGGGGAGGTAGACATGAGAATTACTTGAGCCAGGATTTCAGGGCAAGCCTGGGCTACAAACAACACCTTGTCTCAAAAAAAATAAAAATAAGCCAGGTGGTGGTGGGGCACACCTTTGATCCCAGCCTTCAGTAGGCAGAGGTGTGTGTGGGTGATGATCTCTTAGTTCAAGGCCAGCATGATCTACAGGAGTTCCAGGCCAGCCAGGGATACACAGAGAAACCCGTCTAAAAACAAAACACCACACACACACACTTAAAAACAAATCTTTTGCTATACTTGGGAACTGTGAGATGACTAAGCAAAGGTGCTTGCAGCCAAGCGTTACAATCTGAGTTGGAGCCCTAGAACACACACACACACACACACACACACACACACACACACACACACACACGGTGGAAGGAGAGAAAATTGACTCCTTTAAGTTCCTCCACACTGCTATAGTATGAGCAACCCCCTCAAAAAACAAAACAAAAAAAAGCCCAAAACAACAAAAAAATATAAATGAATAAAAGAAAATCTGTTTTTTCATTGGTATTTTTGGGTTTCGCGTTGACAGAGAGCGAACTTGTGCTGACTGACAGTGACTGTCAGCTTGACAGGATCTAGCTAGAATGACAAGCCTCAGGGTAAGACCGTGAGAGGTCCCAGACTGGGTTAACTGAGGTGGGAGAGCCACCCTTCATGTGGGGGGGCGCTGTCGCCGTTCAACCGGCTGGGAGTCCCGAACTGAGTAAGAGGGAGAAACGAGGCGTCCCGACAGTGTACGCAACGTGACTGGCCACTCCCACCACCACGCTTCCTCCCCCCTGGTGGGCTTCACCCTTGAACTGTAAGCTAATAAACCTTTAATAATAAAGCTTCCCATAAAGAAGGAAGGGAGGAAGACAAGGGATGGGTGTAGGGAGAGACCAGGTACCAGCAGATGACCACGCCCCCTTTGGGCGTGGTCACGGGTACTTGGGAAGATTCAGGAGATAAAAGAAGAAACAGGTAGGTGCTCTTTCTTGGATACTGACTGTGCTTCGGAGAGCAGAGAGCTTTCCAGCTTCCCCTGTAAGTGATTTCTATGTTTAATAAAGTATCCTAGACCCTTTTTCCCGGTGCACTGTTTCTTTATCAGATGGGGAGAGAAAGAAGTTTGTCTGTCTGAGACCTGCCCACAGGGGATCAGAGCTATGATACCAGGATTATCTTCCTTTAAAAAAAAAGATTTATAGCCGGGCGTTGGTGGCACACGCCTTTAATCCCAGCACTTGGGAGACAGAGGCTCGAGGCCAGCCTGGTCTATAAGAGCTAGTTCCAGGACAGCCTCCAAAGCCATAGAGAAACCCTGTCTCGAAAAACCAAAAAAAAAAAAAAAAAAAAAAAAGATTTATTTTATTTCATGTGCATTGGTGTTTTGCCTGCATTTATGTCTGTGTGAGGGTGTCAGGTCACAGACCGTTGTAAGCTGCCATGTGGGTGCTGGGAATTGAACCCCCGTCCCCTCTGGAAGAGAAGTCAGTACTCATAACTGCTGAGCTATCTCTGTATGTTCAAGGAATTTCGCACTACCTTCCAACCTCATCTATTGCACGGGAGGTACAATCTGAACTCACAAAACCTCAATGACGGTAACAGCAAGAGCCGGGCGTTGGTGGTCCACGCCTTTAATCCCAGCACTCGGGAGGCAGAGGCAGGCGGATCTCTGTGAGTTCAAGTCCAGCCTGGTCTACAGAGAGAGTTCCAGGACAGGCTTCAAAGCTACAGAGAAACCCTGTCTCAAAAGAAAAAAGAAGAAAAAAAAAAAAAGACAGTAACAGCAAGAACAGCTGGGAGAAAGAGTAACTGGCAGGGACCTTATATCTTTGGGACTGAATTCCACAGCCACCCCCACCCCCCAGGGCGGTGTGAGTCAGCAGTCATTCAAAAACTCTGAATTCTTCATCCCTACCCCAACTCACTGGGCAGATGCCCCTGAATCACCTTGACTCTCCTGAATGTCAACAGCCACTACACATGGGAGGCCAGGGGCTGAATTTTGAAACATCTATGACACCGGTTACTGAGAGAAGCATAGACTTTTGGTGACCTAAGATGTCATCTTTCTGACCACCAAGAAGAAGGCAGTAGGTCTCTCAGGCTGGTGGAGAGACTGAGGCTGGGGGGGGGGGTCTTGCTCTGTATCGGTTTGTCTCCAGCCTCAGTAGAAGGAGGTGTTCTCACGTGTATCTAGAGACTCCAGGAAGCTGCTGACCAGGGTTACGTTAACAAAGGCATTAAGGGAAAGGAAGCCCTGAGGTGTATCAGTCATGGCTCAGGGGCAAGTAGGGGATGAGGGAGGGGGGTAAGCTATTTTCCAAAGTGGCTTTGCGCTTTCTGGCCTTGGATCCTAGAACCAAGAGGCCTCAAGGCTTGTGAATAAGAACCTGGCGAAGTGTGTGTGTGTGTGTGTGTGTGTGTGTGTGTGTGTGTGTGTGTGTGCGCGCGCGTGCGCGCGTGTGAGATAATGATGTCATCCAGCAAGGCAGTGAGTATCTCCATGTCTCAGCTTCTTCTTCCGTGCAATGAGACTCCCGAGCCAAACCCCTGAACTCAGTAGTGGGTAATAGCACAATAAAAAAGATCTATCCCAGAGCACAGACAGACCATGGTGAGCCAACTCAGATTATCATAATCTAGAAACTAGAGTCTAGATGAAGCCCTGAGACAGGGCCGGCGCTCAGTTGGTAGGATGCTTATCTAGCATGGGAAAAGACCTGGGTTCAAATCCCAGCACGGCATAAACTGGGCATGGTGGTTGGTATATCTGGGAGTGGGAGGTTCAAAGTCATCTTTTAGCTGTAGTGTGAGCTCAAGAGTTAGGCTGCATAAGCGGCTGTCTCAAAAATAAGCCCTCAAATCCATTGGGAGGAGCCCCTAATCCTTTCTCCAAACTGGACCGTGGATGGTAGTACACGCCTTTAATCTTAGCGCTCAGAAGGCAGGGGCAACACTGTGAGGCTGAGGTCAGCCTAGTGAGAGCCAGAGCAGCCAGGGCTACACAGTGAGAGCCTGTCTCAGAAGAAAAAAAAAAAAAAAAACTGTAGGGTATCCAGCTATTGGTGTGTTTTTCTAGGGAAAGGTCTGTGGCCTCTAGGGGACCCCTAAAGGGAATCTGAAGAATCGGCTTGTGTTTATAGAAGGCACAAAGAAACCAAGGTCCCTGGCCCCGGCCAGGCAGGAAGACTTCCTAAGTGGTTTTCACCACTAGGGGTAGCCTCGGTACCCTCATTCTTAGTCCCCAGAGGCCTCAGCAGCCAAATAAACTTCAGCCCTCCCAACCTGTGAGAAACCTGCTCTCCTAAGCTCAGCCACACACTCCAGACCTCTTCCAGAACATTCCAACGCCCTTTCCTCTCATACACTCTAGAAACCCGTTCAGATTCTCAGAAATCGATCAGGGTGTCCTCCCACACCCCACTACTGGCATGAAAGTTGGGTGTAGCCTCCTCTACCTAGTAAATATGGACTTCGGATTGGTTACTGGTTAAGTCCCGGAGGACCTGGAGAAGACTCCTGTGCCAACAGGGACAAGGACGCCTGCCTGGGAGCCAGCGGCGGAGTATGGAGGAACGGCACGGCCCGAGACAGACAGGTGAGAGGAAGATCGGGAAGTCTGGGTGTGGGGAAAACAGATGGGGGGGGGAGGGATAAAGTCAGGGCAAGGAGCCAGGTCAGGTCACAGGGACTTTAGAAGGAAGGACACTGCTTTCCACCTCAGAGAACCTGAAGTCACAAGGGGTGGCAAAAATGTCTTGTTTTGCTTTTTTTCCTTCAGTTTCGTAGCTGCCTTCACTCACCCTCTCTCCACAAGGGCATCCATCATCCATTTCTTCTTTTCCCTTTACATCTGTTTGTGTATGTGAGGGCATGTACAAGGTGCTGTGTCTGTGGAGGTCAGAGGACAGCCAGTGGAGCGTGGAGTAGGTTCTCCCCTTCCCCATGTAGATCCCATGAGGCGAACTTAGGTAGTCAGGGTTGGCAGCAAGCATCTTTTTTTTTTTTTTCCCCCGAGACAGGGTTTCTCTGTATTGTTCTGGAGGCTCTCCTGGAACTCGCTCTGTAGACCAGGCTGGCCTCAAACTCAGACATCTATCGGCCTCTGCCTCCTGAGTGCTGGGATTGAAGGCGTGAGCATCTTTTACAGAACCATGCCATTGCCCACTCCCTGCCTTTTTGCGAGACAGGGATTCACAGAGCCCAGCTGGAGCTTGTTATTATTACTGAAGACGGCCTTGAACTCCCTCCTCCAGCCTCACTGACCCTCCCCACGGGTCCAACCTTCCATCCTCCAGCTTCCAGGACACCTGCTCTAACCCAGAGTTTCTGGAAACTCCTGGCTTTCTTCAGGAGAGACACTGACCTTCACAGCTGGGCAGAAACTCTCCTCCCTACGAGCGCACAGCGCAGGGTGATGGTTCTCAGTCCTGGGAGCTCCTTCTTTGGGAGCTTGCAACCTTACCCCTGCTTCCTTCTGCCAACCTAGGGGTGTCTGAGCTTTCTTGCGGGAGGGTTGCCCATCATACCACATCTCCACCTACCACCTACTCAGACCCTCGGCCCTGGCCCACGCTAGACATTCTCCCTGACACCCTTCCCATCCACAAAGCCACAACACTCACGTCCAGTTTTATCATCTTAGGCTCGTCCATCCTTGGAATGCTGCAGGTGTTGAGCAAAACACCTCGGGCTCAGAGCAACTTCTTCTTTTTTTTTTTTTTTTTTTTTTTTTGGTTTTTACGAGATAGGGTTTCTCTGTATTGTTTTGGAGGCTACCGGTCCAGCCCGGCCTCGAACTCACAGAGATCCGCCTGCCTCTGCCTCCCGAGTGCTGGGATTAAAGGTGTGCGCCACCACCGCCCGGCTCAGAGCAACTTCTTACTGTTAGTCACTGTGTCCAATGCCTGCAGAGAACACTCGACTTCAAGAAGCCTACCAGGATACATACCCCAGATGGAAACTTCTGCCCAACTGCGTCTGGGAACGTAGATCCCAGATCTCCCTCCTGTGTCTGGGAGGCAGCACACACCATAGGCCAGAAAGACAGACACCTCAGAATGGATCAGAATTAAGTAGCAGCAAATCAGCCTGGTGGTGGTGTACGCCTTTAATCCCGGCACCCGGGAGGCAGAGGCAGGTGAGTTCAAAGCCAGCCTGGTCTACAGAGCAAGTTCCAGGACAGCTAGGGCTGTTGCACAGAGAAACCCTGTCTTTAAAAAAAAAAAAAAAAAAAAAAAAGTAGCAGCAAGTCTCAATTCAGGCAGTAGTTTGACAAGGGACCTTGGAGAGATCAGCTCTCTGCCATTGAAACAGACGGATAGCCAGAAGTAACTTGGGAAGTCTAGCCTGTAGATTTTTTTTCACCCACAACCATACCACCAAATCACCACCCCAGTGCTGGGGATGAACTCAGGATCTCTTGCATCTAAAACTGTGCTCTAGTGGAAGGCAAGATGGCTAGGCGAGTGAAAGGGGCTTGCAGCTAAGCACGAGGACCGGAGTTCGAACCCCAGGACCACACAGCAAAAAAAGAAACAACCGCAAATTGTCCTCTGACCTCCACTAACGTGCTGTGGCATGCACTCCCTCCTCATATACACAAGCCAATAAATAAATGTAATAAAATATATATATTTTTTAAAGGGAGAACAAAATGCTCTACCACCCAGCCAAGCCACATCGGTGGCTCACAGGATATGGGACAGTGAAAAGCAACAAATGACAAACAGCACACATGTGATATCTGAAAGGCAACACCGGGGGAGGAAGACACGGGAGGGACACAGCCTTTAGACCCAGCAAAACCTCCACGCAAAGCCACCTGCAGGGACAGCAAAGGATGGACCACACACTGGGGTGGTGAGGGAGCACAGGCTATAGAGCAGCTCTGAGTAATAGGGGAGCCAGAGAAGGCAGCCGCATAATGTGGTTTGCATACCTTCCTTATGCTTCTAGATGCATTATAACCAATCATATAATTATATAATATATATATACATACATATATGGAGACAGGAAGAGAGAATATGGATCTGGACTAGTACATGTATCACATGTAAATTTGGTTTTTCTTTTGAGATGGAATCCACTATGTAGCCCAGACTGGCCTGGAACTCCCCCATCTTCCTGCCTTGGCCTCTCCAGGGCTGGGATTACAGGCATGAACCACTTATGTCCACTCTGTGTGCATATCTGCATGCATGGATGGATGTGCATGTGTGTAGGTACTTGTGTGTACAGGCAGAGGTCAAAGGACAACCTAAGGGTGTCATTTCCCCAGGCACTTTCCACCTCTAAAAAAAACATTTTTTTCTTTTCAAGACAGAATTTCTCTGTATTGATTTGGAGGCTGTCCTGGAACTGGCTCTGTAGACCAGGCTGGCCTCGAACTCACAGAGATCCGCCTGCCTCTGCCTCTCGAGTGCTGGGATTACAGGCGTTCGCCACCAACGCCCAGCTAAAAACAATACTTTTTAATATTTTATTTTATGCGTGTACATGACACGTCACATGCGTAAGGTCATAAGACAACCTTGAGACAGGGTCTCACTAAGACTGAGGGTCCACTGACTAGGCTAGCCTGGCTGGCCAGAGCACCCCAGGAATGCATATCTGTCTCTGCCTCCCCAGTGCTGGGACTGTAAGCGTGCACTATGACACTTGACTATGCTCACCAGGGTTTTGGGAACTGAACTCAGGTCCTCATGCCTGCAAACCAAGCAATTTAGGAACTGTGCCACTCCCAGCAGACCCACATGGTAAAATCTGTTTTTCTGTGTGTGTGTGTGTGTAAATAGGAGTTGCAAGCACTTCTGAGCTGTCTGACAGGGATGCTAGGTTTTTGAACTCACAATTAAACAGCAAGTTTTTTTTTTTTTAATAATGGAGGGACTGCTGGGGGATACCCTTCTTTATATATGTTTCTCTTATTGGTTACGAATAAAACACTATTTGGCCAATAGAGGCAGGAAGATAGGCAGGGCTAGGAGACCAGGAGAACCCTGGGAAAGGTAGACAGAGAGGCGCCACAAAGAGGCACCATGTAGAGACCAGGAGGATAGGACATGCCAGGCATTCTCTGGTAAGATAAGGCCATGTGGAAATACATAGATTTAATAGAAATGGGTTAATAATTAAGACAGAGCACGCACTAGTCTTCAGCCAACAATTTTATAATTAATATAAGTCTTTGTGTGTTTTTTGGGGGGCTGAAGCGGCAGTGGGACCTGGCAGGACAAAGAAACTCCAGCAACAGAGGAACCTCTGTCCCCATATATTTTAAAGTGGATTTTACTAGGTACAGCTAGCTCCGGGCTTCTTTAAAAAAATCAAAGTAAGGGCTGGCAAGAGAGTTTATCAGGTAAAAGTGCTTGCCACCTAGCCTGACCACCTGAGTTCTATTCCTGTGGCCCCCACGGCAAAAAGAAGTTAGACATTTGACCGCTACACACGTGGTCACGTGCATGCACAAACACACTAACATACAACTTGAAATGTTTTTTTTTTTTAATCTAAGTTGAAGTACTGAGCCATGAAAAGGGTCATGCTCAGGAAGGGAAAGGTCCACATGGACACCAGAGAACTCTGTTCATCCAAGGAAGAAACCAGGAACATTAACAAAACAAAGTAAGGGGCCCTGAGCCAATCCTGGCAGAAGCCTAAGATGCCAGCGCTCAAGAGGCCAAAGTAGGACTTGAAAGTTAATTGCCAGCCAGAGCAACTTGGTGAGAACCTGTCCCAAGTTAAGAGAGAGAGAGAGAGAGAGAGAGAGAGAGAGAGAGAGAGAGAGAGAGAGAGAGAGAGAGAGAGAGAAGGCTAGACACTTAGCTCAGTGATAGACAATTGCCAAGAACCCCCCAGTGAGGGACTGGGGGTGTGGCTCAGTGGTAGAGCCCCTGCCTAGAATTCCCAGTGAGGGGCTGGGGGTGTGGCTCAGTGGTAGAGCCCCTGCCTAGAATTCCCAGTGAGGGGCAGGAGTATGGCTCAGTGGTAGAGCCCCTGCCTGGAATCTTCTACACACCAAGGAATGTGCATGCCCGTACTCATACACATACACACACAAAATAAACATAAGCAGAAAATGTAAAGGTGAAAAAAGGTGGAGTTATTGAGAAGCCATCTGCTGTTGACCTCTGACCTCCACAGAGAGGCATACACACGTGCAAGTGGACTGCTGCAAACCACACACCCCTGACCTGTGCACAGTGGGTCTACAAAGAATGATACTGAGTGAAAGATGCTCACCCTGGCGACTGAGTAAACGGCCTAGCAAGTGAAGTAGTGCTTGCTGAGCAAGTGTGAGGATCTAAGATCAAAGCCCCAGCTGCCGGGTAAAGGCTGGGCACAGCAGCCCACGTCTGATCCTGCGGTGAGATGGGAGGCTAAGAGCTTGACAAAACAAGAAACCCTGCCTCAAACCACGTGGAAGGCAAGGATGGGCACCCCAGGTCGTCCTGAATCCCATAAAACATACATGTCTCGGCAAGCTCGAGCCCGTACACACACTAACTCATGTCACACGCACAAACAGAAGTCATTCGACCTGAAGGACAGTCAGGCGTGGTGACGCCTGCTTGTGATCCCAGCACTTAGGAGGAAGCAGGAGGAGCAGGACCTCAGTGGCGTCCTTAGCTCCACAGCAAACTAGACGCTATCCTGCGCTACATACACGAGACCCTGTCTCCTCTTCACACACACTAAAGAATAGCACTCGACAGGTGGCATTCCACAAGTGTGAACCGCTGGTGGCTCCTCCGCCCGCCCCCACCGTGGGCCAGGAGCCGGGATGACAGACATCAGGGACAGATGCTGGGAGGGTGCCAGCTGGGTGGGGCCAGGAATGTGCTGTGTCTTGATGAGCTGTGACTTACCCTGGGGCATGCGCCGGCCAAGACTTGTCAAAAGACAAGGGTGGACTCTGTATATTTTATTGTATGTAAATTACACCCCGGCGAGAAACGATGACGAGAAAGAAGATTCATAGCACTCCTTCATTTCCTGAGGGGAAGAAAGTCCAAGATACCTGTGGAGGATGTTCAGACACTACTGATATGGCCTTTTATACATATGTATGTGTGTATGCTTAATATACAAAATATAATTTTATGCATGAATTATTTGTTCGTATAAAAATAAGTAACATATACCATTTTCAAAGTATGTCTAAAACTATACTACATATGTATGTCTACAATAAAGTTTAATTTATAAGTTAGGCACAGCAAGAGATTAATATCGACAGAAATAAAAATAGGACACTTAGGGCTGGAGAGACGGTTTGGTGGGTCAAGGTGACTGCAACCCAAGTCCGGAGATCTGAATTCAAGCTCCAAAACACCATAAAATGAAGGAAAGAAGAGACCACACAGTTGTCTTTTGACCATTACATGTCTGCCATGGCATATGTACGTACACACACACACACACACACACACACCAATAAAACTGTAAAGTAGAGCAATGTCAACAGTCTACCAGAGATCACGTGAATGTTATTTCTCTGAAGATGGGGAGGGGCTCGCATGGTCCAGACTGAACCCAAACTTTCTACCTGGTTTAGAGTAATCTTGAACTTGATCCTCCTGCCTCCATCTCCCAAGTGCTGGGATGACAAGCGCGCATCGCCATTCTCAGTTGGAGATGTTAGGGGCTAGACCTCGAGTTCTGTGCACACTAGGCAAGCGCTCAGCCAACTGAGCCACATCCTATCCCGGCGTGTGCATGGATGTGCGTGTCTGTGCGCATGTGTGAGCAGGGGAAGCGCCTTGCTTGGGATCTCCGCCTTATCCTTTTGAGGCAGGGTCCCCTCACTGAACCTGGAGCTAGGCTGGCAGCCGGGAAGCCTCCTACCTCTCTGCTCTGTGCTAAGGTAACTGGCACATGAGGGCCATGCCCAGCCAGCCTTTGATGGGATTCCAACACAGATTCACACGCCTGTGCAGAACCACTGTCACAGGAAACCCTGGAGGTGCTTTCTACCCGGTTGTGCTTGTTCGTATTTCTTTGTTTTATTTTTTATTTTTTTGAGGCAGTGTCTTCTTTACCCCAAGATGGCTTTAAACTTGCTATGTGGCTGAGGATGGCCTTGAACTTAGTGTTTTAGATTTATTTATGTGCAGTGTTTTGCCTGCCTTTATGCCTGGAGGCAGAAGAGTACACCAGATCACACTATAGATGGTTGTGAGAGCCACCATGTGGGTGGTGGGACTTGAACTCAGGACCTCTGGAAGAGCAGTCAGAGTGCTCTTAACCTCTGAGCCACCTCTCCAGACCCGGCCTTGAACTCTTCTTGATCTTCCTGCCTCTACCTACCAAGTGCAGAAATTCACTCCTGTGTCTTTACACTGGGATTTTGTTTAGAGCATCTGTTTGTTCTGAGGAAGTCTTGCTCGGTAGCCCAGGCTAGCTTGTGCTCCTCCTACTTCAGCCTCCCAAGTGATGGATCACAGATATGTACCATCCCATCATCCTCGGCTCCAACGCATCCTACTACGCTGTATTCGCCTCTCTTGTTCAACGTGAAGTAGAGGGGCCATTATGAGGCACCTCAGGCACTACCGGCCCCCCTCTCTCCCCTACACCAGGCACTCAAGACAGCACATGTACCCCCAGGTCCAGCGTATTGGTGACACCCAAGTTGTGGAAGGCATCTGAACAGACAAGCTGCGGAGGTGCCCACACGTGGTTCAGGGTACTAGGAGAATCTCATCTTCAGGTACCCTGGAGTGCTGGGGTAGCAAGGCTCCCCGTGGGGCTCGGTCAAAGTCCCTAGGGTCATTAACAACGGTCCCACAGCCTTAGATAATCTCTCAGCTCACTGGGCCCCAGAGCCTGCTCAGGACAGAGGAGGCTAGGGAAGGGTCACCCAAGAATCCCGAGAGTTTCCTCCAAGCAGAGAGGGAAGGGGCAGAGGCAACTGAGTCAGGCCCGTGCGTGCGTGCGTGCGTGCGTGTGTGTGTGTGTGTGTAACCAACATACTTCACTCCCAGCGCTGATGCGGAGCCTGGCACACGCAGGACCCTTGCCACACAGACAGCGGCTGACAATGGGGTTCTCAAGAGAAGCAAGTCTCACTATCTCACACTTCTGCTTCCCCACCCGGCCCTGCCCCCTAACCACAGAGCCAGAAGAGGCAGAGCCAGGTCTCAATACCAGGCAGATGACCCGGTCACACCAGGGACATATCATTACACAGAGGCTGCTGCAGCCTCGCTTCTTCCTTCCCTCTGCAAGAGACAACTCCTGGGTTTTTTTTGTTTTGTTTTGTTTTTTTGGATTTTTGACACGGGCTTTCTCTGTGTAACAGTCCTAGCTGTCCTGGAACTAGCTCTGTAGACCATGATGGCTTTCAACTCGGAGATCCGCTTGCCTCTGCCTGGGACTAAAAGCGTGTTCCACCACCACCTCGAGGCTCAATTATTTTTCCTTCCTTCTTTCTTTTTTTTTTTTAATGTATTTGTTTTTGGGTGTATACGGTACACACAATATGCTATGACGCCAAGGCTTCACACATGCTGCTGGGTCACAGCCCCAGCCTCTCCATGGGGGATTCTAAGTACTCTATTTATAGTCTACATCCAGGGCCCTCTCTATATTTTAATTTTAATGTCGTTTTATTTATCGGTTTTATGAGCCAAGGTTTCCCTGTGTAACAGCTCTGGCTGTTGTCCTACTCGCTTTGTAGACCAGGCTGGCTTCGAACTCAGAGATCCTCCTGCCTCTGTCTCCAAAGTGCTGGGATTAAAGGTGTAAGTCCCTGGTGACTCTTGTATTTCCCACAGTCTCAGGAAATTTCTCAGGCTGACCTTGAACTTCTTCTGTATCCCTGACAGAACTTAAACTCAGGATTCTCTTGCCTCAAACTCCCAAATAGCTGATTTCTGGTCCAGGCCACCAGGCCCAGCTAATGGGAACAATTTCTTCCCACAACATCAGAACCTTTACTCCATACTCTATGCAGCCAAGACACGAGCCCCCAAACCTAGGCAATCAGACAGAGAGAGCCAGCCCCATGGCGTGAGACCTGATATGACCAAGACAGAGAAATCACCTGCATCCCCAAAGGGAGAACTCAGAGACTAGAATAAGCAAGGCAAAACCCATAAGCCTTGTGGAACTGTTTCTCCCACCTGAGAAATGGGCTCAATGCCACCCCCTCAAAACAGAGGACATCCCCTGGAGGAGGTGAAACAAGGGTCTGGACCCCAGAAACAGTACAACAAATAACACATGTTAGGATTTGATACCATGGGTATGTCAATAGAAACACCCCAGCTGGCAAAATGACTTACACAGTGTGGAGGATGGGGTAACAGACCAAACGCGGATCAGAAGAGGACTTTCCCAGGAACCTCGGCACCATAGGCTGCTCTGAACTCTGGGTGGGTGCTGTCAAATTTCCCTAACAGAAAGTGAAAATTTGGACTGGAGAGATGACTCTGGGGTTAAAAGTGTACTGCATGAGCCAGGTGGTGGCGGCACACGTTTTTGTTTTTTAATCTCAGCAATTGGGGGGCAGGGGCAGGCAGATTTCTGAGTTCTGAGTTCGAAGCCAGCCTGACTATACAGTGAGTTCCAGGACACCCAGGGCTACACAGAGAAACCCTGTCTTGAAAACCAAAAGAGCCGGGCATTGGCGTCGCACGCCTTTAATCCCAGCACTCGGGAGGCAGAGGCAGGCGGATCTCTGTGAGTTCAAGGCCAGCCTAGTCTACAGAGCAAGTGCCAAGACAGCTTCCAAAACTACACAGAGAAACCCTGTCTGGAAAAACAAAACAAACAAACAAACAAAAAAACCAAACCAGAAACCAAAAGAAACAAAAAGTGTACTATACATCCAGAAGACTCAAGTTCACCACGTCCTGTTCTCAGCACCCAAGTCAGCTGGCTCAGACCTGGCCGTAACTCCAGCTCCAGGGGATCCGCTACCTCTTACCTTCCTGGGCACTGCGTTCGCATGCACGGCTCCCATTACCTCCCACACATATGTAATTTAAAAAATTAAAAAAAAATCAAAATGTGAAAATAATTATAACAAAGTGAACCCGGGAGTCTCCTTCAGAGGCCAGCCAGGCTTATGCTGGAGGCCTTCTGCCAATTCAGCAACTTAAACTTCACAGCCACCTAAGGAAGGGGGTGTTCTGATACCCAAAGGCAACTGAGGCTGCACGGCGTACGACCATCACGCACGGTGCCCTCCACTTAAAGTGCTAAGGTGGCCTGGCGAGACGGCTCAGTGGGGTAAGAGCACATGCCGCCAAGGCGGAAGGGAGGAACTGGTTCCTTGCAATATTTCCTCTGAACTCTGTGTAAGTAAATGTAGTCAACATTTCAAAGAAGCAAACACCACTAATAAACCCACTGTTGGCCCCAGCAAACGTTTTTTCTTCCCAGTCAGTGCATGCCTTTAATCATAGCACTCAGGAGGAGTCAGACTTCTGTGAGTTTGAGACCAGTCTGGTCTAGATAGTGAGTTCCAAGCCGACCAGGGCTACGTAGTAAGATCCTGTGCAGAAAAATTAAAAATTAAAAATCTTCAAAAAAAAAAAAAAGCCTGCCAGGCGGTGGTGGCACACGCCTTTAATTCCAGCCACTCCCGACAAAGAGGCAGGCAGATCTCTGAGAGGTCAAGGCTAGCCTGGTCTACAGAGTGAGTTCCAGGACAGCCAGGGTTACACAGAGAAACCCTGTCTCAAAAAGACCAAAAACCAAACCAAAATGGCATCAGCAAAAACACACGCTGCCAAACCCACGATGGTCTGAATTTGATCACCAGGTCCTACATGGTAGAAAGAGAGAACTGACTCCCTCAAGTTGTCCTCCGACCTCCACACACTCTGCACCCCCCCAACCAACACACACACACACTCACAATAAATAAATAGCCTGGCGGTGGTGACACACGCCTTTAATCCCAGCACTCGGGAGGCAGAGGCGGGCTATCTCTGTGAGTTCCAGACCAACCTGCAACCAACTGGGGAGATGACTCAGCGAGTAAAGGTGCTCTCTGTGCAAGCATGAGGACCCAAGTTCAAATCCCCAGAACTGGATAAAAAACCCGGGTGTGAACAACACAAGATTACAGCCCCAGCACTGAAGGCGAGGAATAGAGACAAAAACACAGGGATTGCTGGCTGCCAAGTAGCTCCAAGCTGAGACTCCTTGGCTCAGAAGAATTAAGGTGAAGGGAGGTGGCAGAGGAAGACACGTGCTATCTCCTTCTGGCCGCTGCACCCGCACACGCAGGTGCACAGATACACACACCACATACACACTCAGACACGCACATACAAAGTAAAGCGAAATAAAGCAAAACGCCAGCCCTGGAGCACAGCTCAATGGCACATCGTGAGTGAGAAATAAGTAAAGACCCTGATGCAGTGGTACAGACCTGTCAATCAAACTACCAGGGAACTGACCATGTAAGCCCGACAACTTGAGCTCACTCCAAAGTGGCAAGTATCTGCAATGCCAGCATTCCCGCTGTGAGATGGACCACAGACGCAGGAACCTTTCCCTACGCTTCCGGGCTTACTAGTCTGGGGTACCCAGACCAGGGGCAAACAGTAAGAGAGACTTGGTTTGCAACAAAACAGAAGGTGAAGCTGCACTCTGAACTCCGTACACATACAACCATGGACAGACACATACATGCAAGCCGATGTTTTTTTAAAATGTTCAAGGACGGTGTGGACAACAAAATCTAAAATAAAAGATATGTTCAGTGGTAGAGCCCCTGCCTAGAATCCCCCAGTGAGGAGCTGGGGACATGGCTCAGTGGTAGAGCACCTGCCTAGAATCCCCCAGTGAGGGGCTTGAGGTGTGGCTTACTAGCACGCAAGGAGACCCTGGGTACCAGATCCAGCGCTGACAATTCTAGCATCCTGTTTTGTGCCTGTCCATTAGGAAACCTCAGCCCAGCAGGGTTGAAAAGGCTGCTTAGAAAAAGAATTGGCTGAGATCGACAGGCCCTAGACACAGTGACTCATGAACTTCACCAGAGCTGCATTCCCTCAGAGTTACTGGTTAAGGCTGGTCCTGGGTTTCACAGAGAGGAAAAGACAGGTCCAGAGCCAATGAGCCCCATTTGGCCAAGAAGTTGCCAACTGAAATTCAGACCAATAGCTGGGTTCCAGAGCCAAGGTCCTGCCCTGCACAATTACCCATGTGATGCAGGCCACGAAGAGGGGAATGAAGCAAGGATGTCATGGGAGGCAAATAACGTGATGCCCTTTAAAGCAGCTCAGCAGACAGGTTAGATAAGAACACCTAGGGCGGCGGTGGCGCACGCCTTTAATCCCAGCACTCGGGAGGCAGAGGCAGGAGGATCTCTGTGAGTTCCGGGCCAGCCTGGTCTACAGAGTGAGTTCCAGGAATCCTAGAAATCCTGTCTCAAAAAAAAAAAAAAAAAAAAAGAACATCCAGAATGGAGAATGATTTCTTTAAGTACAGCAGCCCAGATGCGTCTGGGAGCTACCAGACCTTGATCCTGCAGGCTGGCAATACACGGCACTATAGCCACACCATCACAGGGAACCAAGTTTGTCTAGCCGGTAGAATACCACAGAGCCCAAAAGCAGATGGAACAGCCACACTGAAGGTGTTCTAGGAAAACAAGGCGGAAACGGCAAAGGGCAGAACACTGGGAGAACGTGGGACAAGCTGTGCGCAATTAGTTTCTCAGGACTCAAAGGCACACACAACCTTAGAGCTGAGTTATTGCTGCTCCTGGGGAGGAAGCTAGGGGAAAGATGGAAGGCAGGAGAAGAAAACCAATCTGGTGTGATAGGGTCTCAGCCACTGGGGGGTCGAGGTAGGAGGGTGAGGAGTTCAGGGTCATTCTCAGGGCTAGCCTGGGCTAAGTGGAACGCATGTCTTAAAAGGGGGAGGAGTGCTAATGAGATACCTCAGAGGGTAAAGGTGACTGCCACCAAGCCCAATGTAGACAGAGTTCAGTCTCTGGCGACCACACGGTAGAAGGCGCGATCAGAGTCCTGCAAGTTGTCCAACAAGTGCACGCCCATACTCATATAGAAATAAACAAAAGTAAAAACAAAACCAAAACAAACACACAAAATTCAGAAGCAGGGAGGAGCCGGGCGGTGGTGGCCCACGCCTTTAATCCCAGCACTCGGCAGAGACAGGCAGATCTCTGTGAGTTCGAGGCCAGGCTGGACGGACAGCCTCCAAAACAATACAGAGAAACACTGTCTCGTAAAAAAAAAAAAAAAAAAAAAAAAAAGAAGCAGGGAGGAGAGAGTAATAAACCAGCTTAAACTTCCTCCTTGGAGTGTCTCAGGCCACCCAGACTGAACTAATCAAACCCTGCAGCAGGGAGCCCAGCAAATCTCCTGCTGACCTGGGATCCAGCATCAGCACTGAAGGTAGGGCAGAGCCCCTAACAGCAACCTCCCCACCCCAGCAACTTTAACTAAAAACAATAGAAGAAACAAAGGCACTCTCTGCCTCCCCAGCCACCAGCCGGATCCCACAAATACACACAACTCACACACAACATTCCTTGTCCCCAAACTAGAAATGCCTTCAGAAAGCTCCTCCAGCCATCTCATGGGGGGCCTTGCCTGTCCTGGAGACACAAAGGCTTTAGTCAATGGGGACCAGTCAAACAGGGACTGCCACAGGCAAAGAAGGAACTGGGTTTGGATGGGGGAATCCTTGGGGACCACTCAACTTAGCACTCCCGACCTTGCTTGAAGCTATGGTATGGTATATCCTTCCTAGCCAGGGACAGACAGACAGACAGACAGACAGACAGACAGACAGACAGAAAGAAAGAAAGAAAGAAAGAAAGAAAGAAAGAAAGAAAGAAAGAAAGAAAGCAAAGAGAGGGTGAAGGGGGGGTGACCCTGCCGGGAAGAGGGAACCAGGTACAAGGTGGATATCTGGGGCTGCATCCAAGCATCAGGGGAGGAGACCAGGACCCAGGATGAGATGACCTGGGCCTCCCGCTCGCCCCAGCTCCTGCCCTGCAGGGTGGGAGGGGGGAAATGGCGGGCCTGGCTGCTTCCAGCCCAGGCTCCTTCGAAGGAATGCCATGTTTTCCTGTTTCCAATTAACAACCCCAGCAGCAGCGCTCCGCATTCTTGAGACTAGGAGTCAAGGAAGCCCGAGGGAGTTGGGGGGGCACACGATCCTCCTGGAAGGCTAGCTGGTGTCTAGCCTTAGGGCTAGAAAACCCCACACAAACCTCCTTCCTCTTATCTTTCCCGGTGACCCAAAGGCTTTGATACTGACCCCTGGTCCTTCTGTAGACAAGGCAGACCACACCCCACACACACACATCCTGAGAAAGGTTAGCAAAGGTGTTAGGGGGCTTCTGGGAAGGAAGGCAAGGAAGCCCACAGTAGGCAAGACAGAGAACTGTCCCTCTTTGGGTCTAACTGAAGTTTCTCCCATCTTCCCCAAGTGGGCACCACTTTTCAGGACACATTGATTCTCAGAAGTCAGTGTTTCCAAAAACACCTCTCCTCCTAGTGGGCCCTACCCCACATCCTAACACTGTTATCCTTAACAAGGGAAGAGTTCCGCAGGGGGAGCATGGGTCTGTCAACATACCTAGAACCAACTCCTATGCTGCATGAAGAATCCTCTCAACACTGGCCCACATATGAGGCCTGGCAACACAACTTACTCACGGAGCACAAACCCTGGCCTCAGTTTACCTTCCAGTGGGGAAGCTAGGACTCAGCAGCACTCTCCTCCAGTGAGCAAACCCCAGCATTGGAACAAGAGCGGCTGGGCTTATTCTCACGCCTCCATCATACCCCCAGGCCGCCCTATTATCCCAAACTAAGATTAAATGGAAATCACCCTTTCGGCTACCCCTTTCTCTCCCTCCAGGCCAGCTCAAAGAGCTTTCGTTTTTTTTCAGTGCATGGGGAGGGGATGCCTGAGGGGAGCAGGTTATAGACCTGCCTTCCTAAGGTTAGGGCTGGCCTGAGACACAAGCTCTTTCTTGGCCGCATCAAGACACCATTAGGATCCCCAGCCCAGTGAAGCAGACATCAAGCAGCACAGCACTCCCAGTCAAACAATCAGGTCCGAGTCCCTCCTCTCTACAATCAAGCGACAGCAGTCAAGTCCCAATCAGTGGTCGGTGACAGTGGGGCTGGGTCCCAAGTGATGCCAAGCCTTCATCCAGCTAGACCAGGGCTCCCCCTGTACTGACACACACACACAGAGGTGAAATGGTCCGGCAAGCTGAGCCCTCGCCTCCTCTGCCATACCAGCTTTCCAGGTAAAACATCTGGCAGATCCTTCCAAAAACCCAGGTCCACTAAAATCAAAAGGAGAAAGTGCTAAGAGAGTGCCAACCGGTTCTGAACTGGGTTGGGTAACTCTAGGGTGCTGCGAACCGGGGCTCAGAGTGACCTGAACCGTGTGACCTCAACCTAGTCTCTTAACCACTCTAGGCCTCAGTGAGTCGGCCTGAAAATGGGAACACTCAACTGTACTCCCTCATCCCTCAGACTGTAGCCAGAGTAGACTGCATTTAGCAGTAGCCAATCCGGGGTAGAGAGTGGTTATTTCCGGCTTCTGAGAGGTGGGGGAGCTACAGAGGAAGGCAGGGTACTGAGGTAAACAACTGATAAGTCCCACGGGGCAGAGGAAAGGGGTAGTCTCAAAGCGTGGTTTCCCTTGCTTCCTCATCTTGGGGGTTGGGGTCAGAGTTGACCTAGTGCGCAGATGTGGGGAGAGGCTGTGTGCCAAAGATCTCTTGACTTCCAGTCCGGACGGAGCCGTTGGTGTTCTCCACACATCCCCAGATTTTTCTTAGACTACGTGGGGAGGGGAGCAACAAAAGGGGATGAAGGTTTAAGACTTGGGGTGGGGTACCAAATGCAAGCGCACAGGCAGGGACCTCAGAGGACTCTGTCACCAAGACTTCCTCTAGAGAGCTGACCCGGCAGCCTCTGACCCCACCTCCAGGGACGTTCAGCTGCTCCGAACCACAAAGCAAAACAAAGGGGCGCGGAGAGGAAGGAGCCACTATGCCTTCCAATCACCGCGGGCGCCGGAGCCCGCGCCCTCCCGCGGCTCGTCACCGGGTCCTCCGGCTGGCGGAGGCCCAAGGCCTGGCTGGGCAGCTCCTTGGTCCCTTGTCTCCCCGCGGCTGCCGGTGACAGGAGCCGGGGAAGGAGCCGAGGGGCAGCTAAGGCGATGGGAAAACCAGATGGTCCCAAGCCTCCTCCTCCTCCTCCTCCTCCCTCCTCTTCCACCTACCCACCCACCCATCCATCCATCCATCTATCCATCCATCCCATTCCTCTCCCTCCGAGCCCACGGCCTGGTCGCCCTCCTCAGGGACCTGGCCAGGATCACCCCGGGGAAAGGACTGCCTTTGTCTAAAGGTCACCACCCGGAGCGCGGTGCCCGTTTGGGCCTGGTACCTCCCATTCCCAGGCTCACAGAGTTGGAGCTCAGGGGCAGCCCCAAAACCCAGGTGACAGGCATGGAGGCTCCCCCTTTCTCTTCCTTTGATCCCCAGAAACAGGCCTCCTGCGGGACCAGACAGCTGAGGGGGCGGGGGTCCCCTACGCTCCCTGACTGGGGTAGGGGAACCAAGTCAACTCTCATTGTTTAGGGGCGATGGAGAGGGGGAGACCCAGTGGCCTGCATCCCAGTTCGTCGCTCCTTACAAGCCTGCAGAGGACCCCTGGTTCTCCCAGGCACCCCCAAGAGGGACTTGGGGAGGGGGCGCATGGGACGCGCGACAGGAGGGGGAGGAGATGGATCCAGATGTCTCTCTATGGCCCTCGCCTCTCCCCAGAAAAGGCGGGGAGCACGCGGAGGGAAGGGGGTCCCCAAGGCGGGTGGGGGTCCCCGCCCCTCCCCCCCGAGAGACGTTCGCGCTCGCCCCTCTCCTCCGTTGCATTGTATCCCGGAGAGGAAAGCGGGGCTCAAGGTTTGAGATCGGGGCGCAATGGACAGGGAGATTCCCCGCAAGATCGGGGCGGCGGCGGTGGCGGGAGAGACCTGGGATGGGGGTGCGCGGATAGTGGTGGGCGCCGATCACCAAAAAAAAAAAATCCAGTCTCAGCAGCGGCAGCGGGCGCTGCGCCCCGGTTGGGGGGCTGAGTGTGGAGTGTCGGGGGGGAGTGGGTTCGGCCCCAGCTCCGGCTCTCCCCCCCCAACACACACACCCTCGCCGCCGAGCCCCACTCCCCCCCTC
The DNA here is from genome assembly GCF_017639785.1 of Mesocricetus auratus. Classification (NCBI taxonomy): domain Eukaryota; kingdom Metazoa; phylum Chordata; class Mammalia; order Rodentia; family Cricetidae; genus Mesocricetus; species Mesocricetus auratus. The sequence goes on from NW_024429216.1 coordinate 2,760,960, forward strand.
GCTTTTGCGCCCTGTCACAGCCCCGACTCGCAGGTAGAGAGAGTTAAGAGATTTAAAGAGAAATTGCTACATTGTGAGAAACTCACCCTGATGTTTGAGCAGCCGTCGGCGCGGGGTCTCCGGGACGGCCCCGCACGGGCTGCACAGGGAGGACCCAGAAGGGGCCGGCCGGCCGGGCCGGTCAGCGCAGTGCCTGATCGCATGGCGGGGCCCGGCTCCGCTGCGCCCGGGCCCGCCGCCGCCCTTGCAACGAAGCGGCCCCGCGCGGCCCGGCCCCGCGCCCCGCTCCGGGGAGCGCCCCTCGGGTATGCAAAAAAATTTTTAATTAAATGCAAAAAAAAAAATCTTGCTGGTTTTTTTGTGTCCCGCCCCCCCTCCTCTTCCTCCTCCTCCTCTTCCTCCCCTCCTCCCTGCTAGGAGGAGGAGCACCAAGAGGCCCCGCCTCTCGTGTCGCAGATAGCCAATAGCGGCGAGGAGAGTTAGAGCGGCAGGTCTGGTAGCCAATAGAAAGGTGCACACTCTGTGGGTGGGAGCACAGAGAGGCAGCACCGCCTCCTCCTCCGAGCACGGCGGGGCTGCCAGAGTGCCTGCCCGGCTCCGGGGCAGTGGGGTCGGGAAGCTGGAGCTGGGATTCAGGTCAGTGGTGGTGGAAGAGGAGCTGGGGGGTTCGTTCGCGCGGGTCCGCATCGCCGCACCAGGTCCGCCTGTGGAAGAAGTGTCGTGCTCCCTAGCCCAAGATGGTGGCTTCTGCGGGATGGTGCGCCCCAGGGCACCCTAGAAGACCTTCAGAGACAGAGTGGTCGAGGCTTCAGGATGTGGGACAGTGATGCTGCTCAGAGAGTGCCGGGGATGAGAACATTGGGGGTGACCAGGACTCCAGGCATGGCGTATGAAGTCTTTCCGAGGCTGGGGATCTTGAGCTGCTGCTATGGCGCAGAGCCCATGGTCAGCCCTGCTAGAGAGCCTGCTCGGTGCCTGGCGGGCCGCGCAGATCCGAAGCTTCTTTGCGCGACGCTTGGAGTCACAGGTCTGTTCGCAGAGCCATTTGGTGAGCGGGCATTTTAGCCCTGCGCAGCGCGTCCCTAGACCGCTCCAGCCTGCCCTCCCGGACCGCACTGACCTGATGATTACTTAACATTCAGGTCTCACAAACCCTTCTGTTACCCCCGGGCCCTTGAAAACCTGGTGCACACAGTAGGTATCAAATAAATTCGTGTTGCATTAACGACTGATTGATTTGTTTTGTAAGCCTTATCGTTGATCACATGTTGGCACTACCCATAATATTTACTTAATCATACATTTTTTAATTGTTTTTTTTCTCCCGAGTCGATGCCTTGCTATGAAGCACAGGCTGGACGCTCCACCTGCCTTCACCTCACAGGTGTTGGGATGACACTTGTGTGTCGCTATGTTTGACTTTTTTTTTTTTTTTTTTTTTGTAAATTGTTATTTTGAGGGCCGGGGATATAGTTCAGTGATAAGACTGCTTTTCTACTGTGTGGAGGTCTGGGTGCAACAGTGAAAAATTGCAAGAGGCTGAGGTTATGGGCCCTGAGTTAAGGAGGACCCTGCTACACTGTGGCCTTTGACGCTTGCTTCCTGTGTGCCGTGAAGCGAGCTACTTCATCTCTGTCTCTCCTTGCCTCTATTTCCTGTTTTCTAAAATGCCGCCTGTGGGGCTGTTGAGATGGCTCAGTGGGTAAGGGCTCTTTGCCACCAGACCTGGCAATATGAGTTCGATCCCCAGGACCCACCCACACTGGTAGAAAGAGACAACTTGCGGCACCCATAAGTTGTCCTCTGAGCTCTATGCTTGTAATAAGTATTTCTTGGTGCAGTGGGCTCATTTTATAGAGCCTCTATAAAGAAGAGGAAGTGCCGGCTGCTGCTGTTATGTGGTGACTTGGTGAAATGGAAACTACCCACTGCAGAAGTGAATGAACGCCTTGAACGTGTTCACTCTCAGTCACACAGCCCACTGGAGGTGCGTGAGCCAATCGGGGAACCAGCAGCGTGCACATTGCTCTAATTTTTATGTAGTTGGCTCGGTGAGTCGAGCTGGGAGTGCTTCTAAGCAGAACTGCTGCACTCGGAGCACCGGACAAGCAGAATCGGTGCACTTGGGAGACACAGGCTAGAGAATCGATTGTTCAAGGTCATGCTTAGCAACAGAGGGAGGTGTAGGCCAATCTGGGTTATATGAGAGCCTGACTCACTCTCACAACTTGCCCACAGGAGGCAGACCTGAGAACCCCCATCTAGATATGGTCACACTGTGTAGAAATTCAGCTTTGGCTCCCAAAAGGGAAGCGTTTTGCCCATCCAGGAAGTGGGGTCCAACACTCGGCTGAAATCCTCTGTGCAAAGTGACCTGACCTGGGTGGCACTTGGGCGTCTATTAGAACTACCAGCTCTGGAAAACTGAGAACTTAAGTCCTGACAGACAAGGAGCTAGATGGCTTGAGGCCAAGGGGTTGACTGCATTTGCTCATTCATTCATATGTGAAATTGTGTTCTAACAGCCTGCACCAGGAATTCACTGACAGCATGCCTGTTATGCTGGGACAGGATTGCTGAGCATTCAAGGCTAGCCTAGGCCATGAGGAAGACCATGTCTCATAAAGGGGGAATAAGCTGGTGATGGAGAGGTGGAGGCAGGAGGATCAGATGTTCAAAGTCATCTGCTACACAGCAAGTTCAAGGTCTGGGCTCCAGAGGACCTTGCCTCAAAAGCAAAGGTTTGCTGGAAAAAAGATATTGTTTATGGCCAAGTCACGTATCTGATCCTTATACCTACCCCAGACCTATTAGGAGTAGGCTTTGAACACATGCTGCTTGGAAGTTTCTGGCTGGATGTGGTAGAGCTATGACAACTCAGCCCCTAAACTGAGTCATAGCTGGCACAGCCCTGTGGGATCAAATATCCATCTTCCCTGGTCATTCCTGGAAGTCCATCCAGGCATCAGAGCTGGTGTCAAGTGTCAGTGCTATTAAACACACACACACACACACACACACACACACACACACACACGGTGGGTATGTGAACATAGCTCTGCTGCTAGATTGTCTTCGTAGCACATGCAAAGATCTGGAGTTATTCCCAGCTCCACACACACTGGGTATGGTGGTGCGCGCCTGTAATTCCAGCACTATGGAGGTAGAGGCAGGACAATCAGAAGTTCAGGATCAGTGGTTGGAGAGATAGCTCTGTGGTTAAGAGTTTGAATAACTTAACAGAAGAACCCAAGTTCCTTTCCCAGCACCCATGTCAGACAACTCACAACAGCCTTTAATGTCAGCCCCAAGAGAGATGACACCCTCTTTTTGCCTCCTTAGGCACTGGGATTCATGCGTATATATCCAAACAGGCACACATACATATAATTTGAAATAAAAATAAGTCTTTTTTTTTTTAAGTCTAGTCACATAGTGAATCAAAGGCTTTTCTGGGCAACCCAGCATGTCTTTAGTCCCGGCATTTTGGAGATAGAAATAGGTGGGTTTCTGAGTTCAGGGCCAGCCAGCATAATGAGACCCTATCTTGAAGAAGGAGGAGGAAAAGATGAAGCAGAAGAAAAAGAAATACATCCTTTAAAAAAAAAAAAAAGAAAAGCATAGATGGGGCCGGGCGTTGATGGCGCACGCCTTCAATCCCAGCACTCTGGAGGCAGAGGCAGGCGGATCTCTGTGAGTTCGAGGCCAGCCTGGTCTACAGAGCGAGTTCCAGGACAGCCTTCAAAACAATACAGAGAAACCCTGTCTCGAAAATCAGAAACAAAAACAAAACAACAACAACAAAAAAAGAGCATAGATGGCTACTGTCTGTTTCATTGCTTTTTAACCCTCAGAATTTTGGATCAAACCCAGTGCTTCACACAGCGAGGGCTCCAGTCACCATCCCCAGCCCTCTTTTTCACTTTTTATTTGACAGAGCCTAGGCTGCTGAAGTGCAGACCTCGAACTTGCCACTCTCCAGCCTCAGCTTCCCTCGCAGCAGGGGATAACAGGTCTGTAGCACCGGGCTGGGCTGATTGTTTTAGTTTTCATTATGACAGTATAGTGGGAAGAGAAGGTAGAAGCCGCATGTTCTTCTTGTGGACAGCTCCAAATATTTGAGAACCTCCTTTCCCTAGGGGCCTGGCATCATCTTATCGACCTAATCCTCCTCCAGCCAGGAGAGTATCCTTTCTCACACATTTCTGCACCCTGCCTTAGTTAACTCCTTTCTCTAGAGCCCAGAGCCCGGTTCATTAAAGCCCAGCTCCTATCCATGAGAACCTAATCAGCGCCATCTGTCTACAGGAAGTGCCAATGGCATCCGTTTAAGACAGTCTCTTGGACCCTAAGGGGGTTTCAGTATTGCTATGGATCCAAAGATGACCTGGAACTCCTGACGCTCCAGTCACCACCTCCCGGGTTTACAGCTTTCACCACCATGCCAGGATGATGCGGTGTTAGGGATTGGAACCCGGTTCTATTTTAGAGTGTGTGGGGGGTGTGTGTAAGTCAGAGGAAATTTTACGGGAGTTTGTCCTCTCCTTCCAACATGTGGTTTCTGGAGATCAAATTCAGATCAAGGCTTGGCAGCAGGTGCCTTTACTCGCTGAGGTATCTCAGCAACCCCCTCCCATTTCCCTACCTTCCCCTTTTAAGTACATGGCTTCTACCTCTGAAAAGTAGAAACACTTCCCCGTGGCTCCTTGTCAGGCATTGGAAGCTTAAAACTTTGCTCCCCAATTGTTTCTCTATCCGAGAGCCTGCTGGCACACGATTGGTGCATTTTTCCTTTTGCATGTAACACTTCAATAACCAAAATCCTGACTCCCATCCAGAAACACTCCTGCCTTTCCAGGTTGTTTTCAATAGGGGCGAGGAAAGAAAGTTTTCACGAGACTTTCGGGGGTCTGGGTTTTGATGGCCAGGAAGAACAGAGAAAAAAGAAGGCACTGATTCCTGCGTAGTCTCTGTCCTCTAACCATGCCCTTCCCCTGTGGCTGCACCGTACCAGCTCCTAGCCCAGCCCCGCTCAGAGCGCAGGAATCCGGCAGCTAAATCAGGCAGCGCCTAGCCCAGCCCCGCCTGGGGTCCTTAGCGCCGCAAGTGCGGGGGGCGGAGCTTAGCGCTCGATTGGCCCAAACGCGGGGGCGTGGCCACAGCTCCGCCCCACCTCTATCCCCCGCCCCCACCACCAGATAAAATAGGCTTCGCGCCCTGGTGCTCGAAATTTTTCTCGGAGTAGGCGTGGCTTAGGTTTGTTTACACGCTGCCATTGGCTGGATTTGAATCGGACCGAGCGGGTTGCTACGGGGGCGTGGCTTCGGAGGGCGGGGCCGGTGGCTGACAGCTCCCTGTGTACCAGAACTCTCATGATGGAGCTTTGACTCTGCAGAATCCTGTTGGGGTTTTTGTCAGCTTCCTTAATAAAGGCTAGCCAAGAAACTGAGGTGCACATTTTCATAAAATTCCTAAAATCAAAATAAATATATGAATAAAAAAAGATACAACTTAACCGACTAACAATGGAGATCTGAAATCAGCTGTGATCCAGGCCCACAGGAGACAGGAAGTCACTGCAATAAACATGGAAACCGTGAAGTGACACAGAATAACTTTTGCACCCACTCAAGGAGGAGGGAACTTCTAAAAATGCGAAATATTGCTGGGCGGTGGTAGCGCACGCCTTTAATCCCAGCGCCCGGGAGGCAGAGGCAGGCGGATCTCTGTGAGTTCAAGGCTAGGCTGGACCGACAGCGTCCAAAACAATACGGAGAAACCCTGTCTCGTAAAAACAAAAAAAAAAAACAAAAAAAAGAGCAAAATATTGTAAAAAGACACCAGTTATTTGCTGATACATTGCACAGAATAACTCACAAATGGAAATAGACAGGAGTTAGGGGATAATAGGTCATTTTTTTTAGCTTTGTGAAGTTAGAATTCCTATCACCTACTCAAATGAGTATACTGTAAATTAAAATAAATAAAACATAAATTTAAGCCAGGAACGGTGGTATATGCCTTTAATGCCAGTACTTTGGGGGCAAAGGCAAGGAATTTCTGTGAGTTCAAAGCCAGCCTGGTCTACATAGTAATTTCCAAGATAGCCATGGCTATGTAAAGACACCCTGTCTCAAGAACATAAAATAATGATAATGATGAGAAGAGGAGGAGGAGGAGGAGGAGGAAAAATAACTTCTGAGACCCAGATCTTAGCACCTATGTGGGAAAATGATACGGAGATATGAGTTTATTTATCCTAGGCCACCAGGGCTGTACCAGAGCCAAAGAAGAGAGAAAAATTATTATTTACACCCTTTATCTTTAGAGGACACATTCCAATGTCCATTCCCATGGATGCCTGAAAAAGATAATATTAAACACTGAATACTTTGTTTTCAATTATTCTGAGGTAGGGTCTCACATATGGAGGTTGGCCTTGAACTCCTAATTCTCCTGCCTCCACCTCCCAAGCACCAAAACTATAGCTATGCACCAGATTGAAGCCAGGATTTTGTGCCCGCTAAGCAAGCACTCTACCACAGGGTCTCTGTAGCCCAGGCTAGCCTTCGAGTCACTATGTAGCCCAGGATGGCCTCCATTTTCTAGCAATCCTCCTGGCTCAACCTACGGATTGCTAAGATTACAGGTGTCTTCCACCTGCCAGGCTTGGGTTTTGTTTCTGTTTCTTTTCTTCCTTTCTTCTATACATACATACAGAGTTTAATTTATCAATGAGGTGCTGGGGTAGTTTGAGTGACATGTCTCCCATATTCTCCAGTATTTGAGTATTTGGTCCCCAGTTAGGTGGTCCTGCTTGGGTAAGTTTTGGAGGAAGGGTAGGCTTGCTGGAAGGAAGTGGCTCTTTGTTTTCTTTTTAAGATGTATTTATTTACTACATATACAGTGTTCTGCCAGAAGAGAACACCAGATTGACTTGTAGATGGTTGTGAGTCACCGTGTGGTTGCTGGGAATTGAACTCAGGACCTCTGGAAGAGCAGTCAGTGCTCTTAACCTCTGAGTCACCTCTCCAGGCCCCTGGGAGTGGCTTTGAAGTTTGCTCTCTCAGTTTCCAGCTCCAGCTGCCACACCTTTGCCTGCCTCCCGAGTGCTGGGATTAAAGGCATGCACCACCAACGCACGCCTTTGGTGGTGGACTCTTATTCTTTGGTGGTGGACTCTTACTCTTTTGAAACTGTAGACTCAAAAACTGATGATTTGCCTTGTTCACAGTATTTTATCTCAGTGACAGAAAAATAACTAAGAGAAGCACCTTAAGAGATTAACATAACTAGGGTGTGGCAGCACACACACTTTGATCCCATCATTGGGGAGGCAGAGTCATGTGGATCTCTGTGAATTGGAGATCACCCTGGTCTACAGAGAGAGAGTTCCAGGACAGCCAGGGTTACATAGAGAAACCCTGTCTCGAAAAGCCAAAATAAATAAAGAGATTAACATAATAGCAAATTAGAGCCATTATAACAACAAACTTAATAAAATTACTTAGAACTCACCTAATTTTTGTTTGTATTTCTGAGACAGAATCTCACTATGCAGCCGGATGTTTTTAAGATTTCTTTTTATTGTTATCTATGTATATGCATGTGAATAAATGCTTGTAAGAGTGTGGATGCCCTCTGAGACCAGAAGATGTCACCGGATGCCTTGGAGCTGGAGTTACAGGTAGTTGTGGGTTGGTAGAAGCCCAAGTCGGGTCATCTGGAAAGGCTAAGACACCAAGACCCCTTTCCAGACCTTCTCTCCAAATCCCCACCACCACCACCCCCAGACAGGGTTCCTCCATGTAGACCTGGTTGTCCTGGAACTCATCCTGTAGACCAGGTTGATCTTGAACTCAGAGATCTGCCTGCTTCTGCATCCTGAGCGCTGGGACTAAAGGTGTGCGCCACTACTACCCAGCTCTGAGTTTGACTTTTTCAGACATAGTGAGTCTGAAACTCACTGTGGGGCTGCGGGGATGGTTCAGCTGTTAAGAATATTGACCAATCTTGCAGACAACCCAGATTCAGTTCCCAGCGGTTCCCAACTGTCTCACAGCCTTTATCTCTCCAGTGATGGGATTAAAGGCTTGTGACACCACATCCAGCCTGAAATAAATATTTAAGAAGCAAAAAGAGCGGGCGGGCGGGCCGGGCGTTGGTGGCGCACGCCTTTAACCCCAGCACTCGGGAGGCAGAGGCAGGTGGATCTCTGTGAGTTCGAGGCCGGGCTCCAAAACAATACAGAGAAACCCTGTCTCGTAAAACCAAAAAAAAAAAAAAAAAAAAAAAAAGAAGAAGCAAAAAGAGTGATTGTGGAAGGAATAAAGGAGAGAGAAAGAGGCCACTGGATTGGCAGACATGGAAATGAGGGTTCTGAGGTTTGTGGGGCCGAGGGCAGTTTGCAAATGGTGGTTAACAAAGCACTGTAGTGCATGGGGGGAATAAAGTTCGGCACATTAGTCATTAGGGAAGTAGAAGTTAAAACCACACTGTGACAGCAATACTCACATACCAGGGTGACCACAGTCAAATGGGGAGAGCACACGGAGGTGGTTCAGGGTTAAAGTGCCTGACCTGTGAACAGGGGGGCCTCAGTTCTGACCCACAGCTCCCACTTAAAAGCCGGGTGTGATGGCGTTAAGTCTGTTACCCCAGTGAGGGGGGTGGGAGCGGACACAGGTGGCTCCCTGGGGATCGCTGGGTAGATTATTGAGCAAGTTTCAGGGTTAATTAGAGTCCCCGTCTAAGACAGAAATCTATAGAGGAAGACACCTGGCGTCTACCTGTCTTCCATGCTTACATGCATGAGCGCCTGCATGCACACATGAATTTAAACACACACACACACACACACACACACACTTACGGCTGGTGTTAGTTGTCAACAGTATCCAGAACCACCTAGAAGACAGGCAGGCCTGTGAATGGATCATCTTTCCCTTTCCCTTTTTCTTTTGCCTTTTCTTTTCTTTCTTTCCTTCCTTCCTTTTTTTTTGGGAGGGGTAACACTTCTTTGTTCTTAAAACCTATTTTTGAATTCATACAAAGGGTTTCAGATCGATGCTTTTAAAAATATCTCATTATTTAATGCATGCATATTCTGTCTGCACACACTTCTGAGCACCACACACATACAGTGTCCATGGAGGCCTGAAGCACGTATCAGATTCTCTGGGTCTAGAATTTCAGGAGCTGTATGAGCTGCGTGGGTGCCAGGGACCAAATTCTAATCCTCTGGAAAAGCAGTGTGTGCTCTTAACTGATGAGCTATTTTTCTGGACCAATTGTCATTGTCTTAAGGATTTATTTATTTTTATTTTATGTGGATGGATGTTTGGCCTGTATATACGACAGTGCATCTCATGTGTGCAGTGCCCACAGAGGCCAGAAGAGGGCGCTGGATCCCCTAGAACTGGAGCTCCAAACGATTGGGAGCCACCATATGACTCCTGGGAATGGAATCAGAACTTTCTGGAAGAGCAGCCAGTGTTCTTACAGCTGAGCCATCTCTACGGTACAAATTATTCTTTTTTTTTAATATTTAATCTCTCTCTCTCTCTCTCTCTCTCTCTCTCTCTCGTGTGTGTCTGTGTGTCTATGTGTATCTTGTATCTCAAGCTGGTCTGAAGCCCACTATAAGCAGAAGGACCTTGAGCTCTGGATGTTCCTGTTTCCACCTCCTGTGTGCAGAGATTAAAGTGTGCATCACCACACCTGGCTTAGCCTCTATTTTTTTGAGAGTCAATGAACCCCAGGGCTTGGGGCCTTGAAAGAGCTTCCCCTGCGAAGCAGCTGTGAAAGAGATGGGGTGTGTGTGCTCTGTGTTCTGCAGATGTCAGGGGTTTCCACACAATGACTTCCCCTTGCATGGGAAGCCCGGGGCTGGTCAGCAGAGGAGGGAGGCCCGTGGGGTCAACGATGCTCGGCTCTTTCCAGTCTATTGGGAGAGACTGCCCTGTGCCCGCCACAGGTCTGAGATTGCTTTTTTGTGTTGTTGTTCGCAGGTTTTTGTTTTGTTTTGTTTTTTTGAGACAGGGTCTCTCCGTTTAGCCTTGGCTGTACTGGAACTTGCTCTGTAGCCCGGGAGGTCTGAGAGTTCAGATTCAGGTTTGGCTGAGTGGTTTCGTCTTGCTGGTTCAGCCAACCTGGAGACCATGATAGAAAGCTGCCATTTGGTCAAGTGAGTGTCTGGGAGGACCAGGGTGGGGTGAGGAGGCCAGCGGTGCTTGATGGAAGTGATTCAAAAGAGGAGCCACCAAAAGAGGGGCTGAGCAATGTCCACAGGTGGAGACCTCAGCAGAGGATGGCTGAGGAGAGGAGCAGGAGGTCTGTGCGGCCGCTGGGGCTCATCTTTACCTCGAACGTTGCTGGGGAGCACTCTCAAGCTTCTCAGAGTGCAAATAAGGGGTGTCCTGAGCCTTTCCGTTTCTGCCCTGTCTTCCCGATGTACTCATGTGACTGAGGGACCACGGGAACCTTGCTGCATTGAAAGTATGCTCAGGAAGCTGGAGAGATGACCCCGGGGATGCTCTTCCGGAGGACTGGTGTTTGATTCCCAGCACCCATACAAAGGCTCGCAAGCATCATCAGTAACTCCAGTTCCGGGGCATCTCATGTCCTCTCTGACCTCCACAGGAACCATGTACGCACATTATACATGCAAGCACAAACCCTCATACATGTGAAATAAATAAGTAAATGTTTCAATTTTTTCTGTTTTTTTTTTTTCAAGACACGGTTTCTCTGTATTGTTTTGGAGACTGTCCTGGAACTAGCTCTTGTAGACCAGGCTGGCCTCAAACTCACAGAGATCCACCTACCTCTGCCTCCGGAGTGCTGGGAGTAAAGGCGTGCCACCAGCACCAGCTAAATTTTTCAAAATTTAAAGAGGAAAAAGACCAAAGAAACAAAAATCAGGAAGAGCTGGTGGATTGGTCACCTAACATGCACAATGTCCCAAGTTCTATTCCCAGTACCACACAAACTGGTCTGGTAGTACATGCCTACAATCGTAGTACTGGAGACGTGGAGGAGAAGGTCAGAGTCATCTTCTTACATAGTGAGTTTGAGGCCAGCATGAGCTACAAAAGACTGTGACTCAGGGAAAAATCATGCCCAGGGTGAGGTGGGCACTGTGACACAGGCCTGCTCTGTCCTCACCATGTACAGGAAGGCTGAGGCATAGGGTTGAGAATCAGAGGCTGGCCTGGGCTACGTGGGGAGCCATTCTGTCTGAGCCCACCAAAACACATGGAGACAGTTCTCATCAGGGTGGACCAGAGAGCAGACAAGGACTGTAACTAGGGGTGGGTATAACTTTCAAAACCCTGCCTCCCAGTGACTTACTTCTGACAGACAGCTGTCACCTCGAAGTGTCATCGCCTTGCCCAAACAGCACCACCTGCTGGGGAGCAAGTGCGTTTGCAGGGGACCATTTTAGATTCTAATGCTAAAGGCTGTATATATTAAATCAAAACTCAGATGGGGTGGTGGGTAAAGCTGCTTGCTGCCAAGCCCAGTGACCTGAGTTCAGTCCCTGGGACTCACATGGTAGAGGGGAGAACTAACTGGCAGGAGTTGTCCTCCACACATATGGTATGGCGTGTGGGATTTTAAAAACACAGAGCCACAGCTGGGCATGGTGGCTCACGCCTTTAATCCCAGCACTCAGGAGGCAGAGGCAGATGGATCTCTGTGAGATCAAGGCCAGTTTGGTCTACAGAGTGAGTTACAGGACAGCCAGGGCTACACAGAGATATCCTATCTCAAACAAACAAAAAAAACATAACAAAATGAAGACACAGAACAAATCCTTTCTACCATTCCCTGGTGTGTGTGTGTGTGTGTGTGTGTGTGTGTGTGTGTGTGTGTGTGTGTGCTAGAAGCCAGAGATATATACCTGTTTCTTTCTCAGTCAAGTTCCACTGAACTAATCTATTTTTTTGGTATTGCTGGGGATTGAACTCAGGGTCTCGGAGTGAGAGATCAGCGCTCTAATACTGAGCTATGTCCACAGTCCTCTGCATTATGTTTTGAACCTGGAGATCGCTTGATGGCCAAAGAGCTTCAGTGATCCAGCTGTGCCTGCCTTTCCAGAGCTGGGATTACAGACACCAGTAGCTGTGCCTGGCTTTTTACATGGCTACTGGGAATCTGGACCCAGAGCCTCACACTGGATAAACAGGTGCTTAATCCAATCCCCCGAGGCATCTCCTGGATCCACCCACATCTTGTGGGCTAATATTATTATATATATATTTAGACTTACTTATTTTACACGTGTTTCGAATGCAGGCATGTGCATCATGTCCACTGTGCCTAGGGTCTCAGAAAGTCGCAAGAGGGCATTGGATGCCCTGGAACTGTAGCTACAGATTGATGTGAGCCACCGTGTCTGTGATGGCAACCATGTCTTGGATCCTCTGCAAGAGCAAGTGCTCTTAGTTGCTGAGCCATTTCTCCAGTCCCATGATTCTGCTTGTTTGGTTTTGTTTTTTTTGTGTAACAGCTCTGGCTGTCCTGAACTCACTTTGTAGATCAGACTGGCCTCGGATTTACAGAGATCTGCCTACCTCTGCCTCCCGAGTGCTGCCATTAAAGGTGAGTGCCCAGTCAGCCCCAAGAATTTATGTTATATGTATGGATTTCAGTTCTGGCTAAACCTAAGTGTCAACTTCATTATGGAATTTCTGAACAGGATGGTTCATATAGGCCAGTGAGATGGCCCATTGGGTAAAGGAGCTTGCGAAGAAAGTTTGATTCTGGAACACACACGGCGGAAGGAGAGAACTAACTTTGGAAAGCTATCCTCTGTCCGCACACACTGTGACATGTGTGCTTGTGACACACACACCAAATGAACGAGCACGTAATTTTTTAAAGGAAAAAAAAAAAAAAGAGCCGGGCTGTGGCGGCACACGCCTTTAATCCCAGCACTCGGGAGGCAGAGGCAAGCGGATCTCTGTGAGTTCGAGGCTGGACTGGACCGATAGCCTCCGAAACAATACAGAGAAACCCTGTCTCGTAAAAACCAAAAAAAAAAAAAAAAGATGTCTCTGCACAGCTAAACTGTGACGCAGAAACAGATCCAGAGGGACACATGTGAGAGCACTTATCAGGTTGTCAGTCCTCTGTGTCTGACCCTCTCACATCTTATTGGGGCCACTTAGGGCATCTCTGCACACATGCTGGAGTCCCAGTAAATACTGTTGAACTCTTGGCTCATTCAGAGTTGGACACCAATTAACACAAAACAAAAACTCCTTGGAGACAGGGAATCTCAATTTTCTTTTCTCTCTCTCTCTCTCTCTCTCTCTCTTTTTTTTTTTTTTTTTTTTTTTTTTTGGTTTTTCGAGACAGGGTTTCTCTGTACTGTTTTGGAGGCTGTCCTGGAACTTGCTCTGTAGACCAGGCTGGTCTCGAACTCACAGAGATCCGCCTGCCTCTGCCTCCGGAGTGCTGGGATTAAAGGTGTCCGCCACCAATGCCCGGCGGAATCTCAATTTTCTAAAGAGCATCTGTACTTATTTCTACAGTAAGTATACAATTTATGTTTTTAAAGAATGGTATTGTTTTGAGGGTTGATTTTTATTGGGGCTGGAGAGATGGCTCAGAGGTCAAAAGCTCTTGCTACTCTTGCAGAGGACCAGAGACCTGAGTTCAGTTCCTATACCTACAACCACCTGTAACCCCAGCTCAAGGGGATCTGATGACCACGCACACGTGACCACACACATACAAACACAAAATATTTATAAATTGTGTGTGTGTGTGTGTGCAGTGTCCATGGAAGCCAGAGAGGACGTGAGATGAGTGGGAGCTGGAGTTACAGGAAATTGTGAGCTGCCTCATGTGGATGCTGTAAAGTGAACTCTGGTTTTCTGCAAGAGCCATAAACTCTTTTAACCACTAAGCCATCTCTCCAGCACCAAGTTTGCATTTTAAGATACTAAAGAAAATGTAATGTGTGTGTTTATGCATGTATGCCAGAGTGTACGTGGTTAGAAGACAATTTTGGGAGTTGGGTCTCTTCTTCCAGGTAATTCAGAGGTGGAACTCAGGTTGCCAGCAACTGCTTTTACTAAATGAGCAATCACATGAAGGCTGTTTTGTTTTTAGGCTCTCACACTATAGCCCAGGCTGTCCTCATACACATGGCATTTCTCCTGTCACAGAATCCCAAGGACTGAGCAGCACAGTACTTATCCATAGAGCCATCAGTATGAAATCTATTTATTTGTCTCCATATTTGTAAAATTACCAAAGATAGAAAAACTGAATGTAGCAAAATGTAGATTCCGGAATCTTTTGTGAGACATACAGGATAATAAATAGATCAAATCTTTAAAAATTGATCAAGAACAGAGGGGAGGGGCTAGAAAGATGGCTCAGCAGTTAAGAGCACTGGCTGCTCTTCCAGAGGTCTGAGTTCAATTCTCAGCATCCACATGGTGGCTCACAACCATCTATAGTGGGATCTGATGCCCTCTCCTGGCATAAAGGCGTACATTCAGATGGAGCACTATCTATATATATGCGAGTACATTCATTTGAGCACTATATGTATATGCATAAAACCAACAAAAAACCCAGAGGGAAGGCCTGTAATCAAAACTACTGGGGAGGGGGTGGGGGTCGCTGAGCAAGGGGTTCACTAGTTTGAGGGCTGCCTGGCCTACATATATGTCTCCAAAATGCATTAAAGGGAGCTCCGGATGTAGCTCAGTGGTAGAGCAGCAGGGCAGAATTTACCACTAAGGGCCTGGGAATATGGCTCAGCAGCAAAGAACTTTCCAGCAATCCCCAAGTGAGGGGCTGGGGGCGTGGCCCAGTGGTAGAGACCCTGCCTAGGACCCCTGGGTGCTGGGGACACGGCTCAATGCAAAAGCTGGTGTAACAATGCACGAGGCCCTGGAGTCAATCCTTGGTATTGTTTAAAAATAAATCAAAAAGCAATTTTTCTTTTTTAACAGCCAATCTTAGGAACTCCTGCAGCCGGGACCCAACAGGATATCCTCGGCTTCCGGGGAGGGGGGGGAGAAATCAGGCTGCCCACGAGCATGCGCAGACAGGCTTCGCTGGTCCCCATCACCCAGGAAAACCCTGCGGCCGCCAGGGATCGGGATCGGTGCGGGAGGGCGTCCAGGGCGCACCGGCCTCGTTTTACGAGGCCTCGGGTCCCTCTGCCCCACCCCTCCCCCTGCGGCCCTGTCAGGGCTTTCGCCTTCGCCTCTCCCGCCTTCCAACCGCCCGCCTCCCAAAATGGCGACCAACCGCCTCCTTTCCCGCCGGGTGGCGGGTCACATGACCCGCGCAGGTTTCCCGCCCCGCGGAAGCCACGCCCCCTCGCCCCGCAGCTACGGGGTGGGGTTGGGGGGGGAGACGGAGGGGGCGTGGTCTGTGCCTGAGGCACGCGCCCCGAGCCCGGGCAGCGCGTGGCGTGCTCGCGGCGACGCCGGGCCAGGCACGTGCACGCACACCGTGGCAGGCGCACGCGCCCGGGGACCGGGACCGGGCTGCGCGTGCGCGCCGGGCGTCGTCCGGGCGCCTCGCGGCTGACGGGCGGCCGCTGGGAAGGCCCCGCGAGGCGCGAGGCGCGAGGCCCGGCGCGCGAGCCCCCGGGGGCGGGTAAAACCCGGTTGCTGCTGCCCTTGCCCCTTTTCCCCCCTTTCTCCCCAGCCCTGTCTGCCCGCTCTTTCCTCTCACCTCGGCCCTCCTTCGCCCTCCCCTTGGCTTCATCTTCCTCCCCAAGCGCAGGCCTCTGGGGCCCCCCCGTCCAAGGGCGCCGCTCAGCTCCGCGTCACGCACGCTCCTTCTGCACCCCCCGCAGCCCCTTCCTCCTTGGAGAAGGCTCTTGGGGCGCCCCCAGCCCACTGCACCCACCTTTATTTCCTACCCGGCCCCTGCCAGGTCCCCCAACTGCCCCCTGGCAGCGCCCCAGCTCGCGCCGCGGGCCCTACCCGACCTCTGCGCCTTCTGCACCGCGGCCTTGCATTCGCAGGCCCCACTGCTGATCATCCCCTTCCTCCTCAGGTGTCCCGCTTAGGGGGACCCGGATGTGTCTCTTTTTGAGGACCTTCCAGCACGAACAACTGACTCTCCTCTCTTCCTTGGCCATGCCTCTCCCTGTGCTTTTTCTAGCAAAAATACGACTTTTTTCAGTCAAGACCTCCCCAGATTCCAGCAAAAAAATAGAAGAAGAAGAATATTATCTAGACTACAGTTTCCCCTTTTGGAATACTTTTCCAATTACAAGAAATCAGCTCATTTCTTTCTTCCAGTTTCTCATCTAATGTGTTCACTTCTCCAAACCTCCCCTCTGACTTTCCCAGCACAAATTCCTTTTCATCATCAAGTCTGCCACAGTTAGATTTTGTCCCCCACAAAACCCTCTAGGTTCTTCTTTCCTGGCTGGGGTAGTGGGAAAGAAGTAAGGTTTTTTTTTAAAATAATTTTTAATTTTTAATCTTTATCTGCCCAGCTTAGTATTCTTTCACTTCCTCCCTAAATTCTCCTCAATTTCATACCTATTTTCCCTGCTTGTTTTTGTTTCCAAGTTCTGACTGCCCCTTCCTTTTCACTACGTTTTTCAGGGCAAAAGATATTGGATGAGTTTTCAAAAAATACCACCTCACCCTTCCAGGAGGAGATAGCGAAGGTCTGATTCCACCTGAACCCTCTTTCCTGTGGGGCCTAAGCCAGGCCCACCTGGTCCCCGGAGAGTCACTCACTCGCTTTAGGGGTGAGTTTCCTTCTCTTGCACCTGTTCAAAGACACCCTCTGTGTTGCTACCTGTATCACTTTCCAACGTTTCTGAGCGTCTCTGCACCATTGTGAAGACCACACACGTTGCTGGCAAAAATCAGCAGAAGGATAAGTATACGCATAAAGGAATCATTGAAAGAGATCCTAGGGCACATGCTGGCTGACCTCTTTTGAGGAAGGCAGACTTTTATTAGATCGAAGTATGTTTTCGTTGTTGTTGATGTTCATTGCAAAACAAAACAAAAAACCCTTTTACCTTTCCTGCTGGTTCAGGGTAGCAACTCAGACCCCTACAGCGACAAAGCAAATGAGGGATCTTAGTTGGAGGGATTATGGCAATCCACATCGTGTTCTCTCCATTGCGTGATGGCGGCTAGTGCAGATAGCTAATCAGAAATGCCAGCCCAGTGGGTTAAGTGGCTAAGTGCACTGGCTGCCCTTCCGGAGAACCCGAGTTCAATTCCCAGCAACCACGTGGTGGATCACAACCACCTCTAATGGAATCTGATCCCCTCTTCTGTCATGCAGGCATTCATGCAAATAGAGCACTCATATACATAAAATACATAAATAAATAAGAAATGCCAGGCCAGATTTGCAAGAACTTTTTTTAAAGACAATGCGGGGGGGGGGGTGCGGGCGGGGGAAAAAAAGAGACAATGCCTAAACTGTCTTTATGTGAAAGTTAAATTACTAATGCTAACAATGGATTTAATAGTTTAAAAATGGCAGGGCAGGGGCTGGAGAGATGGCTTTTCCAAAGAATCTGGAGTCAATTCCTAGCACTCACATGGTGGCTCATAAACATCCATTAACTCAGTCCCAGGGTCCAGTGCCCTCTTCTGGCCTTCCTGGGTACTGAATGAGTGTGGTACAAAGACATACAAACATACTCATAAATGGTTTTAAAAATGGCAGAGCAGGAGCTGTAGCTCAGTTGTGAGAGTACTTGCCTAGCCAGAATGCATGAAGCCCTCATGTGGTGACCCCCAGCACTGCATAAAACCTGGTGTGCTGGTGCACACCTATCCTGTCAACACTTGGGAGATGGAGGTCAGAGGATCAGACATTTAAGGTCATTCTCTTCTATGACCTTACATGGGATACAGATAACCCTCTCTCAACAAAACAGTAAAACAACAAAAACTAAGAGTACTGATTACACCAATAATCCTAGCACCGAGAAAGCTGAGGCAGAAGGATTGCTGAGAGTTCAGGCTAGCCTGGACTACAGAGTAAAGTCCTGTCTCAAAAAAAAAAGAAGAAGAAGACAATGTGAGGCCTTAGAAAATATATTTTTGAGTTGGTTGTGGTGGTACACACCTTTAATTCCAGCACCGAAGGCAGAAGCAGGCAGATCTCTGAGTTCAAGGCTAGCCTGGTCTATGTAGGGAGGTCCAGAACAACCAGGACTGTGTAGAGAGTAACCGTCTCAAGATAGACAGATAGACAGACAGATAGACAGATAGATAGATAAGAAAATATGTTTGCCCACTGCCATATTTGAAGTTTTAGGCTTAGGAATGTTGTTAGTTTTACAGTGCTGGGAATCCAACCCAGGACCCTGAGCATGCTAAGCAAGCACTCTGCCACTGAGCTATACCACCAGACCTGGAGATTTTTTTTCCTGTTGGAAACACACAAAGGTAAACATACTTAGAGGAGATTTTCTCTTTAGAATATTGAGTGTTAAAACTTTTGATCTTTAGTAACCTGTTAGTTGGGTAAGGTAGCCCATACTGATAATCCCCAACTAAGGAGGCTGAGGGAAGAGGATTGAGAGTTAGGTCAGCCAGGAATCCATAGTGGAATCCTGTTTCAGGGAAAATAAAAATCTTTTTCATACCTGAGGACCTCAGAGAGTTTTAATGTAAACTATGTAGACTAATATTTTTCTATTAGAATTTCAGTTAAGCCAATGGGTATCTGCAGTCAGCCTCCTGAGATATTAAATATACTGAAGGTATTATCTCAAACATTTCTGAATTAATTTTTTATTTGCAAATCCATGATCTTGTAGTGGTGTGTCATGCACAAAGCACTGTTTAATCTGCAGCACTGAAAACTTAAGATAGTGGCTAGACCTGGTGGAGCAGCCCATCCACTCAGGAGGCTAGTAACTAAATACAGTCAAATGTGGCTTGCTGAAAGTTTTATTATTTGTGTGAAGTATGCAGGAGAAGAAATACATCAAGGTCAAAAAAATCTGAGTGAGTAAAATGGACCAGGCCTATAATTCCTCTGTCACTAGAGGTTGGAGATTGTTTGAGTCTGAAATCAGCTTGGGAAACATAGTAAGACCTTGTCCTGAAAAACAAAAAAAAGAATAGGCTAGGCATGGTGGTGCCTGCCTTTAATCCCAGAAATTGGAGAGGCAGAGGCAGACAGATCTCTGTGAGTTTAAGTCCAGCCTAGTTTATGTAATAAGTTCTACTCCAGGGAAAACTACACTCTGGGACCCTATCTCACTAAAAGCACATTCTATCCTTCATGGCAAAATATAATAACAATGAAGCCGTTGCTTATGAATATAATTGGCATCTTAATTAAAAACTATACATGACAGAAAATTTTTAGTACAAAGAATAGTATTGACTTACGCATGTATTGTCATGACTTACGCATGTATTGTCATGTGTAGCCCCCTGTTTCTGTACTCAGTTGAGATACTGTGTCATGTATTTTCACTGAGAATAAAGAAATGAGTATTATCATAAAATAGCTTTGACCTCTGAACTTCCTGAAAAATTCTTGCATTTACCTTAAGAAAAAATGTAAAAATAAATCAAAGATGCAGTGAGAAAAAGGACCTTTAGTCCAGTACTTGGCAGGCAGAGGCAGGTGGATGGCTCTGAGTTCTAGGCTAGCCTGGTCTACAGATTGAGTTCCAGGACTACACAGAGAAACCCTGTCTTGGAAAAACAAGATGGAGAGATGGCCCAGTGGTTAAGAGCAATGGTCACTATTTGAGAAGACTGGGATTCAGTTCCCAGCACCACAGGGCAGCTCACATATGTCTGTAACTCCAGTGCCAGGGCTCTGACACCCTCACACAGACATGCATCCAGGCAAAACGCCAATGAACTTAAAATAAATCATATATTCTTTTAAAAGAAAGAAAAAATGCTGTTCTAGATTTTATTTTGTGTCTTCCCCTTTTTGAAATGGGGTGCCAGGCTTGAATTCACTGTGTACTTATGAGGATGACCTTGACCTCCTGGTGGCCTTGCCTGCACCCACCCCCTACCCCAGTGGCTAGAATTGAGGTGTTTACCACCATACCCTCGTTGCTATTCTAGATGTCAATGCTTCCTTGCCTTCTTTGCTAGGACAGCTTGTAGGAGGGAAGGAACTTTGACTCGATGTCAGAGTTTTCCTTTGTGAGTGTCCTTCAAGTTCTACTGTATCTCGTTTTTTATTTTTATTTATCTATTTATTTTATTTGTTTTTTGTTTTTCGAGTCAGGGTTTCTCTGTATTGCTTTGGAGGTTGTCCTGGATTCTCTCTATAGACCAGGCTGGCCTCAAACTCACAGAGATCCACCTGTCTCTGCCTCCCGAGTGCTGGGATTAAAGGTGTATGTCACCACTGCCCAGTTAGTGATGACCTTTTTTTTTTTTTTTTTCGAGACAGGGTTTCTCTGTGGCTTTGGAGGCTGTCCTGGAACTCGCTCTTGTAGACCAGGCTGGTCTTGAACTCCCAAGTGCTGGGATTAAAGGCGTGCGCCACCAACGACCAGCTTAGTGATGACCTTTTTAAAAGAAAAAAATAATAGCATTGCTTTGGAAGCCCAGTGCTGAAATAAATTGTTTTTTAAACTATTCAACAAGGCATCCATGATTATAAACAAGGCATAAGGTTCTAAAGCTCACAGCCCTTATTCAGCTATAAAGCTAAAATTAATTTACAAATGAAATGCAAATGAGGCAACCCAGCCAGTTTAATCAGATTGCAAATATTAATTTAAGGAGAGGACTCACTGCATCTTTAATGTTCCTAGAAAGCGTTCCCTTGCTGACTATCTTGATGGCACTTTTTGGCTTTAGCCAAGATCCTGTGGTGTCTCAATTCTCTAACCCCTTTTCCCATTTTTTAAAAAAACCATTTATCTTGGCCAGTCAGTGGTGGCACACACCTTTAATTCCAGCATTCGGGAGTTAGAGGCAGGTGGATCTCCGTGAGTTTGCGTCCAGCCTGGTCTACAGAGCAAGTTCCAGGACAGGCTCCAAAGCTACACAGAGAAAACCTGTTTCAAAAAACAAAACCAAAAAAATTATCTTTGTGCTTGCATGTATGTGCACATGTGAGTATTGGTGCCCATGGAGGTCAGAAGAGGTCATTGTATCACTTGGACATCAGTTAGCTAAATCTACTTGTACTCTCCCCTCCTTAGCCTGCAACAGTCAAAATAGTGCTTTCTGGCCAGAGAATAGAAACAGACTGCCTCCATAGAGCTTCCTTCTCAGGGGTCATTCAGTGATCCATGTATTCCCAGGCTTTTTTCCTTTTAGATTGTCTTCAGAGTAAAAATAGAAAATTACAAGATCCTTAGAAGCCACTTGGGAGGTGGAATAGGAGGATTAGGAGTTCCAGACCAGCCTCCACTATATGGCAAGTTCAAGGTTTCATATTTCTTAGAAGGCAGGACCTGTAGCTAGTGATAAAGCACTTGCTTGCCTAGCATGTAGAAGGCCCTCCATTTGATCCCCAATACCACCACTATGACCACACATGCTAAAATACCTGTTGGATTAATTTATTTGTTGGCAGAATAATCAGATATGTTCTACTGCCTGGGAATGGCCAGTGTGGAGCCTGGGCCTTGGGGCTTACCCCGCCTGTGGCTCAGAACATGCTGATTGTTCTAGACTCAGGAATATGTTGAAAAGCAAATGTCATCCTGTCAGATGCCCCAACCCTGGATACCTTACATGTCTTTTGAGGTTTTTGGTGTTGTTCTTTGGTCTGGAATTCTCTGTGCAGATCAAACCAACCTTGACCTTGCTGTGATCTCTCTCCCTCAGCCTTCTAAGTGCTGCAATTGCAGTCATGTGCTACTGTCTGGCTTTGTGCCTTCTAGTTTAATTGGAGCACTGTGGTGGTTTTTTGTTTTGTTTTGTTTTTAAATTGCTAAAAGTCCTAAAGTCAGCTATTCAGATTTCAGGTCTGGCTTTCCCACCTGTTCTCTAGTGACTCTGGGATAATCCTGTAACCCTTTAGTTCCTCAAGCTGTTCCATAGGAGTGATAACAGAATTATTTGTGGGTTGCTGTAAGTGGTGAGTTAAATGCTCAGAAAGCCTGTGGGTCCAAACCTGACTCAGAGAAAGTGCTTAACAGAAGTGATTTTTTAAAATATAATTTATCTATTTTTATTTTATGTGCATTGGTTTTTTTTTTTTTTTTGGTTTTTTTTTTTTCGAGACAGGGTTTCTCTGTGGCTTTGGAGGCTGTCCTGGAACTCGCTTGGTAGTCCAGGCAGGTCTCGAACTCACAGAGATCCGCCTGCCTCTGCCTCCCGAGTGCTGGGAGTGCATTGGTGTTTTGCCTGAACGTATGTCTGTGTAAGGATTTCAGATCTTGGAATTACAGACAGTATGGATGCTGGGAATTATACCTGGGTCCTGTGGAAGAGCAGCCAGTGCTCTTAATCGCTGAACCATCTCTCCAGTCCCCAACAAGAGTGGTTTTTATGAGCTTGTTTTTACTGGTTGATGAAGGGGATGGGTCCTTTCCTCCACAGCTAGTAGCCCTGCTCTGTAGAAGCTGCTCAGCAATGGTGGAGAGGTCCCTTTTGATTATAGGTACACCTCCACTCTGCTTTTCAGAAACCCAGAAAGCTCGCAGACTCTGGACATCTCAAGTACCACTTAGTTTCCAGACCTGAACCATGTGGTACTGTGTGTGTATTTTGTTTTGTTTTGCTTTTTATTTTTCGAGACAGGGTTTCTCTGTATTGTTTTGGAGCCTGTCCTGGAACTTGCTCGGTAGACCAGACTGGTCAAACTCACAGAGATCTGCCTGCTTCTGCTTCCCGAGTGCTGGGGTTAAAGGCGTGTGCCACCAACACCCGGTTAGTGTATACTTGTGCATGTGTTCCAGTGTGTGTGTGTTAGAGGTGTGTGGATGTCTATTGTACATGTAGAGGCCCAAGTATCCTCTTCAATCACCCTTCACCGTAAATTTTATTATTAGTGTGTGTGTGTGTGTGTGTGTGCGCGCGCGCGCGCACGTGCATGCACACACAAATGTGGGTACATATGTCTATCACGTGTATATGCTGTGGAGGCTAGAGGTTTACATTGAGTATCTTCCTCAGTCACTCTGCATTTTATTTGCTGAGGCAGGGTCTCTCACTTGAGCCCTTGAATTGGAGCTCACTGATTTGTCTAGCCAGTAACCAGGTTGCCCCAGGGATTCCCCATCTTAGCCTCTGAGCACTGGGATTACAAGTGGGCCACTAGCCCAGCTTTTTATGTGGGTGATGGAGAACTGAACTCTGGTTCTTAGGCTTGTACAGCAAGCACGTTATCCACTAAGCTGTATCCCTAGCCCTTCTACACCTTAGTTTTAAAATCAAGGTCTCTTTTTGAGCTTGGAGCTTATCAATTTGGTTAGAATGGCAGAGAAACAATCTCCAGATCCTCCTGATGCCACCCAGCACTGTGATTAGGAGTTCACTGCCACACCCGGGTTTTTACATGGGTGCTAGGTGTTGAAGTCAGGTCCTCATGCTTGATCAGTTCTGCCTGTCAGTCTAATAGTGAGGTAGTGACAAAGATTCCAGTAAACAACCCAACAATAACCAAACCAAAACAACTGGCACTTGTAGATAACCCCTGTTCAAGTATGAAGCAGCCTTTAGCACTGCTAGGCAGGAGCTCTGCCTTAACCTTCACTTCCTGCTTAAGCAGGACAAAGCTTGGCTAGAGGGACACTTGGAGCCTTCTGGCCAGGTCTTTCTGAGCATGTGCTCACCCTACTGTCAGTACCTGGCCTTCCAGATTCCCAGGATTATATAGAGCTGCTTCAGGGATGGCGTGACTAAGTTCATGTTTACACTAGCACCCACTCGGGTGTAGTGTGATTCTGTGGTTCCTGACTAATGTGTGATGTCTCCACTATTACTGCTACAGCTCTTCACACAGAATAGTTCTGCCCCCACCCCAATGCCTTCTGTGTGTTTACTGTTAATCCTTTCTCAACCTTGACAGACGCCATTGTTTAACATTGTCTTCCAGAATGCCACATAGGTGGAGTCATACGATATGTAGCCTTTTTATGCTGCTCTTCTCATCCATGCATTTCAGATCCTTTCATGCCTTTGTGACTTGGCAGCTTTTTGTGCACCACCCCAAATTTGTTTTATTTTACACGTATAGGTATTTTGCTTCCATATATGTCTGGGCATGCCTGGTGCCATGGAGGTCAGAAGAGGGCATCCAATCCCTAGAAACTATAGTTGTGGATGGTTGTGAGCTGCCATGTGGGTGCTGAGAATCAAATCCAGTTCCTCTGGAACAGCGGTTCTTTTTTTTTTTTTTTTTTTTTGGCTTTTCGAGACAGGGTTTCTCTGTGGCTTTGGAGGCTGCTCTGGAACTCGCTCTGTAGACCAGGCTGGCCTCGAACTCACAGAGATCCGCCTGCCTCTGCCTCCCGAGTGCTGGGATTAAAGGCGTGCACTACCAGCGCCCAGCTATCATTCAGGGAGCCAGGACAGGTCAGATGGGAGGCTGTGGTTCTTTAAGAACAAATTCTCCTCTGTTCCTTCCAGCACCAGGAACCTACACCAGAAACACAGCTGCCTCTTCAAGAACACTGCTGAGCCAGGGAGTGGAATGGGCTAGGGTAAGTCAGTATCCAAGAGCTCTGCTCCACCCGCTGGGTCACCTATTCCTTCAGAGGCCTGCTACGGGCTGCGAAGCCTTCACCATTACTGAGAGTTGGTGTTTCTGTGATGGGATAGATGGGAAGCATTTGAATTATTAACTCAATATTTTTCCTTCTCCAACCTTCTTTTCTCTACCTCTCCTCTTCTTGCCTTTTCTTCTTTCCCCTCCCATCCTCTCCTATCTCTATCCCTCTCTTCCTTTCTCCATATTCTCTTTTCTTCTCCACCCACTTGTGTTTCCTAGGCCAGTCTTGAACTCCTGGATTCAAGAGCTCTTCCCACTCAGCCTCCGGAGTGCTAGGAGTATAGGTGGGCACAACTGCACATTCCCTAACCTTTTTATTAGCTACAGGATCATTCCCATATTTTCCTCTTTTTGAGTGAGTTTTGGTAATTTGTCTATTTTGAAGAATTTGATCCTTTTTTGTATCTGAGTTGGCTGACTTAAGGTAATGGGTGTGTCTTGTAGCTGATCTACTGTGTGGGTGCACTGTCTAAACACAGTTCTTCATACTACTTCATTCTAATTCCTTTTATTTTTTGGAAAGTGGTTAGTGATAACCTCTTTTCTTACTCCCTTTTTTGGGGGGGAGCAGAGTAGGAGGACAGCTGAGATAGTGTGTCATGAAACACAGACTGACCTCAAACTGTCTGTGTAGTCAAGGATGTTTTACCTCCATCTCCCAAGTGCTGGCATGCCTGGTTCATGTGATGCTGGGGGTGGAACCTAGAACTTTGTGTGTGCTAGGCAAGAATTCTGCCAACTGAGCCACATTCCCAGCCTAACTTCAACATTTAGTCTATATTAAAACTCATTTTTTGTACCAGACATTTCCAGTTCAGACTATTTTACACATGCAGCATGTCTCCATTTGGGCTGTGGTATTTCATGTGTCACCTGGCCACAGAGGACAAGTGGATAAGCATTTCCCAATGTGCTGACTTGCGCCTGCACGTCTAGCTTTGAGTTTTCTTGTTGCTGGCACTTGGGTTTTCCTTACTTGTCTTTTCTGCCTGGACACATTGAAGTCTATCTGATCTCTCCTCTTTATAGCTGGAGGGAGGTGGCTCTACAGTCCACCATGTGCCATTCTTCTGTCTAGTTGACAGATAAGGAAATGGGGCTCATGGGACCTGCCCAAGGTTGGGCAGCTGTGAAATGGCCAAGAACAAAATCATTTGGGCTGCTCCATTTCCAAGTCTACATTGTGCCTACCACACCTACCACCTCTTAATTCTGACTGCTTCGTGTTCATTTTCAGGAGCTAGCTTCCAGCAAGTGCTCTCCCCTTCCTGACTCTGGACACGGCCTTGCTTGTCTGGAGACAGGCTCTGGCCAGGACCTGGCAGTGGAAACCTATGGAGCCATACAGCCTTGGGGAGGAGGGGACCCTTCCATCAGAAGGGCACCTCCCTTCCTTCTCTGACAGTCAAGGGCTCAACTGCAGTGACACACTCAACCGGGACCTGGGCCCCAGCACACGGGACCTGCTCTATGCTGGTCTAAGTGGTTTGGACCTTGACCCCAATCTCTCCACATCGGATATGCCCAGCGAGGTGCTGGAGGACAATCTGGACACCCTGTCACTGTACTCAGGGAAGGATAGCGACTCTGTGAAGCTGTTGGAAGAATATGCAGACTCCGAATCCCAGACCTCCTTACAAGGTGAGGCTCTTCAGGGACAGAGCACCTACAGTTCCTGCAGCCAGTCAAGGATTGAATCTATTGACACTGGCTAGGAAAATTCTCCTCTTCAACTGGGTGTGGTGATGCGAGCTCATAATCCCAGCATGTAGATGTCAAATGCAGGAGAAATACTACAAATTCAATGCCTGTCAGAGCTACATAGTAAGGCACTACCTCCAAAAACTAACATCCTAAACTAAAGGGAAAGGAAGGAAAGAAAGAAAAACAGAACAAAAGTCTCTGCTTCTATAGGAGGCTTTTGGACTACTTTGGAATTGTTCCCAACTCGTTAAGGAAAGGGAACACTAATCCTCGGGAGCAAGATTGAGAAGTGGGTATGTAGGCAGATCATCAGGCTTGTAGGAGACCTTCCTACCATTGCTGTACCTCAAGAGCACTTTTCATTCTTCCAGAATGAGTGGGATCCTGTCCATTCAGTTCTGTGCTTGTCTAACTTTTCCAGGCCTCATGTCCTTACCTATAAAGTAAGGGGACCCCAATCCTCTCATGCCCCCTCCCCCAAAACAGCAGCGGTGAGATGTGAAAAAGGAAGACCACAAAAGCCTTCCGTAGACTGTAATGTACCAGACAGGTATAGGTGCTTGACTTGTCTCTGCTTTGTCTTTCTAAAGAGGTCTTGCCTCTTTTCAGAACACCAAGGCTCCAGCAGACCTCTTGCCTCAGTCTGTCCGGGAGCCGGGAATATATATAGGTTGTATCACCATGCCCAGCTAACTGTTTGTTCAGCAGATACTGAGTACTGTCAGTGATACTTCATGTCAAAAGTATTCAGTTCCAAACTTTTTTTTTTTTTTTTTGGTGTTTCGAGACAGGGTTTCTCTGTAGCTTTGGAGGCTGTCCTGGAACTCGCTCTGTAGACCAGGCTGGCCTTGAACTCACAGAGATCCGCCTGCCTCTGCCTCCCTAGTGCTGGGATTAAAGGCGTGCGCCACCAACGCCCGGCTTCAGTTCCAAACTTTTAGATTCAGTTCCAAACTTTTCAGCTGTGGAAGAACAAGGGGAGAATTAGTGAAATAATTGAACAGCTTGGGTAAGTCTCAGTTTGGTTTGCTGTTGGTCTCCTATAGAAGAAAATTCTTTTCTTTTGTTTTGTTTTGGGTTTGATTTGGTTTTGGCCCTCCTTATCGGTTCCTGGCAAGTTGCTTCCATAGGTTGACTGGGCTAGAGCTCCTGAGAGTTTATAATCACACCTTTCGCCAGGAAGTCCACATGTAAAGGCCTGTCTACAAAGAGAGTAATTGGTTGGGCTTGTGTCTGAGAAGATTCTGAAGGCCCCACTCCACAAAAAATGACCAAGCAGTGTGAGGCCTGTATCTGTGTTGGAATGGTGGCAGAGCGGGAAGTGTTAGAATGAAGACAGTTCACAGGGGAAGACAGCCTGCGGCACTAACCGTGGCTGTGGCATGGCACTCAGCTTGGGCCCTGGTGATACTGGCAAACACTAGTGGTTGGGGAGGTATACGCTTTTCTGGGCACAGGAGACCTACTTGTCAACAGTTATTTTTAGGTTTCTGCTTAGTTTAGCCTGCCTTAATATTTAACTGTTATACTACCCCCTCCCTCCACACACACATACATTAAATTTCAACTCCATGCGTTTGAAACTTAAATTTAGGTCCATATAAGTGAATATGCTTAAGTAATTTTCTTCCTTTTTGTTTTTGAGACAGGGGTCTCTCTCTGCTATTGATCAAACGATTTTCCTGCCTTAGCCTCTTGCATATCTGGAACTTCAGGCATAATCTGCATGCCCAACTTTAGTTCATTTTTATTTGTTTATTTGAGACAGGGTTTCACTGTGTCATCCAGGGTGTCCTCAGAGTCTGAGTAGTCTTCCTGTCTCGGTTTCCCAAGTGCTGATGACTACTGGCATGAGCCACAAATCCTGGCTATATTAAATTTTTTAATTAGAAAAGTAAAATGTGATGGGGAGTGGTCACACAGTCCTTTAATCCCAGCACTCAGAACACAGAGCCAAGCAGATCTCTGAGTTTGAGGCCAGCCTGGTCTACAGAGAGAGTTCCAGAACAGCCAGGCTACACAGAGAAACCCTGTCTTGAAAAGCAAACAAACAAAAAAGTAAAATGTATTTATTATAGCAAATATAGTAATAAGCAAGAGAAAACACCTTTTAGCCTTTTAGCCATGTACTGCACACATAAATACTGTTTGCTTTGTTTGTTTTGTGTGTGGGGTACTGTCCACTGTGTCTTCCTTACTGGCTTGAACTCAGCAGTTCTCCTGCTTTAGCTGGAACTACAGGTATGCACCAATAGGTCCAGCTCATAAATCTTCAAATGCGTGGGTAAAATTGCTCAGATATATGCTATTTTATAGAGTTAATACATGTGAAGGGCCCGGAGTTCCAGTCTCCAGCAATATGCTCAGCCCCATAAGTGATGCAATAGTGTTTGATGGTTTAAATGCTTGGTGTATTTGTATTCCTATGTGAGACTGAATTGATTAGTATTGTCTTAAGTGTTCTAGTGTGTTGTCCAATCACAGTCTTGTTGGACTATTGAAGTGTTTCTTTGAACAGCTTTAAAAATATTTTATTTATGTGTATATGTTAGTGTCTTTGGGTGTGTATTCCACATCTGTGTAGGTGCTTGTGGAGGACAGAGCAGGGCATTGGATCCCCTGGACCTGTAGTTATAAGCAGTTGTGAACCGCCTGCTGTGGGTGCTGGGAACTAGACTCTGGTCCTTTGCAAGAGCAGCCAGCGCTCTCTCTCTCCAGCCTTGTGAACAGCTTTTTACATACTGAATATTTTCTTCTGGGTTAGTTTGCTGAACACTCTGCTCACAATTTTCAGCTTCATGGCACTGCTTTCTAGAGCTCAGGTGACTGTGTAGGCCAATGACTGTCTTGTCAACTTTGTTTTGATGCAGTTTGTTTTCTAGTTTTACAGCTGCTTTAATGTATGCTTAAAGTATCCCCAGCAAGGTTGAGGACTCTCTGCCCCTGGAGACAGGACAGAGGCAGTCTGCTCCTTCTCCACACGCTGGCCTTTCCAGTACTTGAAGTCACCTCCCTTTTCCACCTGAATGTCCCCAGTTCCTTCAGCTGTTCCTCAGGAGACACAATTCTTAAAATTACTAGCTATCATTTTACTAGAGGATACAGAAAATGTGGGAAATTCAGACACACACAAGGAGGGGCTTGGGTAAAACCAGCCCATCTCCACCAGTGAACCCTAGTCTGCCTGCTTCTCTTAAATCTACTTCTCTGTTTTCATACCTGGGGCAATTCTGTTTGCAAATAGACCGCTTTCTCTTTCTTTCTTTAATTTAGTAGTATGGTATGAATATTCTTCCATGTTCTTGGACATTTCTACAATTTCTGTTTAGAATGCTATTTCATAGGTCATAATACAGGGCTGGTGTTTAGCTCACTTGTAGAGTACTTGCCAAGCTCTAGCATGTGTCAGACCCTTGACTCAATCTCCATTGTGTGTGCATACACACACACACACACACACACACACACGAGAGAGAGAGAGAGAGAGAGAGAGAGAGAGACTCATGTCTAAGCTCTTGACAGATAAAAAGTTGTTTTTAACATTTACTAGAACAAACAGGTAGATTTTTGTAAAAAGCTAGGAACCAAGAGCAGAGCCAGATGGGCGAGTGCACAGTTGCACTGTTTTCTAAGTTTGGATAATGTAGCTCCAGACAGACCTTGTGTGAGTATCAGTGATAAGGTAGGTCAGCTTCCAGCTCTGCTTGCCTTATCATGCTGCTGCCCAAGATGCTCAACCTGTTGCCATCCCCAGGCCTCCATGTCTTGCACCAAGACCAGGTACAGTCCTATAGATATGGCCTGTCCTGGACCTCCTGCCATGCAGAGCTGCTGAGAGGGAGGAGTCTCAGGCAACCTGAACAGGGCTCCATGCTAAGGGTCTTTATTGCTTTAGGACTCCCAGGTCCTAGTGTAACATAATCTGCTTTTTCCCTCTGTTTAGACCTGGGGCTGGGAGCGCTCAAGGTCCCTAAAGAGGCTGATGAAGGAGGCAGGGCCACTGGGAGTACAAGGAAAGGCAAGCGGCAGCACAGTTCCCCTCAGAACCCGCTCCTGGATTGCAGCCTGTGCGGGAAGGTGTTCAGCAGCGCCAGCTCCCTGAGCAAGCACTACCTGACTCACAGCCAGGAGAGAAAGCACGTGTGCAAAGTCTGCAGCAAGGCCTTCAAGCGCCAGGACCACCTGTATGTCAAGAGTCTGGTCAGGAGAAGGGCAGGGGGCATGTACCTGTCTTTCCCCTACCCTCTCATCCACCCATCCTGTCCGTTTTTGAGCCCCCACTTCTGTGCTACCCAGATGTGCCCCCCATCCTCTGCTATGGACGCAGTTCTTTTCACACCACTACTGTCTGGGGTAGATCTCTCTACTGAGTCTCCAAATTTACACCATGAGGATACCCCTGCCTCTGTTTGCAGACATAACTCTTGGGGTTTATAAACGTGGTGGGTTACAGGCTTGGTGGCACACTGGGGAGGTGGAGGTGGAGGCAGGAGAGGCAAGGGTCCAAGGCCAGCCTCGGCTGTGTGCTTAGCAAGTCTGAGGTCCACCTGGGCTTCATGAGAAAAAAGAAAAAACAATACAAATGAGTTTGACTAACTTGGTAATGAGATGCCCCAAGTCCCGGGTAGGTGTCTGAGAACACTGGGTCTGCAACCTCTGGGGATTTTTAAAAAGCCTGTATAAAAGCTGAGAGTGGCCATGTGGTGGTGGTGACACATTCACTTAATCCCAGCACTCGGGAGGCAGTGGCAGGTGGACTACTGTGAGTTTGAGGTCAGCGTGGTCTACACAGTGAGCTCTAAGACAGCCAGAGCTACACAGAGAAAACCTGTCTCAAAAAGAAAGAAAAGAAAAAAAGCTTCGAGCAAAGCCCCCTTGTAGTTAATGTCTTGGGAATAACAAGGTTTTGTTGCTGTGAAGCTCAAGAGTGGGAGAGGACAGTGCCTAGTTAGGGGGCTGGGCGGAGGCAGGGCTTTCCCTTCACCCTCTGGTCCAGCCTCACCTCAGGCAAAGGAGGTAGTTTCCCCCTAGGACTAGTGTTTAGGTCTTCTGAGTTCTTTCCTCACAAGACCATGGACATTCTCTGTAGAAAGACAGTAGTCATTAGAATGTCCCAACCACATACACTGGGATTGTCCAAAGCTAGACTGTCAGGGCCCTGAGGGTAAGGGCTCAGTGTTGGCTGTGCCATTGTCCATGTAGGCAGGAGTAGGCACAACACACATTAAATGCATTTACACTTGACGGATTATTGACATGCTGGCCTTTTGGCTCTAGGAAGGTTTTGTTGACTATTGGTAAGTTGGTTTCTTGGCTGGAGTTGGGGTGGGGAGTATATCCCAGGAAGCTGTCACCATTGACAGTCCTGTGGTAGTTCCAGATTGGCATCTCCTCAGATGTATTCTGCAGAGCTCTGCTTCTCAGGAATGCTGGAGGAACTATCTGAAAATAAAGGTTAAACACACCCCACTCCGTGTGCTTTGCCAACCTCCAAAGAGTAAAGAATGTGTGTGTACATACATGGTTTAACACATCCCAGATGTGCCTGAGTCCTCAAGGTTTGTCTCTAGAGAACTGTTGTCCCTTGTGATCCCACTTTGGGGAAATTTGATCTGGCTCCTGTGGGATTTATTTCTTCCCACAGTGTTTGTTAGTGGTGAGGACAGTTGGTTAGACAGAGTAAAGGGCCCAAGCAGTTCCTGTATTGGGGTGTGGGACCTGCCTGATGACCTCCCTTCCATGTCTTACTGCAGGACTGGGCACATGCTCACCCACCAGAAGACCAAGCCCTTTGTGTGCATCGAGCAGGGCTGCAGCAAGAGCTACTGTGACTACCGCTCTCTGCGTCGCCACTATGAGGTCCAGCATGGAGTATGCATCCTGAAGGAGGCTCCACCAGAAGAGGAGGGCTATGGGGACCCAACTCACAACCACGATGTGGCCAACCAGCCTCCACCCAGCAGCCTGAGGTCCCTAGTTCCCCCAGAAGCTAGGTCCCCTGGCTCTGTCTTGCCCAACCGAGACCTCCTTCGCTGTATTGTGAGCAGCATCGTCCACCAGAAGATTCCCTCTCCTGGCCCAGCAGTGGGGCCTTCCGACACTGAAGCAAGGAGCTCAGCCTGTGCCTGCCCCACGTCACTGGGGTCATCATCCTGTATTCCAGCCAGCACCCCCGTGGCCCCAGGAACCCAGGGCTCTGAGGTTCCTGAGGAAACTCACCCCCCACGGAAGGAACCTGCCACTGAAGTGTTCACAGCTGTCCAGTCAAGGGTGGCTGAGAATGGTGCCCCTGACCCGCCTGAGTCAGAGTTGGAGTCAGAGTCTCCCCGACTTCAACGGCCATCATCCCTGGAGGGCTGGCCGGAGGGCAGCTCCCTGCCTGCCTGCTTGCCTCTCTTCCGAGGCCACTCAGTTCCCTCAGGATCCCAGCCATCCAGCCACAACTTCCAGTGGCTCCGGAACCTGCCTGGCTGTCCCAAGAACAAAGGCAGCAATGTGTTTATGGTCCACAAGCCCCCTGCAGTGCCATCTCGGGAGGGCTCTGAGGGGGGCCCTGGGCCCAGCAGCATCCCCACCACAGTGGAGCCTTCACCCATTCCAGGCACCAGCCAGGAGGACCTGCTGCCATTTCCTCCTGCACTCCTGAAGGCACCTGGTGAGGCCCCCAGTGATGTCCGACAGGCAGCTGGAGAAGATGACGCCTGGCCTCCCAAGAAAAGCAAACCTGACTGTGAGTCATTCCAGTGGCAGAGCCCCACCGAGCTTGGGCTCCAAGACACACAGAGCCCAGGTGGGCTCCCCTCGGATGCCACGCCCCTCTTCCGGCAACTGTTCATGAAGTCACAGGAGTCTCTTGTAAGCCACGAGCAGATGCAGGTGCTCCAGATGATTGCCAAGTCTCAGCGAATCTTCTCCCACACACAGGTGGCTACAGCTTCAGCCCAGAGACCAGGATCAGAGGGCAAGCAGTCAGCCCTGAAGCCGTTGCAGGGGCCATGGCCACCACAGGCCCTGCCAGTACCCACTGTGGACTCTTTCCAGATAGGCCCTGGACACTCAGAGGCAGAGGGATCACCAGTCCGCCGGAGGAAAACCATGCCTGCAGTGTCCAGAGAAGCATCTCCTGGTGGTCCAAGGCGAGACACAAAAGGAGGGCCCAAAGTGGCCTCTGCACCACCATCCCTCACAGGGCCAGCTCTGCACCCCTCCCGGAATCCAGACAGTTCTCTGGCCAAAGGGACCTTGGACCTGGGGGACATTCTTCCTACTGCAGGCTCACGGCAGTCCCAGTTAGGTGGAGATGAGCCAGCTGGAACCCAGTTGGTTGGGAAACAGGGGCAAAGTGAGAATGCCCTGACTTCAGGGGCCATGAGAGGTGAGAAGGGCCCAGCCTGCCCCCGAGGCGGAGGCTACAGGCTCTTCTCAGGTCACCCCAGGACCCAGAGATTCTCTGGTTTCCGGAAGGAGAAAGTGAAGATGGATGTATGCTGTGCAGCATCTCCCAGCCAGGTGGCCATGGCCTCCTTCTCATCGGCTGGGCCTCTGGCGGATCCCCCCCGGGACATGAAGTCCAAACTGACCATCTTCAACAGAATCCAGGTATTTGTACCCCCTCTATCATGGTCTGTGCTATGGTGGGCCGTGTGTATGTTCTTGGATGTATAGCACTTGTTAACTCTCCAGGCACCTCCCCCATTGCAATGAGTCCTCAGGTGTGATTTCACCAGGAGAGGCACTGATCGCTTGTTCTCTAAGCTCTCTTATCTGCTTTCCTTTGCCCCTACTTCCTCCTAGATTTGCTTCCATCAACTCTTGAGAGGAGAACAAGGTACAGGCCTCCTCCCTTAACTGTTAACTGCATGCGATGGCTGTGCATTCCGCATGCATGCACAGAGCCCGGGTCCTTTGTGCACTGTGCAGTGACCAGGTGCTCTCTGGGCATTTAGCCACTCCTCTTAGTGAGAGCAGCATCATGCCCACCATCTCACAGCTACTACTTTGTAAACATTTACATCCTGGTTAACTAAATGTTGTATAATGAGCCCTTTCAAGTTTTGTGCTTTAACAGACTTTGATATAGTCGCAGGTTCTGGCACAACTATTACTGTTGGCCCGAACGCTTCATCACTCCCAAAAGATACCCTGAATCTTCTAGTTATCAACCCGGTCTTTTGGTTCCTCTACCATTATCCTTCCAGCCCTAGGCACCCACAAACCTCACTCCATGGCTTAACTGCTCGGGACATTTTATGTCAGTAGAGTTACACGTTGTCTGGTGATTTGTGTCTAGTATTGTCTGCTTATATCACATGATCAAGGTCCATCCATGTGGCAGCATCTATCAGTGCTTCTTTTTTTTATAAATTAAAAACATTTTTTACATTTATTTAGAGTAAAGGTATCACTGTGTAGTATTTAGCTGGCCTGGGACTTGCTATGTAGTCCAGACTGGTCTTGAACTCACAGAGATCAGGCCTACCTCTGCTTCCCTAGTGCTGGGATTAAAGACCTGTGCTACCACTCTTGGCACATTTCATGTGTGTGTTTGTGGGGGGTATGAGTATGATCATGAGCATCTACGGCCATACCACCCTGAACGTGCCCGATCTCGTCTGATCTCAGAAGCTAAGCAGGGTCGGGCCTGGTTAGTACTTGGATGGGAGTATGATCATGAGCATGCCACAGAGCTCATGTGGAAGAAGACGGCTTGTGGAGCTGGCTCTCTCATTCTACCTGTGGGTTGCAAAGATCAAACTCATCAGACTTGGCAGCAAGTGCCTCTACCCCCTGAGCCTTCCTCCTACCCTACCCCATTCCTTTTTCTGACTGAGCAATAGTCCAGTGGATAGACGGGCCAGATTTTATTTGGTCAATCATTCGTGGACTGTTTTCACTCTTCACCTCTTGTGAGTGAGCTCCTGGTAAGGTTGTATACAGCTTTTGTGGGGGTGGATGTTCTCATTGTAGGCTGAACCCTAGGACTGGAATCACCAGATCCTACAGAATGTCTGCTCAGTGTTGAAAGTGGCCAGACTGCATTCTAGAGAGCAGCACTGCTTTCCAGCACCTCTACTGTGCGCAAGTGCCCTGCTTTCTCTATGCTCTTTAGAGTGTGCAGTGGTGTCTGCCTGTGCTGCCACTGTCATGCCCTGGCACTGCTGAAGTTAGCATCCTCCTGTGGACTTATAGGCCACTTGTGAACTCTTATCTTACTAACTTACGCACACACACACACACACACACATTCTGTATGTGCATCAGACATGTGAATTGCAAACGCTTCCTTTCCTTGTGTGGGGTGTCTTTACATCTTATGTGTGAATACATGTGGGGTCAAGGCTTTCAGTTTTAGTGATTCCAGTGTGTGTGTTTGTTGTGTTTTCTGCTTTGCTTTGGTGTCAAATCTGAGACACCATTTCCCAGTTACCATCATACAGACTTCCCCAACACCATCTCCCTTGTTCCCTTGTCTGGGCTCTGTTGGCTCAGACATCCTCTCTTCTCCAGGGTGGAAACATCTACAGGCTCCCCCATCCAGTGAAGGAAGAGAGCTTGACAAGCGGATGGTAAGTTCAGAAGCCCTCATGCCCCACAAGGACACTGTCCCTGGCAAATCCTCCGACTTCTCTGTACTCTCTTGGGTGAAGGGACCAGATTCCTCCAGCCCAATAGAAGGTGCTTCAGCCCTTGGAAAGTTGAATATGGTCTTCCATTTTCATTGTTTAGTAAGAGTTGTCAGGGGATTGGGGTTGCGTACAAAAAAGGCAAAACAACAGAAGCAGCAGTCCATGCTAGAGCCTTGTTCTCCCATTCTTCCCCCTGCCTTTTCTTTTCTTTTTTGGGTTTTTCAAGACAGGGTTTCTCTGTATTGTTTTGGAGGCTGTCCTGGAACTCTCTGTAGACCAGGCTGGCCTTGAACTCACAGAGATCTGCAAGCCTCTGCCTCCCAGTGCTGGGATCAAAGGCATGCGCCACCAACACCCAGTTCCTTTTCTACCCACAGCCATCAGCCAAATGGGGGTCCCACAGACTGGATGGAGTCGAAGAGCACTTTTGTGTGCAAGAATTGCAGCCAGATGTTTTACACCGAGAAAGGGCTGAGCAGCCACATGTGTTTCCACAGTGACCAATGGCCATCACCTCGGGGGAAGCAGGAGCAGCAGGTGAAGGGACAAGTTGTGACTTCTGTGGTACAGGGTTGGACAGACTTTGGGGGAATGGATGAAGGGAGAGTGTCATCCATCTCAGGTTAAAAGCAGCATTCTGGAAGGGATGGTAACGGTGTCATGAGTATCAGAACCATCTGTGCTGGCCCTTGTACCAGGCTCCTGTACTCCTGTGTCATCAGGAGTACTTTCTTCTCCCTGGCTGCTTTTTCCCTTAAACTGCCAGCTCTCTATGCTCAGGTATTTGGCACAGTTTTGCACTGAAGCCTGATGGAGAATACATTTTTATTTTGTCACACCATAATACTTTGTCTCTGGCTCACACTCTTTTCTTTTTATACATATTTTTGTTTTCTTTTTTTTTTTTTTTTTTTTTTGGTTTTACGAGACAGGGTTTCTCTGTTTTGGAGGCTGTAGGTCCAGTCTGGCTTCGAACTCACAGAGATCCGCCTGCCTCTGCCTCCCGAGTGCTGGGATTAAAGGCGTGCGCCACCAACGCCCGGCTGTTTTCTGCTTTTTTTTATACAGGTTCTTTATATAGCCTTGGCTTACCTGGAACTTGCTATATAGACCAAGCTAGCCTTGAACTCACAGAGATCACTGGCCTCTGTCTCCCGTGTGCTGAGATTAAAGGCATGCACCAATACACCCTGTATCTGGCCCTCACTCTTGGAATGCTTGTCACTTGAACCACTGCACTGCCCCCATGCATCCCTATGTGACCGTATGAGTAGGCTCTGGGCCTCAGAATGTTACCATATTCAGTATGTTGGCCAGCTCTGGCTCTGGTGGGCCTGGGCTGTGAGCAGAAAGTTCTGTTCAGCTTCCTGTGTATGGCCATGGCAGGCATAAGTATCCTGCTTCCCTCTGTCACCATAACCAGCCCCATTTTCCCATCCTTGAACAAGCTGAAGACTGAGTTTGTACAGCTGGTGACTTCAGGTGACACCTATGTTTCTGTCCTCTCTTCTTCAGGGACAAGAGAAAGATGGGGAAGAGAGAGACAGCAAAGAGAGCAGTCAGTACAGAAAGCGGAAGAAGCGGCCCCAGCCCAAGGCCCTGTTCGCCCCTCCTGCACCCTCTGCCCTTGGGGAGCCAGGCCCAGGAGGGTGCCACCAGAGCTGCCTACGCTCTCCTGTGTTCCTGGTGGACCACCTCCTGAAGGGCTTGTTTCAGTGCTCTCCTTACACACCACCGCCCATGCTCAGCCCCATTCGTGAGGGTTCCGGGCTGTACTTCAACACCCTCTGCTCCACATCCCGGGCTGGGGCCCACCTCATCAGCCCTGTGCTTGGTGAGTGAGGCCAGAGCATGACAGGTCCAGGTTAGGCTGCCTCTCCTGTGGCCCACAGGCACTTCATCTTTCATCTTGTGTATCTGGTCCAGCCATTCTTTCCAGAGCTTTCTTCTTCCTCTTCTTCTTCCTCTTCCTCCCCCTCCTCTTCCTCCTCCTCCTCCTCCTCCTCGTCCTCGTCCTCCTCCTCTTCTTCCTCTTCTTCTTCTTCTTCTTCCTCCTCCTCCTCCTCGTCCTCGTCCTCCTCCTCCTCGTCCTCGTCCTCCTCCTCCTCGTCCTCGTCCTCCTCGTCCTCGTCCTCCTCCTCCTCGTCCTCGTCCTCCTCCTCCTCGTCCTCCTCGTCCTCGTCCTCCTCGTCCTCGTCCTCCTCCTCCTCCTCCTCCTCCTCCTCCTCCTCCTCCTCCTCCTCCTCCTCCTCCTCCTCCTCTTCTTCTTCTTCTTCTTCTTCTTCTTCTTCTTCTTCTTCTTCTTCTTCTTCTTCTTCTTTGAGTAATAGTCTACTGGTTAGCTAGACCAGTTATTTTTTTATGTTTTATCATCAGTTGATGGGTATGGGCATTGTTTTCATTTTGGCTATTACAAATAATGCTGTAAGAACACTCGTGAACAACTTCTTATGGGGGTCTATGTACCAATTCCTTTTGTGCAAATACATAGAATGAAATGCTGGGTCACATGGAAACTCTATTTAACCATCTAAACTGCCAGACTACATGTCAAAGTACTTGTCCCATTTTGGATTCCCACCAACAATCCAGGGGAATCCTGAAACCTTTTCCCCTTCCCTGCACTTGTAGACTGTGCTTTCTTTCAAACCATCCTGTCAGGTGAAAGGTGCTATGTTTGGATTTGTGTTGTACTGAGGGCTACTGGTGCCAAGCATCTTGCTGGGTGCCCCTGACAGTTTGTGTTCTGAGTGTTATATGTGAAAAGTTGGCTGGCACAGAGTCATAAAGAGACACTTCGGTTTTCTCTCCTGCCTCAGCTTCACGCTGCCCCTCTCTCTCTCCCTCCCTCAAGAGTTTTATAATTTTGACTTCTTAAAAATCTTTTAAAACGATTTTCATTTTTGTCTCTGTGTGCACTGGTGTTTTGCCTGCATGTATGTCTGTGAGGGTGTCATATCTACTGGAACTGAAGTCACAAACAGGTGAGAGCTGCCACGTGGGTGCTGGGAGCTGGAAGAGCAGCCAGTGCTCTTAACCTCTGAGCCATCTCTGCAGCCTCTTAAATTTACATGTTTAGTCAGTTTCCAATTAGCTTTTGGATATTGTATGAGGTAAGCATGGGTTCCACTTGCTCCCATCATTTGCTGAAAAGATCATTCCCACGGAATTGTTTTAGGTGCCTTTATTAAAATTAGGTGACCAAGGCTGGAGAGATGCTCAGCTGATAAAGTGCTTGGTTCAGTCCTCAGAGCCTAGTGT
The DNA here is from genome assembly GCF_017639785.1 of Mesocricetus auratus. Taxonomy (NCBI): domain Eukaryota; kingdom Metazoa; phylum Chordata; class Mammalia; order Rodentia; family Cricetidae; genus Mesocricetus; species Mesocricetus auratus. The sequence goes on from NW_024429216.1 coordinate 2,800,235, forward strand.
AAGAAACGCTGGGTGTAGTGGCATGCATTGTAACCCCAGCACGAGGGAGACAGATGCATCCTAGGGTTCGTCTGGCAGCCAGTCCAGCCTAGCTAGTGAGCTCTAGGCCAATGAGAGATCTTGTCTCAGTCAAGGTGAATGATACCTGAGGAACAACACAGGATATTTACCTCTGGCCTCCACACACATGCACCCACTTGCATACTTATCTGTAGTTTGTTTTTTATCTTTGTCTCTTTAGGGGCCCGCCACTCAGCTCCCACATAAGTACATGCACAGAGACTTAATTCTTACTTATAAATGCCCAGCCATAGCTTGGCTTATTTCTAGCTAGCTTTTCTTAAGTTAAATTATCCCATCTATCTTTTACCTCTAGGTTTTTATCTTTCTAAATACCTTTCTTTACTTCTTACTCTGTGACTTGCTGTGTAGTTGGGTAGCTGGTCCCTAATGTCCTCTCTCCTTTTTCTTTCCAGATTTCTCTCCCTATTTATTCTCTCTGCCTGGCAACTCCACCTATCTTTTTTCCTGCCTCTCCATTGGCTGGTCAGCTCTTTATTAGACCAATCAGGTGTTTTAGGCAGGCAAAGTAACACAGCTTCACAGAGTTAAACAAATGCAACACATCTTTGCATCATTAAACAAAAGTTCCACAACATAAATGAATGTAACACATATTAAAATAATATTCCACAACACCTGCATGTGCACGTGCACACGCGCACGCGCGCGCACACACACACACACACACCTCTCCATTAACCACAGTGCATGAGGTTGTTCCTCAGTTCTTTCTGTTATTGTGCATGTTTATTCGTATGCTAGTATCACAATGTTTTGACCACTGTAGCTTTGTGATAAAGTTTCAAATAGGTGTATTTGAGTTCTCCTATGTTGTTCTGTCTTCCAGGATTGTTTTAGCTGCTTTGAGTTCAATTGCAATGCTGTAGAATTTTAGAGTCAGTGGTATTTTGATAGTTATCCTGTTTGATATGTATATAAGTGGGAAGTATTACCATCCTAAATAATTTAGGCTTTTCTATCCATGATGGACCATCCTCCCATTTGTTTAAGTCTTGTTACATTTTGTCTCAATCATGTTTGTCACTGTATGTCTCACATATCTTTGTTGCTTTTTTGAGATGGGATCTCTAAGTAGACCAGGGTGACCTGGGACTCACCATCCTCCTACTTGTATATCCAAAGTGGTGCAGTGGCAGGCACTTGCCACCATGTGCTGTGCAGTAGACATCTGTCCTTAGCAGAATCCATTCAGATTTGTGCTCATGTAGTCATGGTGAGGAGCTGAGACGCTGTGCTCTCCATCTGATGGGCGTTTCCTGCTCCAGCTGTTCCCTAAGCAGATGTGTCAGCAGGCCCTTCCTCACTGTTGTTCTTACTACTTTACACATGGTATTATAGATCTGGTCATATAAGCCAAGGGAATAGAAGAAAGCAAGCACTGCCCACAGCGTTTGCTTTACTCTTCATTGCCATTCCACGTCTTTTCCATAGTTCTTGTGAGCCCATTACCATCAGACACTATTCTTCTTTTGTATGTGTGCATGCACTCTCGTGTGTGTGCTCATGTGTATACAGGCATGTGTGTGTGAGGGCTAGAAGTCAACCCCGACTGTTACTCCTCTTTTGAGAAAGGGTCCTTCAATGACCTGGAGCTCACCCAGCAGAGTAGACTGGGTGACCAGTGAGCCCAGGGACTCTTTGTTTTGCCTCTCCTGAACTGGGATTGCAAATGTGCACCATGACACACAGGGATTTTTGTTTTGTTTTCTGTTGTTGCTTTCTGTATGTGTTCTGGGGATTGAGCTGAGGTCTTCCTCACTGACTGCACCATCTCCACAGAAGCACAGTTTTGCTCCTTTGTGCTATTACTGTAACATATATTTCTAGATGTTTTAGGCCCATAATATACATTCCCTTAGTAGCTGATTTTAGAAAAAGTCTCACTGCGTAATCTTGGCTAGCCTGGAACTCACTATGTAGACCAGGCTGGCCTCATACTAGAAGAGATCTGCTTGCCTCTGCCTCCTGAGTGCTGGATTTAAAAGTGTTCACTACCATGCCTAGCTTATTTTTTTAATTATGTGGATGTGTGTGTGTTTCAGGGTATTATATGCACATGTGAGTGCAAATGCCTGTATAGTTTAGATAGGAGCGTTGGATCCCCTGGATATGAAGTTACAAGTGGTTGTGAGCTACTTAATGTGAATGCTGGGAACGGAACACATGCCCTCTGCAAGATCAGTCTGTGCTTTTAACTACTGAGCCATCGTTGCAGCCCCTTAACTTATCAATTTAAACTGCATAATGACTCAGTGGTTCTTGGTAATGATACAGGACCATGCATCATCATCCCATACTTGCTTTTCAGACATTTTTCTCAACCTAGAAACTCCATTCCCTGCCATCATTTCTTTCCCATTCTCTTGCCCAGGTTTGGGCTGAGCTCATCCACTATCTGCCTCTATAGGCTTGGCTGCTTGAAAGGTTTTGAACACATGGAGTCACAGTATGTGGTTCCTTATGCTTGGCTATCCTCACTTGGTTGTGTTCAGATTCCATCTGTGCTGAGGGATGTCTCAGTCCCACAGCACAGGGTGAAGAATATCCCCCTATAATATTTCTCATAAGCCAAGATTAGTAGCAACAGATTTTTCTCTATTTTCTTTAAATCTGATAATCTTTTTCATATTACTTTTTAAGGTTAACTTTCTGGCACAAGACATGTTTGACATTTATTTTCAGCATAGGGCTGTGCCCCTACCTTCTGACCACAATTTCATGAGAAGTCAACTGTGAGTCTTACTGGAGTTCCCTTGTGTAGGGTGAGGTGGTTTTGTTTTTTATTTTGTTTTTCTCATTTTGCTTTTGAGATTTGAGTCTTTGACTTTGAACCCTTGCCTCTGTGTTTGTCCTTCTTAGAATCACAGTGCTTCCTGGATATGCATATTGTTTCTCACCAAGCCTAGGGGACCTTCTACCGTCGTCTCTTTCCACGCCCTTCTCTTCTCTATCTGATGTGTCCACTGCATGTGGTCTCGGCATTCAGTGGTGTCCACCTTCTCTATTCTTCTCCCTCTTCAGGTTCTTTATTCATTCACCTCCAGGTTTCCTGATCATGCCTTTCTACCAACCCAGTCAAACCTGCTGAGTTCAACTTTGGTCACTGTGCTTTTTAACTCCAGAGTTTCCACCTCTTAAAGTTATTCCTTGATAAGAATCCGTCATTCTACTTTCCTTGCTTTTCTTAATTGTATAATTTTTAAAATTTAATTTTTTGAGACAGGGTTTTTCTGTATTGTTTTGGAGGCTGTCCTGGAACTCTCTGTAGACTAGGCTGGTCTGGAACTCACAGAGATCCGCCTGCCTCTGCCTCCCAAGTGCTGGGATTAAAGTCGTGCGCCACCAATGCCCAGCTTTAAAATTTAATTTTTAAAGCTTACATCTATTGATTGATTCTGTGTGTTTGAGCATATGTTCATGAGTGACACGTGTGGAGGTCAAAAGGCAATTATGAGAGTTAGTTCTCATCTTCTGTTAATATGGGTCCTAGGAATTGAATCGATGTTGTCAGGGTCTATGACGGGTGCCTTAACCCCCTGAGCACTCTCCCTGGCCTGTTAACTTACTGGTTTAATACCTGTGTGGAGTTTTTAATCAGTTGTATTTTACACTGATTTGTGTGTGTGTGTGTGTGTGTGTCTGTCTGTCTGTCTGTCTGTCTGTCTGTCTATACACATGTGAGGTGAGAAGACAACCTGCAGCAGTCAGTTCAGTTTCCAATATGTGGGTCCCAAGATTGATCTAAGCTCTTCAGATTCAGTGGCATCTTCTCCGCTGAACCATCTCACCAGCCTCATCAGTTTTTTGTTTGTTCAGTTGTTTTTCTCAAGATAGTGTCTATGTAATCCTGGCTGTCCTGTAACTCACTGTGTAGACCAGGCTGGCCTTGAACTCACGGAGTTCAAGATCAGCCTGTCTCTGTGCCCAGTGAGCCACCATGCCAGGCAAATAGCTTTTTGGTTTTTTGTTTGTTTGTTTTAAATTGCTGGGTTTCTTCCTCTACTTTTTTCAAAGCTCTCCCCCCACCCCCAACCTGGGCCTCTCAGCTTTGCTTTCACCTATGTCCCCAAAGGCAGGTAGAAGGTCCCAAGGGGTCCTGTCAGGTCAGTCTTGTTGAGGCTCTTCCCTGTGTATTTTCTAGACCAAGTGGACAGCTCCTTTGGCATCTGTGTGGTGAAGGATGACACAAAAATCAGCATCGAACCGTGAGTTGGGACACTTACGTCCAAGCCCTTCTAGAGAGGGTGTTCTTACCAGCCTGGACTCCAAGCCTCCTTTTCCAGGCTTGTCTTCCTAGGGAGGGCAGGTCCCACTGTGTTACTTCTGTCTAAACTCACACAGATGGGCTTGGGGTGGGGCAGAATTTCCTCCATGGGCCTGAGTTTTTGGACAGAAGTGGCGACAGCATAGTTCAAGAAGACAGAGCATTTATGGGCTGTGGCCAGTGTCAGCATGTAGCTCCTTTCCTGGAACCTAGGCCAGAAATCAAAAAATGAAGAATAAAGGACGAGTGTTGTAAAATGCCTGTCTGTTGGATGATGAAGGTAACAAGAAGCCCCTGTGTCTGAGAGGTGGTAGTAAGCTGCCATGGAGCTGGCTGTGGCTGTGAACAGGGTACTTGGTACATCTCTGCTGTTTCCTGGCTTAGTCACCTTTGAATCCCCATATGTGTATGTGGCCTCGTTTCAGACATATCAACGTAGGAAGCAGATTTCAGGCGGAGATCCCAGAACTGCAGGAGAAGCCACTGGCCAGAGTGGATGAGAACGTAGCTTCTCTGGTCTGGAAGCCATGGGGAGATGTGATGACCAACCCAGAGACCCAGGACAGAGGTGGCTGAGGCTTTGGGTCAGATCCCAAGGCCCCTCCTTCCCCATCCAACTCCAGGAATTGTGCCCTCAGCCCAGCATCTCTCTCCCACATTGCATTGCCCTGACCCACCTCTCGCTTGTCAGTGCAGGTGCCAAGCCCAAGTTCCTGTGGCTCCTCCTTGTTCCCTGCCCTCTGTGGGGATGTGAGGAAAGGGGGTTGACCAGGAGCCCCTGTGCTATGGGGAAGGTACCTCCCTGGCATGCCCTGACTCCATTTCTTCTTCCTAATGCTCTTGGGCTTTGCTGGAACCATAGTGATGGAACTCTGCAATGTGGCATGCTCCAGTGTGATGCCAGGAGGGGGCACCAACCTAGAGCTTGCCCTCCACTGCCTGCATGAAGCCCAGGGCAGCGTTCAGGTGAGACCCTCGGCACTGTGCACTTCTGGGGCTGGGCATTCTTTGGATTGTCTGGATGAAGGAACGTGAAGGTCCATGTCTGCAGTCCTTCCAGGCTGGCATAGCAGAGTGGGGGTGGGGTGGGGGATGAAAGCTGCTCAGTTACAGAACTTGTCTGTCAATTATTGATTCTCCAGGGCAGTGGTTCTAACCTGTGGGTCAAGACCCTTATGTGGGGGATCAAACAACCCTTTCACAGAAGTCACCAAAGACCATTGGAAATCACGGATATTTATATTACAATTCATAACAGTAGCAATATGAAGTAGCAACAAAAATAATTTTGTGGTTGTGGGGACTGTTTTAAAGGGTTAAAACATTGGGAAGGTTGGGAGCCACTGCTCCAAGAGAAGGTATTCTAGGACGGTGTAGGAGGAGCAGTGTTCAAGGCCTGAGACTCAGTCCTGGGTCATGCTTTCTGTCAGGCTGAGGGGCAGTACCTAGCACACGTGTACCAAATAAACACTGGATGTCAATCATGTGTGCTCTGTCTTTGATTTAATCCTTCATTGTCCTCATCTGGGGATTATTCAGACTTTCTGAGTAGAAATCCTGTTTTGTTTTATGATTTTTTTGAGACAGGGTTTCCCTGTGTAGCCTTGGCTGTCTTGGAACTCACTCTGTAGAGCATTTTGGCTCCAAACTCAGAGATCTGCCTGCCTTTGCTTCCTGAGTGCTGGGATTAAAGGTGTGTGTCACCCAGTAGAGATCTTCATTTTCATTTTGTACCAAACCCTAGAAAGTCCATGCTTGGTCCTTACTAGGATTAGAGTAGTCCATACCCTCACAGGGCTGATAGGAGAGACAAAATGTGTGTAAGTATATTGGCCAAGGGGTGTGGTCAGTCACACCTGTACTCCAGCACTTGGAAGGCTAAGGCAGGAAGATAAGAAGGTTGAGACCAGCCTGGGCTACGGTATAGGTTCTGTCTCAAACAGCCACAGGCTAGTGGTGTAGCTCATATGTAAGGCCTAGGCTCCATCCCAGCACTGCTGAAAGGTAAGAGTACCACAGTAAGGAATACAGAGAGAGAATAAAATGTAGTGCTGGGTGGGATAGCACTCTTCTATGCTCAGGCTCTGGTGGGGCAGGAGTATGTGCTTCACAAACCACATACTGTGTCCTTCGTGGAAAAGCCATCCTCTGAAGGCAAAAATGGCATTCAAAGGGTGATCGGGGAGGTTATCATGAGCCCACAGACTCTCCACCAGCCCAAGGGATCAAACACTTCTAGGTCGCCCTGAACCAGATGACTTTAGAGACATTTGTTTTCAGTGGAAGGAGAATGGAGGCAGTCCCCACTTCCCATGCCTTGTGAGTGGCCTACGTTTACTGTCCTTCCAGGTTGCCCTGGAGACTCTTTTACTCAGAGGACCCCAGAAGCCCCGGACTCACCCGCTAGCTGACTATCGCTACACAGGTAACTAGGGAAAGGGCCGTTTGATACTGAGGCCTGGCTGATCGCTGCCAAATGGCAAACTCCACCTCTGCCTCCGCCCCTTGGCCTTCTTTTCAGGGCCTTTGCCTGACTTCCTGAAGGGGGTTGTTCTTTCCAGGGGGCCTCTGCAGGCTCTTCTCTGAGTTCACTAGACCCTACCAGCCCTGTTCCAATTTTCCCTCGAGTTCTTCCCAGCAAGATTGGCGTTCCTGGCTAGGGCAGGGGATATGGACTCAGGTTGAGCAGATGAGCACAGCAAAGCTGGGCAACTTGGGCCCAACCACCCTTGGCCACCAAGGCCCCAGCCAGTTGCCCACATCTATAATGTAAGGGTAGTGAGACCCCAGCTTTGTAGGATTTGGGAAGACTATTCTAGATTAGTGCATTATCAATGCTCATAATGGTAGTACTAAAAAGTGTGGCACATGTCAGTGAGGCTGTGGTCCCTTGAGAAAAACTTCCCCTGACCTGATTGTGCTCCTTGGCAGGATCAGACATCTGGACCCCCATGGAGAAGAGGCTCTTCAAGAAGGCATTCTGTGCCCACAAGAAGGACTTTTACCTGATACACAAGACGGTAAGATGACAAACGGCCTGGGCAGCAAGCCTTGCCTCACACAACTGTCCCTCACCTACCTACAGCACACTTAGTACCTTGTAAGCAGCTTATTACCTCAGATGGCTGTCCTGCCACTGTCCTGCTCCTCATCTGTTCTGATTTACTCACATGTGCATGTGCTGAAACACACATGGACATACAGCCTAACGCTCTCTTCTGGTTTTGTTGTTTTGTTGTTGTCGGTGGTGGTGGTGATGGTGGGTTTTTTGTTTGTTTTGTTTTTGGGGTTTTTTTTGGTTTTTTTTAGACAGGGCCTTTCTGTGTAGTTCTGGCGTCCTGGAACTCGCTATGTAGGCCAGGCTGGCTTTGAACTCAAAAAGATCTTTCTGCTTCTGCCTCTTGAGGGCTGGGATTAAAGATGTGTGTCACCATTGCCCAGCTCTCTCTTCTGTTCTAACAAAAATGGTGTATATAAAACTACACATAAGGGCCGGGCTTTGGTGGCGCACGCCTTTAATCCCAGCACTCAGAAGGCAGAGGCAGGCGGATCCCTGTGAGTTCGAGGCCAGCCCGCTCTACAGAGCTAGTTCCAGGGCAGCCTCCAAAACAATACAGAGAAACCCTGTCTCAAAAAACAAAAAACAAAACAAAAAAACTACACATAAATAAGGTTCAAGGCTGAGTATGTTTTACATATGTATGCACCCATGGGACTGTCACCACAGGCAAGACAGCGAACTTTTCTGCAATGCCCATTACCTCTTCCTTATCATGCCATTGCGCCTCTCCCCATGTCCTTGGTCAGCCTGGTCTGTAAGAAAGTTTGCAGTTTCTAGAGTTTTGTATCACTAGGGCAGTCAAACAGCATGTGTTCCAAGCTTCAACTAGCTGCTTATACTCAGCATACTTACTTACTTTGAAGTTCGTTTGTGTTGCAATTATTAATAGTTCATCCTTTCTGCTGCTGAATAGTATTCTACTGCATGGATGTACCACAGTTGTATTTAGTCATTTATCAGTTGATGGACATTTGAGTGATCTCCAGGTTGATGGATTATAAAATAAAGCTGTTGTGAGCGACCTGTGCAGAGTCTTCAGAGGTCATTGTCCTTCCCAGCACTGTTTCATTGTTTTTTTGGCTGGAAGGTGAATTTGCTTCTGATGCTCTATCTTGTTCAGAACAGAAGACTGCTTCCTTTTCTTTTTAACTTGGTACTGTTTCCTAAACAGAAGACATGCTGCCTTGACTCTAGTTTTCAACAACACACAAGCAGTTTCATATTCATGTGGAGAAAGTGGGTTCTGGCACTCATTCGCCAGTTAATTTCCTGGGAAAGTTTCCTTCTGGGCAACTCAGTTTTCCCTTCCTTTCCTTCTTCTTGGTGCTGGGAATGGAACCCACATCCTCCTTCATAGTAAGCAATCTCTCTACCACTAGGTTCCACCTCCAGCTCTCTGTTCTGTTTGTTTGTTTGTTTGTTTTCAGAGGCTCTTTCTTTCTTGAGATAAGGCATCACTGTGTAGCCCAGACTGGCCTCAGACTCTTCAGTCCTCCTGCTCAGGCTGCTGAGCTCTGGGATTACAGTTCAATATCACTCGCTGTACCTGGCTCCAGAAGTCATGTTTGTTTGTTGAGACAGGGTCACTCTACATAGCCCTGGCTGGTCTGGAACTCACTATGTAGTCCAGCCTGTCCTGATATGCTCAGAGAGAATGTTGCCTCTTCTTCCAGAGATTAAAGACATGCACCACCACATTCAGTACAGGGGTCATATTTTTACAAGAGCAAGTGGCTGGGCCTGAGTATTGCACTCAGAGCTGTCCTTCTCACATGGCCACTTTCCCCAGAGGGCTTCTGAGGCTTAGTTGTGATGGCTGTGTATTCACCACAGAGGAAGGGCATTCTGTGTTGGTCCCAGTCTCACTAAGTGTGCCTGTTGCCTGCTGTAATGCCACAGTGGGCCTCCTCACTTGTGGGTCTTTGTGTGTCTTTCTGCAGGGAAGAAGCATGCTGCACTTAGTGCTGGTGGCTTCATTTTGGACCCTTCACCACCTGGAAGGACTTTGCCCAGCCATGGGCAGAGGTGTTGGGGAAGGAATTTCTAGGGTGGAGTTCACATGTGAGGTACTGCCCACAGCCTGTTTCTGTGTCTTCCTTCCCGCTAGATCCAGACTAAGAGTGTAGCACAGTGCGTTGAATACTACTACATTTGGAAAAAGATGGTCAAGTTTGACTGTGGCCGAGCTCCTGGACTGGAGAAGAGGGGCAGGAGAGAGCTGGATGAGGTAGAAAGGACTGAAGACAAGGTAGAGGATGCATGAAGGAGTGGCCTGGGTGCATCTGTGGTCCAGCCAGAGGGTGGTGGAGGCTCCCAAGGGAAGGTCTCCCTGCAGAGCACATGTTTCCACACTGGTGTCTTAAGTCATCTTTACCCCTTCTGCAGGTCACTTGTAGCCCTCGAGAGAGACCCACCCATCGTCCAACTCCTGAGTTAAAGATAAAGACCAAGAGTTACAGGAGGGAGTCTATCCTTCACTCCAGCCCAAGTGCAGCCCCCAAGCGTACCCCTGAGCCTCCAGGGAGTGTGGAGAGCCAGGGTGTGTTCCCCTGCAGAGAGTGTGAAAGGTATCAGCCTCCCCTCTGACCTCCACACTTTTGCTTGACTGGCCTCCCAAGCTCCTCTGGCTCTGACCCACATCTTTGTGACTTCCCAGAGTGTTCGACAAGATCAAGAGTCGGAATGCCCACATGAAGCGCCACCGCCTCCAGGAGCACGTGGAACCCGTCAGGGTGAAGTGGCCTGTGAAGCCCTACCCACTGAAGGAGGAAGAGGAGGAGGAAGAGGAGGAACTGGGGGCTGACATGGGCCCCCTGCAGTGGTGACTCCTTGCTGGAAGCTGGTTTGCAAGGAGGGGAGATCCAGCCCTGAGCCAGTGCCCTGGGCCTCTCAAAAGTGTTTGGGGCACACTTACCCTCTCTCCTCTCAATGTCCAGCTTCGCCAGCAAGCTTGGCTGGCATTCGGACATGAACAGGCAGAAGCTGTCACAGGTAGCTCTGAAGTTGTGTGGGTGACCAGAGGCTCCATTCTCTCCTGGTTAATAGTTGCTTATTTGCAGTCCCATTCACTTGGAGCAGGGGACCCTGGGAGGCAGAAGGTTTGGTCTAGGTGACTTTTAGATCTGAGCTGTAGTCATGGGACTGACATTGATTAGAGAGAATCAGTGAGGGCACCTGAGATCCAGTGAGCTGGGGCCTCCCTGCATTCCCACCATCCCTAGTCTTGCAATGACTGTATATTGTTAGGTGTGTTTTTTATGTGTCTGCTTGTATCTTATTAAATTGGGTTCTTAAACAGATGTTTTCCAACTGCTCAGCCTGTGTGCTCTGCAGAAGCTTCAGGGCCACATCTGGGGCCAGGGGGGTGAGCAAGGAGAGGAGAGAAGGTAGGCACAGCAGCGGTTCCCAGGCTGCAGACGGGCGCACACAGAGAAGCAAAAGCCCCTTCCTCGTAGAGCTTCCCTTTAGGAGAGGACTTGTAGCCGCTGTGAGTGAGCACAGCGGTGAGGAGGTGGTGACAAGAGGCCTGCCTGGCCACGGTAACAGAAGGCTTGGTTACACTGCAGCCAGAAAAAACGTCGTGGGTGTAGCTGTTCAACCTGACATGAAGAAGGGCCCAGGCAGCAGGCAGAATGGCACCTTGACTGCAGCCCATGTAAGAACAGGAACCTCTGCCCCATCCCAACTTGCAAAAGGACTGAGAAGAGCCCTGCCTCACCTCCTTTGTCCCAGGGCCCCACCCATCCCAGCACTACAGAGAAGGTCTCACCAAGGGACCACATCTCAGCTAAAGAGGAAAGGCAGTGAGGAAACCGATGTTGGAGCTGGTGACAGCCCTGTTTGTGGGGGAGGGGATTTGCAGGGCAGCCCAGGAACCAGGACTGTCTTCCTTCCTAGTATCTGCAAACTGACTTCCTGCTTGAACATGTTTCCCCAGTGTGTGTAGCTGGTAAATGAGGAAATGCACTTTGCTTGGTGGGGCTTCCCAGTGACCTGAGCATTGCCACGTAGCGAGCACTCCACCGCTCTGCCTTGAGTGACCCAACTCCATGAGTGCAAATTCAAGTCTGGCCTTACGGGTTGAGGATCTATTGCTGCATAGCCGTTGCTCTAAAAAGATGATGCCTTGCAGCAAATGCAATGGGAACCATAGCGGACTATGCCATCCAGACTCACCAGCTCTGTGGTCAGAATACAGCAGTGAGCACAGGGACATTCAGACAAATGTTCAGTGGGAGAGGGCCAGGGGAAGCTGTCTTTTACCGTTTCTTGTCTCCAGCACAGATTCCTGTGCCGCCACACCACACTGTGAGCCAGGCCATGGAGTAACTGTAGATTTATAGAAAACTAGCATAGCACCAAAGATTTCCACATCTTACTATAGCATAGTGTATTTGCTGCAGATACTGAACCATTGTCAGTACTATTAACTGACTGCCCATGCTTTATTTAAAAATTCTCCTCTCTCTCTCCCTCTCTCTTCCTTCCTCCCTCCCTCTGTGTGTGTGTGTGTGTGTGTGTGTGTGTGTGTGTGTGTGTAGACTGGCTGGCCAGCAAGCTCCCGGGATATGTCTGTCTCCCACCACGCACTGCTGTCATTAGATACATGCTGACATACCCAGCTTCTTACATGGATCGAGGCATCCAAACCCAGACCTCATGCATTTCGGTTGAGCCACTGAGCCATCTCCCCAACTCCTCCTGGCATACTTACACCTTTCTGTGTGTGGCAAGATGCCCCAACCTCGTGTGTGTGTGTGTGTGTGTGTGTGTGTGTGTGTGTAGGTTAGAGAACAACTTGCAGGAGTCAGGGCTCACCTTTCACCATGTGGGTCCTAGGAATCAAACTTTGGTCATTAAACTTGGCAGCAAGTGCCTTTACCAGCTGAGCCATCTCATCAGCCCCTCAGCTAGGAATAGAGAGACCTTCTGGATTCCCCAAGCCAATTCCAGAGACGATCGCCAGAGGGCGTAAGAATTTTTTTATTTTTTTAAACCACAAAGTGACTGAAGTGAGGTAAAGCAGGAGGTGGAGCTAAACTGCTGGATCTGTCAACCCCAGAGCGTGACCCTTGAGATGTCACGTGAGCATCACGTCACTGGTCAGCTGATTAGTGTGTCCCAGTTCCGCAGAGGCGTGGCGGAAGCAGTCCATGGGGTCTGCTGATTGGTTGGAGGGAGTCAAAGGTCGCGCTGCGGGGGGGATGGCGGGATCGTGATTGGCTTGTGTCGTGTCACGTGGCGGGGCTCTTAGGAAGCTAATGGCGTCGGTCGCGAGCGAGGGCTCGGGTTGCCGGTCAAGGGGCGGGGTGCTGTGGCGGGAGGGGGCGTGGCTGAAGGACGCGCTCCTCGGCGCGAGCCCGCTGGTTGGCCCACACGGGTCACGTGGCATAACAGGGCTGGGCGACGTCAACGCAGCGGGCGGAGCGCTGCCGGGTTGCGCGGTGTCCGGGGCCTGTAAGTAGTCGCCGGCTGCGTCGGGCCTGAGCCGAGCAGCTGCGCGACATCATGGACACCTCCGGGAAGCAGGCTGAGGCCATGGCACTGCTGGCTGAAGCGGAGCGCAAGGTGAAGAACTCACAGTCCTTCTTCTCCGGCCTCTTCGGGTAAGTGGCGGGCGAGGCCGGGCCCGAGGCGGGGGAGAGCGGGCTCGCATGCCCTCTGCACTCTGGAAGCCCCTCTGCGGCCTTGCAGACCCTGGCTGGGACCCTGTGGCCGACGACACCCACTGAAGGTGGCCGCGCCTTTCCCAGGCTGGTGCCCGTGGATCTGTGAGGCCCAGATTGCCGGGGTGAGGACACCAGACCGAAGGGAGCCAGGCTGGGGCTACCCTGGGCATGATGAGCCAGAGTATGAGGTGTGAGGGTGAGTGGGGGTCTAGCTAAGTGACTGATGGCAAGGAGGCCCCGCCTGAGAGACAGCGACCCCCCCCTCCGGAGGGGAGAGGCGTGAATAGACACTGACAATGGTTTGGCCACAGAAACGGCGATGGGTGGGAGAGGCACCCAAGAGAACCAGAGTAGGGTAGAGGCCTGCTGGGTGGTTCTCAAGTTTGGGATCGGCACACACACCCAGGAGATGGCAGGCACCCACACACAGCTCATGAAAGTTGGCCCTCTTCAGCCACATTAGCTTAGGAGCCGCAGAGCCCAAGCCTGGCATGTGATTTGGAGGCTTCTTTATCTCGGGGGAGTGTATTTTCCTGAAAGGGCGAATTGATCAACAACTAACCGCAGAAGTTTTTTGTTGTTGTTATTGTGAGTATGAACTATGTAATGTGCTCAGAACCGAGTCCGGTGTGGGCTCAGAGCTCTTAAAGTCGCTAGCCAGGAGGAAGCAGACTCAGGGAGTGTAAGAGACTAATGGGGAGACTGGAGAGCCTTGGGGTGACGGAGGGGGAGGGGAGAGGGCAGTACAAGGAGCAAGCAAGGCTCCTGAAGAAACGAGCAGAGAGGCACACTGGGAAAGGGACCCGGCTGGTGGTGTTGAGGAAAACTTAGGCTATGCTGTGGGGTGGGGCACAGAGTCGGGAGCCTCCGCAGCGAGCACTGGAGAAGAATGAGGAGCTTGTCAGAGAGCCGGGGAAAGGCTGGGAGAAGGCCTGGGTTCTGAGAGAGACTGTTAGGAGCTGGGTGGAGGACTCAAAAGAAAGCAGGAGAAGAGGAAACCACCTTTGTTATTTGAAACCAGATAATGGTTAGCAAAGGAACTTTCAGAATGCCTGTGCCTGCCTGCAATCCATACCTGCTGCAGAGACATCCGGGTTCTGATGATCAATTAGACAAATGATATTTCACATGAGTGAGTGTGTGTGTGTGTGTGTTTCTTCAGTCTGCACAAGGGCAGAAGTTCAGGCGAGGTGTTGGGGTGGTGCCTCGGGCTCAGTTTTCAGCAGTAGATTTCCTAATGGCTCTGCGTCTGCTCTCTTTGGCTCAGAGAGATAAGTGTATAGTTGGGCTGCTCCCAGGGGAACAGCTGGGAGTCCCACCTGTTTACCACTTCCCAACCACTGATAGGGCGTAAGGGCCAGCATATCGTTCACACAGAGTTCCAGAGTTGAAAGGAAGCTGCGAGGGAGGTTCTTGGTAAGGAGAGAGGTGGTGAATGGGAGCCTAGGAGGGCGAGGGCGGTCTAGGCAGCAGGGATGGGGGAACAAAGGTCTGGTGTGGCAGGAATTTCTGCCCAGAAGGATGGGACAGGGTCAGAGATGGCTTCCTAGAGGACAGGCTTCCACCCAGGGGCTGACCAGGAGGAGATCTGGGGGTTCTCTCATTTGGGGAGCAGCAGAAGGGGCAAGCTTGAGCAAAGGGTTGGTACAGGCAGAGTTCCAAGCCAGACTGTGACTTTAAACTGAAAGACCGGGAGGGGAGGCTGGAGATGGATGAGGCCTGTGAGCAGGGTTTACTGGGGGCCTCTCCCAGTGGGTTCTCTTTACCCTTTAGAAAGAACCGCAGCAGCTCTCTGGGGGGACAGCGATCTGGGAAACCTGTTGCTGTGTTGGTGGATAATGTCTGCAGTTTCTCACTCTGCTTCTCAGACGGTTAACCTTATTTTATCTCCACAAACTCACTGTGGAACTGGGCAAAGGCTAAAGCGGGCAGCCTAAACTTGATCTGTCTGGCAGCACAGGAGTCAGAGGAGGCACCAGGACGCCAGACCTGGCTCGTGTAGTTCCACAGCGCACCCCATTAGCCTGGAGCTGTGGCCCTGAAGCCCAGACACTCATGCCTGCTTGTGGACACTGCATACAGGGAGGGTGTTGACAGACTAGTCTGGGGAACTGCCTTCCTTAGGCAGCTGCTGTCCCACAGCAGTTCTCTACAGACATTTGAGACAGCAGGCCGGTTTCTTCTGGTCTCTCCAGGAAGAAGAGGAGAGGTACTGTAGGGAATTGAGCAAGGCCCCCTGGTACTAGGGGTGGGGTGGGGCTTGGATGTACCCCGAGATCACCTGAAGAGAAACCACTTCGCCACCAGATGGGTGCTGCTCTGGTCCTTCCTCTTGGTGCTGTGGCTGCCAGGTAAACATTTGACAAGTGGCCTTCACTCAGCTGGTCCCTAAGGCGGCTTCTGCTCTTGGGACTCTCAGTGGTGACAGCTTCTCAAGTTAAGTGGCCTCTGCTTGGGCTACATGGGTCATGGAGGCTGTCCTCACCTGGGGTGTGGTGGCCTTGGTGCTCATCATCTTCACTCTTCTGGATTTCTGGGCTGCTGGACACTAGGGTGCTTTGAAACACCAGTCAGTTTACGATCAAAGCCTTTTTAGCACCTTCCCTGGGTGATGGATGGGCTCCTGCCTGAGAGTCTGGGCACTCTTTACCTCATTTCTGCACCTCTGCAGTGCACCATGGGGACTGACCAGGTCCTGATCCCTACTTCTCCCTGTAGCCTTCCCTTGGGAAGCAGAGGCTGGCAGATCTCTGTAAGTTTGAAGCCAGCCTGGTCTCTATAACGAGACCCTTCCCTGTGGGATGCCAGTGTTGTTGGAGTTTCTTGCTCTAGGAAACGAGGTCAGAGTGACCCCTCTACCTGCTGTTTTTCTATGGAGTAAGCAGGCTGACTTGGAGCATAGTGAGAACTGTGGACTTTGGGTGTGTCTGAGATAGATGCTCACCGGTGTGATTCTTAGTATCATTGCCGCAAATTGAGCTGGAGGCGCTGAGAAACTGGAGGAGGCAGCAGAGTGTTCTATTTACAAACAGCCAGTTCCTCAAGATGACATGTTGACAGGCTGGTTCCGTTTGAACTGCCTGAGGGCACCAGGAGTCTGAGGCCAGCTTTGGAAATGAGCAGACCTCCTTTTTCGGGAGGGAGGGTGCCTCCAACTGGGCCCACAGGCATTCGGTAGAGCCTGGGACAAGCTCAGTTTTGTGTCGGCTCCCCTGCCATCTGCAGAAACACCAGTGTCCTTCCAAGTAGGAACCACAGCGCTCACCCACTGCCAGGATACACAGCTGAAAGCTTGGCACCTCCTGCCCAGTCCTCAGGGCAGGTGAGGTCTCTGGGGGAACCCAGAGCTCCTGACTTAATCACAGTGTGGCCTCTGCTGGCTGGTTGCACATGGGTTCCCTGGTTCCTCCTGTGCTCAAGTTGCTAAGAGGCCAGGGGCATTCCCAGCTCTTCTTTAAGTAAAGCAAATGTTGGTGTTCTGGACTGCAGCGAGTGAGGCCCTGTCAGGGCACAGGAAGGAGGCCTTCCAGGCTGCGTGAGTGACATCTGCGACCATTCCCTGGGCTGGCAGTTTTGTGGGATGGCAGGCTCGCTGTTAAGTACCATGTTGTCCTAGTGTGTCCTCCCCTAACCACCCTCCACCCCCACCCCATCCCCACAGACCCCGGCACCTGCTCAGATCCCTTCCATGAGAGGTGTAGCATTTACATAACCTGCACACAGCCCCACTCCTGTACCCTTTGCGTCACCCCAGCTCACCTCTTTATGCAACGTCAGTGTGGTAGAATTGCCTGCTCCCCTGTGCTGTTGAGGGGACAATGACAAGGGGGGAGCCATGACATGTTGAGAGCAGGTATAGGGTTTTGGCATGTTTGTGGTCCTCATGGGTTGACTCCCTGTGTGCAAACCCAGAGCCATTGGCCACTGCCCTGTTATCACTGGGAGATTAGTGCAGGAAGGGGAGACCTGCCACTCTGGAAACAGAGGAGGCGTGCACAGCTCACCGGAAGGGGGGAGGCCTCAGAGCCCACGCTGAGCTGCTGAAGTGGGGAAACATTCTTGAGTCTGAGCTCTGTGGGGTCTGATGACAGTGACACCCTCACCAGCAAGGTGCAGAGCCCTGTCCCTGTGACAGGGAAGACAAGGGTGCATCTTCACCAACCACTCTAGCGTGCCCATTGGGAGGGGGATTGTTTCCTCTGTTCTGTGGCCACCTGAGTACCTGCTGGGTATGTGTGTTTCTCTCAGATTTCTCCCAGGTCTTGAGGTCAGGTTCCGTCTCCATTGTGCAGCTGAGGAGATGCAGTTCCTGGGGTACTAAGTCACAGCCACAGCAAAGTGCCTGAGCCATTTTCTGTCCATCACTGTCTGTAAGAGGGTCCCAAGAGGACTTGAGGACACAGTGGCAAGTTGGTGTGACCCCGTGAGCGCTGGCTAAGTGACAGGGCCCTTACCTAGAGGATGCTTGGCAGCTCCAGCAGGGAGCAGGGTCCTTCTTCAGCGCATGCCGTTCTCTGGTGGACCCTGGAGGCCAGCATGCTCCTGGTCACCCTCTCATTTTCCAGAGGACTCTAGGGTGCTAAGCAAGGGACAAGCAGCGTCAGCTTGGCCACACTCCTACAGGTCTCCCGGCATCATCCGCAGTTGAGAGCCACACTGGAAGCCATGGGTGGTTGTGGCAGGCCCTGGGTCCATCATCTTAGTCAAAATTGAGTACCCTGGCTGGATGCTCTGGCCAGCGAGCCTTAAGTCTTAGGAGAAAACTGGGGGCCAGTGCCTGTGGCTGCCAGAGGGACCCGAGGGAGAGTCTCAGGCACACGCTGGGGGGCTGCGGGAACACTGAAGTGGTATGCCTCTGGAAGCCAGAAGTGCCCAGAGGACAGAGGCAGGAGGTAGGCAGGCCTAGCCTGTCCTGCAGAAGCCCTTGGCAGCTGCCAGCAGTGCCTGCACTTTGCTGGCACATTGAGCACTCCGTATGGCAGCTGTGCCTGGGAGGCCTGAGGCTGCTTCCTCCGCGCCTCTTGGGGGAGCAAACCTGAGCAGTAATTATAGACAGCCTGCACCAGGCCAGCCCCAGCCAGCTCTCTCTCTTCCCGTGGAGGCACGGAGCTGTGGGCTGAAGAGTGCAGCCACGGCAGCTTGGAGGAGGTCAGTGGGGGAAGCCTGTCAGCTGTCACCCTGCAGTGCTACCCAGGCCCTTCAGGAGGCAGTGAGCCTGTGGTGCCTCATGCAGGGGGCATCCTCTCAGGGGTCAGCAGTTCTAGTTGGGCCACAGTAAAGAGGTAGCTGAAACAGCTCCCCCAGATGGAGTGGGAAACCTCAGTGAGCTAGCAGAGGAGCAGCGTGGATGGTGGATCTGAGAGCATCGGCCTTCTGGTCACTCTCTCTCATGTCAGAGCAAGGTCTTCTCTACTCTGCTGTGTCCTGTCTGCTCCAGCCGAGTTGTACCACGCCCTGCCCTAACCGACTGGGCCACTTCCCGTCCTCAGCTCCTCAAGCGTGTTTCTGACTCAGCCATTGCACATGCTATGAATCTCACCTCCTGTGCTCCTCCCTCCTCTGGGGTGGCTCCTCGGCCACTGAGGATGGAGCCCTGGCCTCACCCCATCAGGTACAGCCCTCACGCCAAGTGTCTGTGAGCAAGGTGTTGATATCGTGGAGAGCAGGCTTCCTCCTCTGAACAGCTAGCCTCAAATCCTCAGATGCTTGTTTCACAGCTAAAAAAGTGTGTGCGTGGCTTCTTCGGGATTTACTGAGTAAACTACACAAGTGGACTTGCCCCCTGGGGACTTTCCTCCCATGTGTAAAAAGAGCTGGGACTCTGGAGAGCTTCTGTTGTCACCTCACAGAGGCAGGGCAAGGACCAGGAGGCAGCCTGGGGCCAGAGCAGACAGTAATCCCTCTGGCTTTCGCTGCAATAGATGGGTCAGCCCAGCTTAGCGTGGGATCAGAAAGCTGTAGCCGGCAGCTGGCAGACTTTGCTGAGTCTGCCTGTTGTGCTGAGCTGAATGAAACCTAGCCAGCGGTGACTGCTCTCATTGCCACTCCGCCCGAGGCTTCGTGATAACCCCAGACATCTGCTCTGCCAGGAGCATCTGGGACTGCATGGAACTTAGTTCTACCCACCAAGAAAGGATGAGCTCGGGAGGTCAGTGGCATGGAAAGCTGTTAAGACAATATTCTAAAGAATGGAGAGATGCAGTTAAAGAGCACTTACTGCTCTTGCAGAGGACCCAAGTTCGATTCCCAGAACCCACATGGTGACTCACAGCTGTCTGTAACTACAGTTCAGTGTACCCGATGCCCCCTGCTGATCTCCTTGGGCACCAGGCACCCCGGTGAGGGCAATACACACATGCAGGCAAAACACTCATACACATAAATATGAAAACAAACATTGCAGGGGCATAGGTCTTAAGTTCAGTCCTGAGCACTGCATCACGTAACAAGGGTCAAGGTTAGCTTAGAAATTGGGACACATGAGACCCTGTCAGAGACAGAGAATGTGAATATTCCTGGGGCTGGGGATGTCAGTGGCCCTGGTTTGTATCTCTAGCACATCCAGAGAGAGCATTCCAAAGACGGTACTTGTAGAGTCTGGGAGGCCCTCCTGATTTAATGTATGCCAACAACAACAACATGGGCATTTCTGACCTCACCATGACTGGGAGTGGGAAAACATGTTGGGGAGGGGCATGCTGCCAGGGCAGCAGAGGGTGGACTCTGTCTGAAGAAGCACTTGATGCTGTTTGGATTCAGGAGGCCTCCTTTAAGCCGTCTGCTGGCTTCATACGGTGGTCGGACTTGCCTGGTCACCCAAATCACTGGGTCTCCAAATTGTAGTGGTTCAAAGGCCCAGTCCAGACTCACCCACCTGAGCAAGTGTGCAGGCATGTGGGATGCTTCACTGATGAGGGCTGTGGTCTGTGTCAGGTCACACATGAACAGGACAGGATGGCCTCCACGGCCCCCATGGCTGTGTGAGAAGCCAAGCTCCTGGCATCATCCAAGTGTAGGGCAGTTGTTGAGGATGGTGCTTGTGCCTTTTCATGGGAAATGTTCCTTTTTGTTTTTCAAAACCCGTCCCAGAGTGGGAAGGGGTTTGAAATCCATTTGTGGACACTGGGGTGTCGAATTTCATTGACTGCTCCTGTGTATATGATGAGAGTTTTGAACAGTTGTTGGGTCATAGACCTCATGGGCTAGACCTCATTGGAAGACAGAATTTGGAAAGGACTCAGGAGTTTGAGCTACTAAGAAAGTCCCCTACCCCCTGGCCAAGGAGGAGGTTCATATGAACCTCTTGGAGGTTGAGAATCCAAGGCAAAGCCCAAAGAGGTATCCTTTATTTTAAAATTACTACAAGCTACTGGGGCAGGGCATGTAGCTCAGTGGTAGCTCGGTGGCCAAAGTCCAGTGTCATGGTGCCAGCCCATAACTTAGCACTGGGAGATGAGGAGTCCAGGGTGGCCTTCCCCAGTGTGCTGTAAGTTTAAGACCAGTCTGGACCATCCCATATAAGACCCTGACTCAGCAAACAGACTGAAATGTCCCCTCCACTTGTGTGTCTGAGTGTAGGAGGGTGGTTTTGCATTTTCAGAAGGCTGTGCTAAATGCCTTTGCAGCTCTCCTGGTTGTGTCTTAGGATAAATTGCTAGTGGTGTCCTTCATTGCTGGACTGCGGGCCAAATATAAAGCCTGATATTAAAACACGGGGCTGGAGGTGTGCTGAGTTGGGAAAGCACTTACCTAGCACACACAAGGAAGGTCCCGAGTTCTGTCCCCAGCACCGCTTGTCCCTGGGTGTACGACTGTAATCCCAGCACACGGAAGGTGGCCAGAAGGTCCAGAGCCCGAGCTACACTAGGACCTGTGTGAAAATAATGAAATATACAAATTTTCTTTTTCTTTTTTTCCGAGGCAGAGTTTCTCTGTAGCTTTGGAGGCTATCCTGGAACTCGCTCTGTAGACCAGGCTGGCCTCGAACTCACAGAGATCTGACTGCCTCTGCCTCCCTAGTGCTGGGATTAAAGACGTGTGCCACCACTGCCCTAGCTTAAAATGTTTAAAATGTGTAGCCCAGGCTGGCCTCAAACTCCTGATCCTCCTGCCTCCACCTCCTTGAGCAAATCCTACCTGTGTGCGCCTCCATAACCAACCACAAATTCTGAAAGAGATGAAATGTGCAGATGGCACAGAACACACTAGCAGAGCAGACACGTACAGTGAATGCCACCCTCCCCCACCAGCCCCAGTTCTGCAGGCTCTGCCTCAGGAAACAATGCTATTACTAGGTTTGGGTATATTTTTCCAGAAATATTCAGTGTTTATATAAATGTGTGTTTCTTTCTTCTCACCCTCTTAATTTTATATTTATGTCTTGTGATAGTATTTCTCCGTATGGCTGACATGTGCCATATCTTCCTTGTTCTGAAGTGTGACAACACTCTCTGTAGTGAGGTCTTTCTGGAGCCATAGCCATGTGCAAAGCACAGGTTCAGTATCGGGGTCCCGGGGATTCCCCCAGAGTGCTTTTCGGCCTCCTGAAGAGCGGGCATCTGTAGATTCCCTGGGTTCAAGTGGTCATCTGCCACTTAGGCAGAAAGCACCAGAGACCGCAGTGTCAGGCTGTGGAGAGGGGGAGTTCATGAGACACCACCACCATCGCCTCCAGTACACACTTCCCTTCAGGACGGACCCAGCAGCCTTCCACCGGCAGACTGCCAGCTGACAGGGCAGAGTGTGGGTTTGCTTTCTGATAGCAGACTGGATGGCCTCTTTACCTCTCCCCTTTCCTTCTTCCCAGAGGCTCGTCCAAAATAGAAGAAGCATGCGAGATCTATGCCAGAGCGGCGAACATGTTCAAGATGGCCAAGAACTGGAGCGGTGCGTGCCCTCAGCCCCCAGGCCAGGCCCAGAGCACGGCCCTGAAGTCCCCTCTCCAGCATCAGGGATCACAGCATGAGACCAGCGGGCTGCTGTGCCCCCTGAGTTGGGCATATGTATAGGGAGGTGCGGTCTTTCTGAGGAAGGGAGGCAGGGAGGGCATCCACCAGGCCTCCAGATGAGCTCTGTTAGGGCAGCCCATCACCTGAGCTCATAGTATGGCTTCCACTGTCAGCAAGGTTGGTCCAAGGACTGAAGCAAGAGACAGTTTAGGAGCTCAGGGAGGAGCTTTCTGGACATGGTGGGGGTGACAGTGGGGTACAGAAGTTCAAGGTAGACTCGGCTATTGCCACATCCTGTGAGTGCAGTTACCAAAGTCCAAGGATGGTTATTTAACCACGGGTTGCTTTTCTGCCTCTCCCCGTGTTGGAAACGGAAGTCTTAGGCCATCTGTCCCCTGCTCAAACTGTTTGGAGTTCTTAAAAATAATGGGGGAGTCTAACATGGTGTCCCAGCACTCCAGAGGTGGGGCGGGGGGGTCAGGAATTCAAGCCTCTCCTAGGCAACATTGGAAATTTGAGATCACTCTGCAATAAAAGAGAACCGGTCTCAGAAAGCCAAACACTGCTGTAACAATGATGGACGCTGTTACGGTTACTGATGATGTGACCACGTTAGCCTGGCATTTGTGAGGTGGCGGTGGTTTCGATCCCAGGCCCACAAAGGGATCACAATTGTCAGATAATGGCGGAGCAAAGCCTTCACAGGCTTTGTGTGTCCTGTGGTGCTCAGGAGAGAGGACAAGGTGGTCCTCCCACAGCTGGAGGAGCGTGCAAGGCTGTACCTTAGCTGAGGTGGTATTGGAGCACCGCCCACAGCAGGGAAGACCCTTCTGCCTCCCCTTAGCCAGTCTAGGCAGTGTGTGAGCAACGGTGTGGGGCCTGTGGCTGTTGACCAAGCACAGGCTGGCCTGGGCCTCAGGCGTTAGCACTGTCTGCGTGGACACTGGCTCTTGCTGTCCACATCCTGTTTCCCTGTCTCCGCAAGGACTCATGCATACATAGCAGGACTAGGGAAGGGAGCAAGTGGGAAATGTCCCATGAGTTAATCTCTCTACCCTCCCGGGGCACCCCCGCCCTGCTCCATCTCCATCTTCAGTTCAGATTCTGAGGGAGAGCTCCAAGCCCAAGAGCCTGGGTGTCGTGTATTTGCAGTCCTTAGCTCTGCCTGCCTTTCCTTCCTCTCTGTGGAAGTGGTGGCTCTGGAGGTGCCAGCAGAGGCGGGGCACGGGGAGGACACGGGATTGGCACTGGGCTTCCCTGGGCTGTTTCTGTGCCCCTGGGCTCAGGCTTCCCCCGAGGCAGCTTCCTGATGTCCTCATTCTGCCAGGTGCAGCACCGGGGAGCTCTGTGAGGGTTTCAGCTGCCCTTGGGCTGGAGTGGGCTGACCTTGGCCTCTCCCTGGGACTCTGGCTGTATTCTTGTGAGCCTAATGTGCCTCTTGGGGCAGTGACTGCAACTGCATTGAAGCTGGGACAATGCCTTCTGTTCCAGCTGCTGGGAATGCTTTCTGCCAGGCTGCCCAGCTGCACCTACAGCTCCAGAGCAAGCATGATGCAGCCACGTGCTTCGTGGACGCAGGCAATGCTTTCAAGAAAGCCGACCCACAAGGTAAGAACCTCTGAGCCACAGCTGGCGGAGCAGCTGAGCACTGTCCCCATATCCTTGGGTCTACACAGATATGGGTTTTTCCAGTGCCTGACACATGATAGGCCAGGAACAAAACAAGCCCCAACTTCAAAATGGGCTGGTCCTTGGCTGGCACTGGCATACTGCCCTATATCCCCACCTCCCCCACCCTGGTGTGCAGCCCTCACCCCCTCCTGGGCTTTGAGCATTTGGGAGTGGGAGTTCCATCTCAGACCCACTGCTTGCCAGGCAAAGCTGTTCAGTTGTCAGAATTAGCATGCAGAAGGGAACGGGGCGGTCCAAGATGAACCAGGTAGAGCGGAAGTCAACCTGACCTGCCTTCCCCGCACCCCAGAAGAGAGCAGAGGGAGCAAGCCTCAGGTGAGTTGCCAGAGCCCAGCTCCTTAAAGCAGAACCTACGGGGACAGGAGTCTGGTTAGGCCAAAGCACAGCCCATGGACCTCAGACTTGAGATTTCCAGGCTGGGGAATTTGCATTCGTTATTTTTGTTCACTTATTTTTGTGGTGCTAGGGATGGAGCCTGGACCTCTTGTGTGCTGAGAATGTGTTGTGCATGTCCCCGGTCCCTAGAATAGTTCTTTTTGTTTT
Organism: Mesocricetus auratus; assembly: GCF_017639785.1. Taxonomy (NCBI): domain Eukaryota; kingdom Metazoa; phylum Chordata; class Mammalia; order Rodentia; family Cricetidae; genus Mesocricetus; species Mesocricetus auratus. Next base: position 2,824,496 of record NW_024429216.1, read on the forward strand.
CAATTTTAGAGCCACATAGATTACTAACTTTTAATTTCAGCACGCACAGGTATTTGCTGTTTTCAGTTAACCATCTAAGCCAGTCAGGGCAGTGCATGCCTGTCGTCCCAGCGTTCGGGAGACAGACACAGGAAGATCAGACACTCAGAGCCATCCTCAGCGCTTAGCTACTTAGTGAGTTTGAGGCCAGCCTGGGCTACATGAGATTGTGATTCATAAATAAATCTTTAAAATACCTGGGATGTTTCTCTCAGGAGAGTGGGAAAGAAGTGAATATTCTTTCCTAAAGGAGATGCTCAGTGTCTGGATAAAGGCCCATCTCTGGGGAGGAGACAAGCACCGCTGCCCTCCCAGCATCAGTGGATAGCATCTGTCATTGTCACGGGGCCGCTCCCGATTAGAGACATGACTGTGTTGACTCTGTCCCTGGGCTGACTGGTTACTCCTGTTTGTTTAGCTGTGATGTGGAGCTCAGGCCTGACAAACAGAGAGGGACGGATGGCCTCTCAGCTAGGTAGGACTTAGACACGCCGGTGACTCAGGGAAGTCCTCTCCCCCACACAGCCCTCCCCCACACAGCCCTCCCCCACACTCTCCCTTCTGCTCCCTGGGGAACTGGTTGGCCTGGAGATGCTGCCTGGCATCTGTGCCCTTCAGCTGCTGCTCCATCCGGAGTGGCCGGCAGGACTTGTTCCTGGGTGGCAGTGGCTGCCAGCCTACAGGGTGCCGTAGCATTGTGAGCTCTTAGAACAGAACTGCCCCTCCCAGCCTGGGGTCATGCCCTTTCTCCCTGTGGACCCAGGCATGGGCCCAGCCTCAGCTGGTACAAACTGATAGGAAAGTGTATTGAGGAGGCTGCAGCCGAGCGTGCGAATGAAGGTGTGACAGGAGCACTTCGGATGTCAAGGGCTAGGGACTCTGTGACATCCAGCGCTACTGCCTCGGTGCCCTCCCCAGCCACAGTTCCACAGATGAGGGGAAGGGAGTGCATTTGCACTGGTGACAGCTCTTCTGTGGGGCCAGTCAGGGCTCACAGAGAGGAGTGACCAAGCAGGGGAGGACAGGCCTGGATGCCCGAGCAGATCGCTCCCCTTCCCAAGGAACCCACTGGGGCCTTGTGCTGCGTACTGCGCTTCAGCCTAGCTCGTCATTCTGCCGTGTTTCCTCTTCAGTGGCAACACACACCTACCGTGAGACACACAGCAACCCCTGGCATCCAGAACAGGGCAGCCCTGGGCTCCAGAGCCTCCCTGCATGGCTGGGTGCCCTGGGAAACAGCTGGATGGCCAGTGGAGGCTCGACACCCAGTTTCTTCAGGAGAGACCTTCCTGAGAGATCCCCTGCCCGGTGGTCTGGTCAACCAGCTCTTTAGGAATCTCAGCTGCCTGCCTGAGGCCTGGGAATTTAACCCTTTTATAGCAGGAGCTTGCCGTGAATGTGCATGGGCCCCGCACCACACGCCCCGTTGTCTCCCGGGAGCCGACTGTGTACGAGACAAACATGTCTTTCCACCCATCCCAACTCCTTATTGGAGCTGGCGCTTTGTCCCTCGTTTGTTGTGGATGGTGTTTGCTTAGGTCTGCGTGTGACCAGGGGCTTCGGGGTGATGCAGAGTGAGCTGGGCTCTGTAACTCCCTACCTGCTCTGGGCAGGCTTAGCACAGGGTGGGGACAGACTAAGGGCCCTACTGTTTACCTTCAAGGTGCACTGAGGCCTGTGGCCTGTGGTGAGAGCAGGCCAGGTGTCAGCCGGCAGCCTACCACTTTGCAAGCTGTTCCCAGAGCAAACAGACCTTAGCTGCTGAAGTCCCCTCAGGAAGCAGCCTTAGCATCCTCATCCCAAGAGAGTCCAGTCCACCGTCAGCCCAGGGACAGTCCTGGAGCCTTCCCAGCACATAGACCCTCGACCCCGTCCCCCAACTCCCTTCCTGAGAGATGTTAAAGTAGTTGAAAGATATTGAGAGCTCGTTTCCATCTGCTAGAAAATGCCTCCCACTCATGCCTCTCCTCCAAATAACTTGTCCAAAAAAAAAAAAAAAAAACCAGCCTTCCCCAAATTGAAAATCTTGGAAGAGATGGTACAACAGAGGTAGCCTGGTGCCATCCTGGTGATGGGTACGGCTTGCTATTGGAACAGCAGCAGCTGACACCTTTGGGGGCACAGAGGAAAGGACAGTGCTCTTCAGCACTGGGGGTGCAGAGCCCCCATGGAGGGGCCCCAGCGCTCATGGCATCCAGCCCTCTCTGCCAGAGAGACCAGTCAGGGCAGTCACAGGGATAGGACCTACTCAAGGTAGAGCCTCTTCCCAGCTCAGCCCTGCCGTCAGCGTGCCCTTTGACAACAGGGCTGTGCTGATCTGATTCAAACCCTGTGGGAATCTGGCAATGCCACTGTGGCCCGATCCCACTAGAAAGCTGGACGTATGGCTGCCTATGGGAGAGGGCCTCCCTGGGAAGATGTGCCCATCGTGTCTCTGTGTGCAGAGATACCCAGAAGCTCCCGTCCTTTCCTTCCGGTTGCTCTGAGAGAGCCCGAGAGCCCTGAAGCCAAGGCAGCCGTGTGCCGTCATCTCCCTTGGGAAGTGCAGGCTACCTCCTGTCTCCAGGATGTGCTATAATGACCTCTCTGTCCTCTCTTTCCTCCCTAGAGGCCATTAACTGTCTGATGAGAGCAATCGAGATCTATACTGACATGGTAAGGGTTGCACGGTGTTCCGTCCTGTTTGTGCTGTGTTGTAGGAGGCAGGGAGTTTGGTCGCTGAGCTGGGCTACAGGACGGGGTTGTCTGCTGCAGCCCGCAACACCCCTCACATGGTGCCTCTGCCCCCTTGTCCATCCCTGTAGTAACACCCACACCCCCACGCCATGGGCTCTAGTGATCCTGTCCTGTCCTGACAGGCAGCGCCTAGGCCACTGCTCCTGTCAGTCAGTCCATTGCTGTCCACGCCATCACATGTCACCTCTGTGTCTGTGGTCAGACCCCTTGCTGAGGTGGAAACCCAAGGGTGATGGACTGGATGGGGTGAGACTGGGCAGGGACGATGTCTCTGGTCATAGGCATCCCTTTCCCGTGTCCCCAGGGCAGATTCACGATTGCAGCCAAGCACCACATCTCCATTGCTGAGATCTACGAGACAGAGCTGGTGGACGTGGAGAAGGTGAGCTGGGATCAGGCTGGCTGTGCCGGGCCTCTGCTGCCCCCGGTCCCACACCGTGATGCTCAGTGGGAGGAGGGCCCCTGCCGTGTGCCGGCAGAAGGCCGGGAAGCTGTGCCAAGGAGTTGCTCCACCCTGTCCTGCTCTCAAGGTGCCCCCTTCTCGTCTCCTCAGGCCATCGCCCACTATGAGCAGTCTGCAGACTACTACAAAGGCGAAGAGTCCAACAGGTAGCCCCTCCCCAGCCTGCCCCTCCTTGTGGGGCCCGCCACTGTCCCTTCATGCTCCTCCCCCCCACAGCTCAGCCAACAAGTGTCTGCTGAAGGTGGCCGGCTACGCCGCGCAGCTGGAGCAGTACCAGAAGGCCATCGACATCTATGAGCAGGTGAGCTTCCTTCTGCCTGGCTGTCATCGGCTGCCGCCACCCCCTCTGCCCACCCTGCCCCGTCGTCTCCTCTCTCTCCCAGGCCACCGCCACCAAGTGCTTCTTCACCAGCAGGCTGTGCATGTCACCACCTTGTCCTAGATGGGTTGGTCCTGTCACTCCTCCTGACAGGAGCTGCCTCGGAGCTGGGTGTCCTCAGCAGAAAAAGTGGGGCAGGCGGGAGAGGACCAGCAGGGCGGGGTCTCCCTGCTCATGGTTAGCAGCAGGTGTCATACGCCCTGCCCCGGTGACACTGCTTGTGGGGAGGGCGGGCTGTGGCCAGAAGACAGGCAGGCAGCTGGCCCGGGGAGAGGGGCGGGCACTGTTTCTCATACTCCCACAGCTGCCACCCGCTGCCCACCAAGTGCCAGTTTCCTGGATGGCTGGCAGTGGTGCCTCCTCCCCCACTGACTTGGTTGCCTGTGAGACCCACAGACACCTGGCTTCCCCTCCTCCACCCACCCACACCCTCACGGTGTCCTGGTCATTCTGGCAACACTTGGTGACCTTGCTGAGCTGTCCCTGATCACTATCAGCCTGAGGTCCCCGGGCCTCCCCCTGGGATGCAGACTTAGCTCCTAGCAGGCATGAGTGCTAGTGACCTTCTCCCTTGAGTCGCCTGCCTGAGCTCATGGTGGTGTGTGGCCATAGGTAGGGACCAGCGCCATGGACAGTCCCCTCCTCAAGTACAGCGCCAAAGACTACTTCTTCAAGGCGGCCCTCTGCCACTTCTGCATAGACATGCTCAACGCCAAGGTGAGCCCACACCGGCCAGGCCGCCCCCACAGACCACGTCACTTGTGAGCGTCAGAGGACAGTGTCTCCACTTGGCCCCTGCCCTTTGGTTAGGATGGGAAATAATTTGGCATTGGTGTTATTCGCCCTGGCGTCCCGCCTAGGCCTGGATGCTTCTGTGAGTTCCCAGCTGCTGGCTGGCTCCTTGCTGGCCTCTCCCCGTCGCGGGTTACTATAAGACCTGACTATCCCGTTCAGTTGTCATGTGGGAGCTGCTGAGGCCAAGGCACTCAGTTCCTGCCAGGCCCTGGGATTCCTGGTGGCTTGGCTTTGACTGTGGCCCTATGCCTACCCTCTGGTTTTCAGTGCTTCCTGGCAGGAGAGGTCAGGGACAGGGAGGGCAGTGGCTGGTGGAAGGATCCGGAAGCTGGGTGTTGGTATTTCAGTCCTCTGGTGCTTCCTGATCAGACCACTGGGGCTACGTGATGTCTGCCTGCTCCGCAGTCGCCCCCCTTTGCCTGCGTACAGCTGGCAGCTTTGCATTTGGGGGAGGTGAAACAGTTTGCTGTTTTTAGTTTTTGTGGTGGAGATGGAGCCTGAGGCCTCATGTAACCTATGCAAGCGCTCCCACTGAGCCATATCCCCACCCCTCACTGAGTTACGAGCACGGGAGTGGGTTTTTTCGGGACAGGTCCAACCCTGTGTCCCCTGACACACCCACCCACCCACTGTCACTTAACCCACCCAAGGTCCTCACCCGGGTTCTGTGTGCGAAGGCCCAGCTGTAGGCCTAGTGTGGGGAGCTCTTTTGTCACCTTCCCCTCCCCCCTGCCTGGGAAGCCTGCCCCCTTCCTGCAGTCATCTCTGCCAACCCGATTCAGCTGAGTTGGCGATGGCACCATCAGTCACAGGTCAGGTGACCCTGGCAGGGCACAGAGCACCAAGTCAGAGCTGCCATGCGTGTTTTCAGCGCCGCCGCTGTCTGTGTTAGTGTTCTCACCCTCTCTCCATTGCTCAGCTTGCTGTTCAAAAGTATGAGGAGCTGTTCCCGGCCTTCTCGGATTCCCGGGAATGCAAGCTGATGAAAGTGAGTGCTGACTCTGGCTCGCCCTGACCTGGGGATAGGATGGGCAGGGGTGTCTGGGTGCCTGGCCTCAGCCAGAGGAACCGCCACACTGTTTAGAGACATTCTCAAAGGGCTGCATGTGGTTTGGTGTTCTCCTGCCGTTCTGCTGTTTTCTGCATGACACCAGTAAATGCAGTGATGGTGGGCGTGGTCAGGAGCCAGGGTTCCCGTAGAACCCGCTGGGTCTACTGACCCTGACCGTGTTTGCAGAAACTGCTGGAAGCCCATGAGGAACAGAATGTGGACAGCTACACAGAATCGGTGAGTGGCTGGCACGGGTTCTGGCCGGTGGATCTCCTCCAGTGTGTTCTCGTAAATTCTGCCCTAGTTGAACTCTAGGTCCTGGGCCCTGGTTGCAGTTCTCTTCCTGGTGCCTCACCCCAGAACACTCAGTGTTCGCCCCACTTTATACATAGTATCACAAAAGCTGAGGAGAGACTGGGACTTGCCCTGGTCCTTTGGTATTTCAGTCCATCTCTGCCCCCCAAAATCGAAGTCTTCCTACCTCCTCAGAGCCCCTGGGGGCGGCAGCGAGGCTGTCTGTTCCCTTCCTCTGCTCCTCTGCACCCAGCTGCCATGGAGGGTTGGTTCCCATTCCCACTCTGCTCTGAACACTCCGGAAAGCCATTTGTTTCCAGTTGTGGCCTATCCGGGTTCCCTAGCCAGTACTTAGCAGTGACATCTCTCCCTGGGTCTGGCTGAGGGCAGAGGTCAGGCTGTCCTATCCCGTCTGGTATAGGGGTGTGAGAGGCAACGTTTTCGTGCCTCCAAACTTCAGTTCCATCTGGAAAGCCAAGATGGCTGGGAGGGTCTTTTAAGCAACAAAGGCTTTTCCTGCCAGCTTACGCTCCAGGCTTTGCAGACTGAGGTGACAGGGTGGGACTGGGGCCAGGGAGGGAGCAGTGTGTCACAGATCACCCTCCCCGGGCTACAGGTGAAGGAATACGACTCCATCTCTAGGCTGGACCAGTGGCTCACCACCATGCTGCTGCGCATCAAAAAGACCATCCAGGGTGATGAGGAGGACTTGCGCTAGGCCTCCTCCAGCCACCGCCTTCCACCCATCTGTCAGTCACAGAGTATGAGGGCCGAGGGGGTGCAGCGCGGGCCACATCTGCCAGGGCGCCAGACGGGCTCTGCTGGCTGGCTGGTCACCCAATGCCCGCTGCATCCCTCACCCTGCCATTTATTTAAGCCCCCAAAGGTGTCTTCCTGCCCTGGAAACCACCTGGACGGACTCTCCAATACAGACCTCTCTGTGTGCAGCAGGAACCTGGGGTCAGCCTCCGGTCCCATCTCCTTACCAGCTGTGTGCTAAGGCTTTTTCTGTCTCCCCTACCGTGTCCCCCAGCAGAGCTAAGAACACAGGTAGCCCTGAGACCTGCTCTTCCTGGCTGGTGGTGATCCCTACCCCTGCCCCTACAATGGCAGCCTCTCAGGTTAGACCCAGCCCTGGAACACACAGGGCCCCACGCCTGCTTCTTACCCGGCATCCAGGTCTGTCTTGACCTGAAGCTGCAACCAGCCCAAAAAAGACAATAAAAACCTGCCACTTTTGCATGAGTCTCTTCTGCTGTCCCTTCTGCCTGTGGTGTCCTCCCCGTTGGCCCCTGACTGTCCTGTGGGGAGTACATGTTTCTCCAGCCGAGCCTCAGAATCAGCTAAAGAGATTGTCATCCCTACTCCTCTCCTCCCACACTTCGAGAAGAGATGGCAGGAGCTTCACACCGCACTCCACCCCACATGGGCTCTGCCAGGGCTGCCCTCCCTGTGGGATTGCCCTGCTGAAGCAGGCCCAGTAGAAAAAGTTGGACTTCCAGACATCCTGCTCTGCTCCTCCGTCCCTCCAAGAGTGCCCCCACAGCTTCAGTCAATTGATAACTCTGAGTGGTCCTGAGGCTGGAGACTGACCATCATCCACCATTGCCAAGAAGGCCTGTGAGAATCTGCCATCCATTCCCAAGTCTTGAGTCTCAACCCTGGCTCTGCTTCCAAACCACTGACCCATCTACAAGCCAGGGCCCCACCCTGCTGCTCTGTGGTTAGACTGAGGTCACCACCCTTCTGGTGTTTTGGAAGTTTCATAATTGGCTCAGACACACAGTAGGGTTGGAAATTAAGTGAACGTGGATTTTAAGTTGCCATGTAAGTCAGAAGCAGCCTGAAGAAAAACTGCACAGCCTGGAGAGATGGCTCAAAGGGTAGAAGCACTTACGTCCCAAGCATGAGGACCCAAGTTCAGATCCCCAGCACCCACATTAAAAAGCACCGGCATAGCTGGGCATGGTGGTGCACACCCTTAGTCCCAAACTCAGGAGGCAGAGGCAGGTGGATCTCTGAGTTCGAGGCTAGCCCGGTATACAGGGTGAGTTCCAGAACAGTCAGAGCTACACAGAGAAACACAGTCTCACACTGGCATGACCACACATCCCCGTAACCCAGGAAGGTTTGGCACTGACAGGGTTCCTGGGGCTTAGTGGCCAGAAGCCTAGTATCAGGTTCAGCAGGAGACCCTGTCTCAAGGAACTAACAGTGACAGAACAGGACAGCAGATGCCCCATCTTCCCATGTGCGTGGAATGCACACGATGCGTTCACTACATCCCACAGACACGACATTGGGGAGGCCACGCCAGCCTTCACATCCCATTCACTCAATTCACACGACAACTGCTGCTGGGTGCCAGCAGGGAGCACAGTCCCAGGCCCACCAGCCAGGAGCTCTTCCTCACCAAACAAGGAATCTGGAATTCTCCAACTCCTTACGTCCATACCCACACTGCATCTAAAGACTGCCCATGTGAGACCTCAGTACTAACAGCATATTGGCCAAGGGCCTGCCACATGGTTGGAGGTCTGTAAGTCTGTGTATGCACATGTGCCGTGGCCCACCTGTGGGGGTCAGAAGACATTGTCAGTCAATCCTTTGTTTTGTATCATTTAAGACAGGCACTCGGGCTGGAGAGATGGCTCAGAGGTTAAGAGCACTGACTGCTCTTCCAGGGGTCCTGAGTTCAATTCCCAGCAACCACATGGTGGCTCACAACCATCTGCAATTCAATCTGATGTCCTCTTCTGGCATGTAGGCAGAACACTGTATATGTAATAAATAAATCTTAAAAAAAAAAAAAAAAGACAGGCACTCTATGTAACTTGGGCTGTAGACCAGGCTGGCCTCAACTCTCAAAGCTCTGCCTACCTCCATCTCCCAAGTACTAGAATTAAAGCTGTGGGCAAGGCAGAGTCTTCGGTATACGGCTAAGAGTCCTGGGGTTACAGATGTGCACCCCTTCAGCTGGCTTTTGTCAATCTGGATTCTCCAGATTGAACTTAGGCCGTGAAGCTTACACACTGCAAGCACCTTTACCGTCTGTCTGAGCCATCTGCCTGGCCCATAGTTGATGGGTTTTGTTTTGCTTTGTTTTTTGTCTTGTGTAACATGTTTACTGAGCCTGCTTTGTGTCAGGCCATATATTCCAGGTGCCGAGGTTTGATTGTGACAATGAAGTGGCGAATCCAGGTCCCCCGAAGGCCTCAAAATTGGGAACACCTCGCTTGCCACGCATCTCCGTCATTGAGAAGCACCCCTGCTCTCCCTGGGCTGCATCTCCGTCCTTGAGAAGCACCCCTGCTCTCCCTGGGCTGCATCTCCGTCCTTGAGAAGCACCCCTGCTCTCCCTGGGCTGCATCTCTGTCATTGAGAAGCACCCCTGCTCTCCCTGGGCTGCATCTCCGTCCTTGAGAAGCACCCCTGCTCTCCCTGGGCTGCATCTCCATCCTTGAGAAGCACCCCTGCTCTCCCTGGGCTCCAGGCTCATCCCCTGTAAAGCTCTTTGCATAGTTCTGGAGAGGCGTTTGTGAGGGCTCTGTAAAGGGGGTGATGGCACCAGGTGCAGTCTGAGTGATTGGGCAGAGACTGTCACTGTGGATGTTCTCACTGGACAGCAGGTGGTCTCAGGATGGACAGGTTAACTGATCTTTCCCCCGGGAGAAGAATACACTCTACTGTTTTAAAAGTGATATTGCTCAAGTACGAAGTTATAATTTATTCATATTTAATACTAGCTGCTGCTTACTATCTGTGTGGTCTTAGGCAATTTATTCATACCTGTAAAACAGATACCTAAAAGTACTTTAGGGCCAGCAAGATGGCTCAGCAGGTAAAGGTACTTGCCACCAAGCCTGGCTACCTGAGTTCAAATCCTTGGGACCCACATAGTGGAGAGAACTGACTCCCTCCGTTGTTCTCTGAGCACATGACATGGTGCGCATGCCCATACAGAAACACATACACAAGTAAAAGTTAAAGATAGTTAAATAAGAGTACCTACTTTACAAAGACGTGTCTGTGCCCTCAGCACTTAGCAGACAGAAGTAAGAAGAGTGTCACAAGTTTGAACCCAGCCTGATCTGCAAATCGCCAGTTCAGCCAAAGCTATGAAGCAAGGTCCTGTCTTCTAAAAAGAAAAAAGATAAGGTATATCCCTCAGCGTCAGCTTGATTGTGAGTTTTAATTAAATTGACAGGTGGAATGTGCTTATACAAAAGGAAAATAGGTTGTGTGTGTGTGTGTGTAGAGAGAGAGAGAGAGAGAGAGAGAGAGAGAGAGAGAGAGAGAGAGAGAGAGAGAGAGAGATGGGCCTGGGGGTGTCTCATGTAGGCAGGCTGGCCTGGAAACTGTACTCAAGACGGGACCCCAAAGTCTATGTAGCAGAGGATAGCCTTGAACTCCTGTTCCACCTGCCTCCACTTCCCAAGTGCTGGATTCACTGTCGTGCGCCATAACCCCCGCCTCCCCGGCTCATGGTTATTCTTATTCTACTTCCCACACCGCTTAAAAAGAGGCCCGGAGCCGGGCGTTGGTGGCACACGTCTTTAATCCCAACACTCGGGAGGCAGAGGCAGGCGGATCTCTGTGAGTTCCAGGACAGCCTCCAAAACAATCACAGAGAAACCCTGTCTCGAAAAACCAAAAAAAAAAAAAAAAAAAAAGGCCCGGAGCGGTCGCCATATCCCATGTCAAGTTCTGGAAGACCCTTTCCTTAGCTCTGAAATGGGAAAGAACAGTGCGCAGGCGCAGAAAGGCAAGGTTGGCTGGGCCGGCCAGCCTGGAAACCGGGCGCCATCTTGGTAGAGGGCAACGCCGGCAGCTTCTTGGCGTCATCAGTGTGCGCGAGTGGAGGCTCCCTGGTAGGCTGGAGAGCAACAAGCCAGCTGGGACTGACCGCAGAGGGCCAGGATGGGGGAAGCGGCCGTGGCGGCCGGACCCTGTCCGCTCCGCGAGGACAGCTTCACACGGTTCTCGTCGCAGAGCAACGTGTACGGACTGGCAGGAGGAGCCGATGGGCGAGGGGAATTGCTCGCCGCCACTCTTAAAGGCAAGGTGCTCGGCTTCCGCTACCAAGACCTCCGACAGAAAATCCGGCCTGTGGCCAAAGAGCTGCAATTCAACTACATCCCCGGTGCGTGGCGCTGTGGTGTCGGGGCGGGACCGGATTCTGGTGGCAATCGAGGAGTCCTTAAGACTGAGTTGCTAACTGTGTTGCGAGGTCAGGGTTAAAAGTGGCAATCAAAAAACCGGGCGGTGGTGGCACACGCCTTCAATCCCAGCACTCGGGAGGCAGAGGCAGGAGGATCTCTGTGAGTTCGAGGCCAGCTTGGTCTACAGAGCAAGTTCCAGGACAGCCAGGGCTACACAGAGAAACCCTGTCTCGAGAGAAAACAAACAAACAAACAAACCCTGGTAATCATTAGGATCCGATACAGAGGTCGTCAGGGTCTGCAAGCAGTTAGAGTTCATTCCTCAAAAATAGAGGTTAACAGTCTGGTACTCGGTGGTCAGAGGTCATGGTACCAGTGGTTAGGACTCCCGGAGACCTAACGTTTTTGCTACAGTGGTAAGAAGTCAGTGTGATTCAGGGGTGCAGGAGTGGAGACCTGCCTGATCGCTGAACTTTGAACTCCTCTCGCAGTGGATGCAGAGATCGTGTCCCTCGACACCTTCAACAAGTCACCCCCAAAGCGAGGCCTGGTGGTGGGCATCACATTTATAAAGGTACCGCAGCGCCCTCCACCTGTCCATACCCACCAAGTCCCTGCATGTACTCCAAATGCCTCTCGCCCCCTCTACCTCCTCTGAGGTCAGTTTCCACCCCTAGGACTCAGGAGACAAGGGCAGTCCTTTTCTTAACATTTACTGTGACTATGAGCCTGGCTCAGAGTACAACCTGGACTCCATTGCAGGTGAGTGGAGCCTGGGGGAGAGGGTGCGCGGGGCTGGCAGGTGCGCCTGGGCTCAGCTTGTGTCGTTTCTGCAGAGAGCTGCCTCAATTTGGAACTCCAGTTCACGCCTTTCCAGCTGTGCCACGCAGAGTGAGTGATCCTTCCTCTGAGGCTTGTGCCCTGGCTGTCTTAGAACTCACTCTGTAGACCAGGATGGCTTGGACTCACAGAGATCCGCCTGCCTCTGTCTCCCGATCCCTGAGATAGATTCTTTTATATTTACTTGGGTGCAAGAGGGTCCCTAGGCATGGGGGCGGTGGTCAGAGAACAAACTGAAGGAGTTGGGGCCTCTCCTTCCTCTCTGTGGGTGGTTCTGGGGATCGAATCCAGGTGATCCGGAATGGTGGCACTTGCCTTTATCCACTGAGTCATCTTATCGGCCCTTGCTGTGAGGTTTGGCAGGCCCATTCCAAGAGTGAAGATTCTAGCAGTCAGGGCTGTCGGAGCAGGTCTCCCAGCATCTTCACTTGGCTGCTCTGAGATCTCAAAGCCATGGAACTCAAGGGTTAGTGTACATAAATCTGCAGAACACTAATCCACGCTGGCATGCTAGTCTCTAAATGTTAGGGTTCGTGCCGGCAACGTTTTGTTTGTTTGTTTGTTTGTTTGTTTGTTACTCTGTGTAACAGTCCTGGCTCTCCTGGAACTTGCCTTGTAGACCAGGCTGACCTCAGACTCACAGAGATCCACCTGCCTCTGCCTCCCAAGTGCTGGGACTAAAGGTGTGTGCCACCACTGTCCAGCTTCAAAATTTTGTTTTTGTTTTGTTTTTGTTGTTGGTGTTTTGTTTTGGTTTTTTACGAGACAGGGTTTCTCTGTATTGTTTTGGAGGCTGTCGGTCCAGCCCGGCCTCGAACTCACAGAGATCCGCCTGCCTTTGCCTCCCGAGTGCTGGGATTAAAGGCGTGGACCACCACCGCCCAGCTTGTTTTGTTTTTATAAACACATATTTCAGGCTAGGGGTGCGTGGTACAGGTAGAAGGATCGGGAGTTCAAGGTCAGCCGTGGCTACATAGTGACTTCAACTCCAGCATGGGGGTCCATGGAACCCTATCTCCGAATAAATTGACAGTGGCATTTCTAAATCCCCGGAGGAATTCGACCCCATTCTGGCCCTAGCACATTCTAGATTTCTCTGCTTTCAGAGTCCAGGTTGGAGACCAGCTGGAGACCGTCTTTCTCCTGAGCGGGAATGATCCAGCCATCCATCTCTACAAGGAGGTGAGGTGGGCAGGCTGGGCATCATCTGACAGGGATCCCACTGCAGTGATGGCCCGTGCGTGGGAAGCTGTTGGCTTACTCCGGAGCCTGGGGTGGGTCTCGTTCCTCCAGAATGAGGAGCTTCATCAGTTCGAAGAGCAGCCCGTGGAAAACCTCTTCCCAGAGCTCACGAACCTGACTAGTAGGTAGGAGGGGACCCCACCCACCCTCTACCCTACACCCAAAGAAGGGACCAGGGCCCTGACTGCAGAGAATCCAGATAGATCAGGCCACCCTCTAGTACAGTACGCAGTAGGGGCGACCTTAGAGGAACTAGGAAGCGTGTTGGGGTGTTAGAGTGCTTGCCTAGGATCTTCAAAGCCCCGGGTTCCATAATCCAGAGCACCACAAAATCCAGGCACTTGTAACCTCAGCACTCAAGGTGGTAGAGACAGGAGGGTCAGGAGTTCAAGTTCATCTTTGGCTGTATCGTGACATTGAAAACTAGCCTGGGCTACACGAGACTCTGTCTAAACGAGAGAAAAAAGGCAGCTAGGTAGCATGTTCTCAAGAAAATTGCTCGTGGACAGATGTCCCCAGGGCAAACACAGGGGGCTCAGTGTGCTTGCGAGGTAGTGACTGGCCCCCGAGAGAGTCAGGTTGCAGGGTCCTGATGCTTCAGCATGGGCCTGGGTGGGCCTGGGAAGCAAAATGGGGCTGGGGCTCTGCGATACCTACTGGTGTGCTCGCCCATCCGTCTGCTCCCACCAGCGTCCTCTGGCTTGATGTCCGCAACCTGCCCGGCTCATCCCGGCGCCTCTCAGCTCTGGGCTGCCAGAGTGGCTATGTGCGTGTGGCTCACGTCGACCAGAGGAATCGAGGTGAGGGTCAGGCCCGGCTGGGTGGGGCCGAGCCCAGGGATGGGGACAGATGCCTGAGCCCCTGCTCTCCACACAGAGATCCTGCAGACATGGACAGTCCTGCAGGATGGGCCCATCTCCCGAGTGATCCTGTTCAGCCTGTGCAGCCCTGACGGTGAGCTCTTTGCTCTGGTCCTGGAGGGTGAACTCAGAGGGTTCAGCTGTCCCCGCCCTGAGAGTCCACGCCCCTCCCGACGCCCCTCCAGCCGCCCCTCCCGACGCCCCTCCAGCCGCCCCTCCCGACGCCCATGAGCCGTGCCACAGATTGGACTCTGCTCGTTTCTTTTTATCTGCCGACCTCATTCTCCACTCCGTGGTCTAGCCTTGAACTTCTACTCTACTTTCGCCTTTCCCTTTGTGGTCTAACCTTCATTCCTCATATTACCTTACACTGACTCCCCCCACCCCATGCTTCTTTCCCTTTGACTAACAGCTGTTCTGTCAATCATGGTCTCACGGCATCCCCAGGTGCTACCTTCTTCCTGTTCCTTGACCTTGGTCTCTCCTATACTGACATTCACCTTGACCTGCCCTTTGCCTTCTAAACAGGGGTCTCCCAACCAACCCCCCACCCCCACCCCCCCCCCCCACCCCCGTCCTCATACCATGGTCTAACCTTAGACTTCAACTCCGGTCTAACCTTTGTCTCTCCTATGGTGTTCTAACTTTAGGTTAGAACAGTCATTTCATAGTCCGGCCTCTAACCTGAGAGACGCGATCTTGGGTCTTTGTCCTGAGGTCCAGCCTTCATTCTCACTGAAGGAGGGAACGGGCTAAAGTAGACCCTGTCCCCATAGGCCCTCCATCTCCTGTCTCCTCCATAGCAACCGAGGCCAGCCCACAGCAGGAAGGATACAGTCTGCTTGTTGCCAGCATGCTGGAGCCGGCGGCAGTATACTGGTGAGGGTTTCTGGGTGCAATTCAACCCCGTGCCTGTGTGGGTGTGGTCTAACCTTGTCAACCCTTGGGGTGGGTAGGATCAGGAGGGGGTGCTGTAATCAGGGAGGAGGGGGGAGTGCTCACATCTGGATCTTGTAGAAAACTTGTTAAGGGCGGTTACGTCTCCCTGCCCTTAAAGATACCCAGACCCCTGGCACGGGTGGATGCCAGCGAACACTGAGTCGGGAAGGCCTAGACTTGAACTGCTTGGCAGGTCTGTAGTGTCAGTATTCCCACCATCTCAGATTTTTTAGCCACCCAAAGTTGTGAAACTGCAAAGACGGTCATCTTTGTGTGTGTTGGTGGTGGGAGCGAGACGGCCCCTCCCGAAGTCAAGGCTGCCCTCCGGCTACATGGCTCTAAGGATGCCTTTGAACTCACAGAGATCCCCCTGCCTCTGCCCCCTGAGTGCTGGGATTCCAGGCGTGCGCCACCACAGCCCGACTGTGTGGTGCTGGGTTAAACCCAGGGCTTCCTTCATGCTACGCTCTACCAACTAAACTACATCTCCAGCCCCCGCACCCCCCCACCCCCACCTCTCCGACTCCACCTCCCCCCTCATTCAAGTACGAGCACATGCACACGCACACTCTCCATCATCAGCTGCCGTGAGCTAGTTCTGTCCGCTCCGGCACACTCTGGGTTGGGGGTGGGAATGTCAAAGCAGGTGCCGAGTTGCCCGTGCTCTGTAAGGCACCGGGTGCCTAGGTGAGGGACCACGGCACCTGTATCTCCAAGAGCCACCATGGGGGTGTGCACCCGGGAGTACAGTGGGCATCCAGGATGGGGTCGGCGGGATGGACCCAAGGCCATGCACTGGAGTGACAGGTGGTCCCTGAGTGGGGACTTCAAAGTTACACGCATGGAGACAAAGGTGTTCAGCTCCAGGGAAGTGGATCTGGACCTCTGGGGGTGGGGGCGGGGGAGCCAGTCAGGCATCAGCTACAGTCTGCAGTCAAAAGGCGGCAGGGCCCGGCCATCTGACCTGCCCTTACCCCCATGTGGGGGCCCTCAGGGACCTTCTGAACCAGGGCCTGGAAGACCAACTTCTCCTACCCAGCAGCGACCAGTTCGACAGTGTCCTCTGTGGCCTGGTCACTGACGTGGACCTAGATGGGCAGCCAGAAGTCCTGGTGGCCACCTACGGACAGGTGGGTCCTGAGATGAGCCTGTCACTCCTCTGCAGTGACCCTCCGCAGCCCCTGTGACCTTGACCCCTCTGCCCACAGGAGCTGCTCTGCTATAAGTACCACGCGCTGCCTGAGGCCAGCAGAGGCTTCCGCCTGCTGTGGCGTCGGACCTTCGCCAGCCCTCTGCTGGCCATGGCCCATGTGGACCTGACTGGGGATGGGCTGCAGGAGCTGGTTGTGGTATCCCTGAAAGGGGTGCACATCCTCCAGGTACCGCCCTTTATTTGTTTATTTGTAGAGGAAAAACTCCACCACTGACCACACCCCAGCCCCTCACTGGGGGATTCTAGGCAGGGGCTCTACCACTGAGCCACACCCCAGCCCCTCACTGGGGGATTCTAGGCAGGGGCTCTACCACTGAGTCATACCCCAGCCCCTCACTGGGGGATTCTAGGCAGGGGCTCTACCACTGAGCCACACCCCAGCCCCTCACTGGGTTCTAGGCAGGGGCTCCACCACTGAGTCACACCCCCAGCTCCTCACTGGGGAATTCTCAGCAGATACTCTTGTTGAGCCACACCCCCAGCTCTTGGTGTTTTGAGACAGACTCTTACTCTAGCCCATGCAGGCCTTGAATTTACAATCCTTCCTGCCTCAGCCTTGGGAGTAGCTGGAACTATAGGCCTGTACCATCTGGCCATGCTACATGCTCTATTCTTTACTCTCACCTGAGGCCATAGTCTCCAGACACTTCTTCCAGATTCTGTTGGTCATTCCTCGTGTTGTCTACCCCATCCCAAGGGCTAGACATCAGGCTGGTCTTGATCGCCTTCAGTTTATTTGATGTGTCTGTTTGGACACAGCCTACCCTTTCCCACCATAGCCTGCTTTTGCTTCCCGTCTTCCCTGGTTAATGTGATCTGGCCCCCAGCTCGCTGGTAAGTTCATGACTTCTACATCAAGCTTGACTGTGCATGTGTGCGTGGGTGCGTGCGTGCGTGGGTGCGCGCGCGTGTGTGCGTGCGTGCGTGCGTGCGTGCGTGCGTGTGTGTGTAGGCCAGGAAGGGTTTCAGGAGTGTGTCTCTCTGTCTGTCTGTCTGTAGGCCACAGAGGACTTCAGGTCTCCTCCATCTTATCACCTTGAGGCGGAGTCTCTTACTGGGCCTTGAGTAGGCTGGCAGCTCACGAGCCCCAAGGGAGCCTCTCTGAGGTCTAACCTCAACTCCTGCTTTCCACTTCTATGTGGTCCTCGCCCTGTTGACCTCTCCCTTGCTGCCAGGGTCTCACCTCTGTCCTTCCCACTGTGGTCTAACCTCAGCTTCTCTCTAACAGCTGAACCTCAAGTATCCTCTAGTGTCATGTGTCACTTGGCGCCCTCTGTCTCTCCCACAGATTACTTTCGTATTCTCTCCTCCCTTCCGTCTTCCCACTTACTCGTGTGTGTGTGTGCGTGCGTGCGTGCGTGCGTGTGTGTGTGTGCGCGTGTGTGCGTGTGTGCGTGCGTGTGTGCGTGCGCGTGTGTGCGTGTGTGCGTGCGTGTGTGCGTGCGTGTGTGTGTGCGCGTGTGTGCGTGTGTGTGTGTGCGTGCGCGTGCGCGCGTGCATGCGTGTGTGTGTGTGTGTGTGTGTGTGTGTGTGTGTGTGTGTGTGTGTGTGTGTGATACTTGGTACCAAACCCACTGCGCTGTGTCCACCCAGCTTGTGGGCTGGGGATTGAGTCATACTGTGCAGCCAGGGCTATCCCAAAATTCACAAGTCCTTTTCGCTTTAGCCACTCCCACACTGATTTCCAACCTCAGTCCTTTCCATCTAAGTCCAGGCTTTGCCATTCCCACAGGAAATTGGCCGAGCCCCTCCTGCTGAGTCCGGCCTCCACTCCTGTCAGGGATACCCATTCTCACCCGGCACCCTCGGGTCTACTCTTGGCCCTCCTGCTGTGGCTGAGCCCCTGACCTCCCAGGATGGTCTAGCCTGTGCTCCACTGTCTCCACTTAATGCTCCCCTTTTGTTCCCACAGCACAGCCTGATCCAGGCCTCCGAGCTGGTCTTGACGAGGCTTCGTCATCGAGTGGAGCAGAGGAAACATCAGCAGGGCCTTGGGGACAGAGTGGGTCCCAGGCCTGAGGAGCCCCCAGCCTCCTGAGCAACCCCTCTCCTCGGGCCCGGGCATCTCGTGTCCGTCATTGATGTGGGGGAAGCATCTGAGAAAAGGGGTGCTTCCCCGGGACTCAGGGATGCTGGGAGTCCCTGACCCGCCCTGGTGCGCTGGGCAACTCTAACCCATCACCCCTCAGAGCCACTGGAAAGGGGATGTTCTCAGAGAACCCCTGTGGTCCCATCAGCCATTGATCTCCCGGAGACTATTTATACATGCAGAGCGACAAAAGCTGTCCTAGCTGTCTTCATTTCCTTTGCCTGGCAAGCATCTATTGAGCACTTACTGTATGCCAAGTTCTGCTGAATTCACTCCCAAGGAACTTAGGAGGGGAACTCCGCAGTGAGAGTCCAAGATTAGACCCAGAGGGAAGGATGGAGGGGGTGGGGTTGGCTTGCACGTTTGAGAGCTGGGGAGCATTTCTCCGCGCTGGTGAGCTAAACTCGGGAAGTATGGCGCCAGACAAATGCCACTGAGGCCACCCTGAGCCAGAGGCTTCTGGGTTCGTTGTCTCCACGGGGGATGAAGGAGAAAGCGTAGACGCGGCATCAACAGTGAAGGGAAGTGAGAACTCTAACTAGAAGGGGCTTTGGGCTCCGGTAGGGCTCCTGCGAAACCCGTGGAGACTCAGGGAATCTTTGGGGATTTGGGTTGCTTTTTAGCATCTCTGGCTAAGCAGTAAGGGGTCTGCAGACTCCCTCAGCCCAGAGGTAGAAGTGGTCACGTTACTGGTCCAGCCGGGGGAGGTGATCTCAAAAGCGATTAGACTGGGCAAGAACCAAGGCTAGCTCCTAGCAGAAGATAATTGAGCTTGGATTCTGATGGGGATGGGGGGGGGTCAAAGTTAGACCAAGAGACCATGCTGAAGTGGTTATTGGGTACAGCTCAGCTAAACAGCCCAGGAGGAGTGAGACAAGGCAGTTGCCACCATCCCACCACCCCCGGCTCCATCAGAGTCTGCAACCCAAGATCCAGAGGAAGGTAGCCAAGGAGGAAGGGTTGCCTTCCCAGTCCCAGACAAGGAGAAGAATTGGAGTCAGTGGGTCTGGCAAGTTTCAGAGTGAATCCAGGCTGGGCGTGGGGCCTGAGTGGGGCTTCCTTGGAAGGGCATGTGTTCCCCCACCAGGGAAGTCCACCTGTACATCTGCCCACCTTCCTCCACTGCAAAGTTGAGCAGCCTCCAGGTCTTGGGAGATCCGATACCAACTTCCCAACTTCCCAGGCTCCAAGCTCTAGAAGAAGCCGGGCGCAGGCGTGGGAAGCCTCGGGGAGCTGGAACTCCCCCCTCCTGGCAGCAGGCCCAAGAGTGTCCTGCCAGAGTTGGCAGCGGGCACCGGCTCCTGGCAGGGGCTGCCCTCTTTCCCTGCCATACCACCTTTTTGTGCCCAGCACCCGGCACCTGTCACCTGTCCTGTGGAGGGAGGGAGCCTGGAGACGGGTGGCGAGGATAGTGATGGTGACGGTGTGTGGTGCATGCATCCTGAGGAGGTGTACGCTTGCTGGTGGGTGGGCACAGTACAGCTATGTGTGTCCAACCTCATGCCGGCTGGGGAATTTGTCTTCAGACTCCTAGGACGCTCGACTCAGGACTGACTCCCAGG
This sequence comes from Mesocricetus auratus, assembly GCF_017639785.1. NCBI lineage: Eukaryota > Metazoa > Chordata > Mammalia > Rodentia > Cricetidae > Mesocricetus > Mesocricetus auratus. Next base: position 2,844,160 of record NW_024429216.1, read on the forward strand.
ATGCTCGCAGTTACAGGGGGGAGTTGAGACGGTCTCATGGAGCTCAGGCTGGCCTCTAGCCAAGGGTGACATTTAACTCCTGATCCTCCCACCTCTGCCTCCTGATTGCTGGGATTGCGGGCATGCACCACCGTGCCTGGTTTTGACAGTACCAAGGGCAGAACCCAGGCCTTGCTTGGTGCATGTTAGACAAGCATTCTACCAGCTGGTCCACATCCTCAACTCCCACCCCCAAATCGTTTTGTTTTGAGTCTAGGACTTGTTATGAGGATGGCTTGGAACTCAACCATCCTCCTGCCTCAGCCTCCCGTGAGTGCTGGGATCAGAGATGTGTGTCACCACACCGGATAGCCTTGATCCTTCCTACCTTGTCCTCAGCCCAGAGGCAGCAGTGGTTAAGGATACAGAGCCTGGAGCCACACTCCAGTACCTACCTGCTGCCTCAGTTTCCCCACCTTTGAAATGTTGAAATGGAGTTAATAGCATCTGCCTCCAAGGGCTGTTAGGGAGAGTGTTTTGGCGGGGTGGAGGCTTTGATTGTGGGTCTCGTCGTACCTGGTCACTCTGGTGGCAGTTCCCTGCCTTCTGTGAGGTTCCCTGAGCAGGCTGAGCCTGTGAACTTGGAAGAGCTGCCGCCCAGCATTCCTGCCCCCCCCCTTCCCCCAGGTCTGCCAGCCTGTGGCTATTTGTAGCGATGACTGCATCTCTGGGCCCTTGTATGGACGGGATGCTGCTTGTGTGTGATCACAGGGGGGACCGGAGATGACACAAACAAGTGCACGCACTTGAGCCCTCCGTCGCTGTCCTCGGCCCTCTAGTGCTGAACCCCGAGACTAGGGCAACCTGCAAACCCCACGGTCAGGCCCCTCCCCCGCCCCCTAGCTCCCTTGGCCACGCCCCCTACCGGGCTCCTCCCTCCTGCTCTCTTGTAAGGCCTCCTCCGAGCTCGGTGTCCCCGCCCCCAGCTCCCATGACCACGCCTCCTCTCAATGGCTCCTCCCTCAGCAGCTTCCCTAGCTGGAGCTCCCAGGCCCCATTCCCTCCCATAAGCCCCGCCCTCCTCTGGCTCCTCCCTCTCTTCCTCTGGCTTCTCTTCCTCCTGGTGGTCCTTTCCCCAGCTCCCCTGTGCCCACCCTCTCTCCTCCTTCAGCTCCTCCCTCTGCCAATCTGCCTCTGTCCTCCAGCCCACAGCTCCCCTGTCCCCATCCTACCCCTCCTTAATCTCCTCCCTCCCACCTCCCGGTGGTCCTTTCCCCTGCTCGCCGGTCCCATGCCCTCCCCTCAGCGGCTTCTCCCTCCTTCAACCTAGACCCTCTTCTCCGCTGATCCCCCCGCCCCATCTCCTCCGTCCCCGCCCCCTCCCCCCTCCTCCCTAGCTGTACTCCCCTACCGCTCCGGTCTAGCCCCCCTCCCCGGGGCTCCTCCCTCCGCCCCCCATCTCCTCTGTCCCCGCCCCCTCCCCTGGGCTCCGCCCTCTCCCGGCCCCTCCCCGGCTCCCCTCCTCGCATCCCCTCTCCTCCCTCCTCCCCGCTCTCCCTCAGTCCCCGGCTCCTCTCCCTCTTTCTCCCTCTCCTCCTCGGGCGGAGGCGCCCACCGCGGCGGCCCAGCGGGGACCGGCCCGGCCGCAAGGCAGGTAAGAGCCCAGCGTAGCCGCCCGGAGCCCCGGGGCTGCGAGAACCCAGGCTGCGCTGCGTCGTCCAGTGCGGGGGGCTCCCTGAGCCCTGGCTCCCAGTCCTGGCTGGCCGGCTTTCTGCTCGCGCCATGTGTATGGTGTGCGTCTGTCTGTCTGTTTCTGGGCACCTGGGTCTCTCCGTCTCTCCCCTCTTCTCCCTCTGCCTGCAGCCGATTCACACCCACACACCTCTGTCTCCGCCCCTGATGCACGGGGACCTGGAGGAGGCTGATCCCCCGCAGCGTGGACTCCCCCCCCCAGGGCCTGGAGTGCCCCCAAGTCCTCCTCACCCCTCCTCAGCCCAGGTCTCCCCATCCTCCCAACCCTGACATTCTGAGGCTGGTCCTGCCTACAGCCTAACCTGTGTAGTAACATTAGACCAGTCCTTGCAAAGTCTAACTCCCGAATCCTTCACTGTTTGTCCATTCATTCTTTGGACAACTCTGCGACACTTTGGTACTCCTGGGCACTGCTCTAAGGTCAGGTTAGACAGGTCCTTCCCGAAGTCTCACTTCCATCCCTCCAGCCTCACACCTGCAAGGCTGGGTGGGAAAGCAGATCTCCTGAGGGTTCTACAGAGAGACTCAGCCTGGCGCTTCCCTTCCCTCAGGAAAGGCTCTGGGGAAGGTGGGCGAGGTGCTGGCCAACACCTGGGCCAGAGCCGGGGTGAGCTTTGGCGTGCCCACAAGGTCCCCGCCCTGTGTGGCAGGCGTGTGGGAACTCCAGATGGCTTTAAAGGTCACTGGGTTAGGAGCCCCACGCCTCTGACACCACAGTTCTGTTCTGCTTCTGTCTTGGCCAATTCCTTCCCCTCCCCAGCCTCAGTTTACCTGTCTGCAATTCTCAACCCTGTGTATACTGTGTGGTTAAGGGAGGGACGGGACAGACGGTGTCCCGTGTGTGTGTGTGTGTGTGTGTGTGTGTGTGTGTGTTTTCTGAATTCTGTGTTCCCACTCTGCAGTGCAGCCCCCAGCTGTCAGGAGACACCCTGGGTCCTCACTCTGCTGTGGTTGCCTCGATGGGAGATTCTTCCCAGAATCCCCCAGAGGCAGACCAGGCTGAACAAGACACTCACCACTAACCCAGCTGGCTACCAGCCCGCCAGACTGGGGATGCCCCTGCCTCCAAGCCCTGAGATGTCACCATCTGCCCTGCCTGCTCCTCCTGGACTCAACCTGATCCTTTTTTGCCTCTGAGTCTACACCCAGATTAGCTTTCAAGGCTCAGAGGAGGAAGCCCGAGCAGAAAGTGTGGCTGCCCCAGCCATAGACAGACAGTGCTCAGGCCTCTTGTCCATGAGTTTCACAAATATTTATCTAGTGCTTTCTCTCCTGGGTCCCTCTTCCAAGACCCAGAGAGAGAGAGCGATGGGGTAAATCTGGGTGGCAGCAAAAGGGGTTGAATAGACTAGCTAACCCCGCCCCTGGGCCCGCAAACACTAGTTTGCTGACCCTGGTCTTCCTGGAGAACTTCCCAGGGTTCTTGCCCTCCCCAAAAGAAGCAGTTAGATGTGGCTACATGGATTCCTGACGTTCTGGGTCTTCCCTGTTTCTCCCAAAAGCCCAAGAGGAAGGAGGGGAATCTGCTTGGGATCCCGGTGGGTTCATAATTACGCCTGAGTGTTTGCTAATTAGGGGCTGCTAATTAGATATATCATTAGGGGCCTTGCCTAGGGGGCTAACTGCGCAGTGGCCCTTTAAGAATCACCCCTCTCCCCGCCCCTGCCCACACACACACACACACACACACACACACACACACACACACACACACTCACTCACTGCTCACTCCTTTTCGGGAAGTTCTGCCAACATGCTGCCTCCCTCCCCCAGAGAAGCCTGCTCCTGGTCTGTGGGTGTGAGCTGAGGGCAGGCTGTGGGTTAGACTTCCAGAGGAACTTTTCAGACTGCCATGGAAGGTGGAGATTCCTGGAGACTTGAGGCTGGAGGCACCCCCAAGGCATCTCTAAGAGGGCAGCCAGCTCAGGTGACAGCTCCTCTGCCCGCCTTTTCTCTATAATAGGCAACTGGATTACCATAGCTACATGAGGGCGGGGCTGGGCGCTCAGACCTTGGGCATCCTTCTGGGGAGAGTAGATGCTGGGTGACCTGGGTAAATCGATTCACTTCTCTGAGCCTTGATCCTCTGCTTCGTGAACGGAGTGGAAGACGCCTACCCCAAAGGCCAGGTGTTGCATCTTGGCAAGGACAGTCAGGGGTACAAGAACCAAGAAACCCAAAGAGGAGAGACTTGAGGTCCCCAGGGAGAAACTCGCATGGTCTGTGCAAGCAACCACAGAGGGTAGAGCGCCTGGAACAGAGCAGACAAAAGAGAGGGAGGGAGAGAGAGGTCATACAGGCAAGGGAAGGGGCCCCAGTTCTCTGAGACGGGAGCCATGGAATGTTCTAGAAAGAGGACGGATGGGAGCTCGGGGGTGCTTATTATTAATTTATTATTGTGTGCATGTGTAAAGTCAGAGGACAACTTTGTAGAATACATTCTCTCTTCTTCAGCCAGAGCACACAGGCCACCCCCTTCCCAAATACATAAAAAATGTAATAAAACATAAACACAGAAAGACAGAAATAGCCACTCAGACCCAGAACCTACCACAGCCCCCTCAAGGGCCAAATGGGGATGACTAGAATTGCCCGGTGGACTCCTGCCCTCCAGCTCTGGGCTCACGCAGAGGCCTCACGGTGTTCTCTGTGCCTGGCGTCCTTCCCTCAGGCCCAGGCCTCAGGTTCCGGCTCCTCTGGGTCATCACAGCCAGCTGTAGTTCCCACCCTGCTTAAGGCAGTATGCTACCCCATTGCTGTTTCTGAACTTAATCGTTGAGGGGCCTCCAGGTTGGCCCTGTCCCAGACAATTTGATGTGGACGTTCTCCTGGGGACCCTTTGGTGAGACGGGCTCAGAAGCCTGTCCGAGGAACAGCGCTGCTGACTCCTAAGGGTGTGTGATGGTTGGCTGTGGGCTCCCAGGGTATTTTGATTTATTAATGTTCCTAGCATTTCACCAGGCCCCTCTGTCCTGGGCGTCCTTGTGTCATTTCCTCTGGATGTTCCATGTGGCGATCTCTGTGTTTCCCTGAGTCTCCTTGTTTGACAGGGCTGGTGATGAAACCCAGGCCCTTCTGCATGCTAGATAGGAGGTCTATCAGTGAGCCCCACCCTAAGCAGGGGTTCTGACACTGAGCCATGCCCCCAGCCCCTCACTGGGGGATTCTAGGCAGGGGCTCTACCACTGAGCCACACCCCCAGCCCCTCACTGGGGGATTCTAGGCAGGGGCTCTACCACTGAGCCACACCCCCAGCCCCTCACTGGGGGATTCTAGGCAGGGGCTCTACCACTGAGCCACACCCCCAGCCCCTCACTGGGGGATTCTAGGCAGGGGCTCTACCACTGAGCCACACCCCCAGCCCCTCACTGGGGGATTCTAGGCAGGGGCTCTACCACTGAGCCACACCCCCCAGCCCTCACTGTGCCTTTTGAGTGACAGGGAGACATCCGATCCACTCACTTTTATCTTCTGCTCCTCCCCTCAGGACTCCACCACCCTCCATGGCTCCACTGGCCTTGGTGGGGGTTGTGCTCCTCCTGGGGGCACCCTACTGCTTGGGGGAGGCCACTCCGACCCCTTCTCTGCCGCCTCCCCCTGCTAACGACAGCGATGCCAGTCCAGGTGGCTGCCAAGGATCCTACCGCTGCCAGCCAGGGGTGCTGCTGCCTGTGTGGGAACCGGATGACCCGTCGCTGGGGGACAAGGCAGCAAGGGCCGTGGTGTACTTTGTGGCCATGGTCTACATGTTCCTGGGCGTGTCCATCATTGCCGACCGCTTCATGGCATCCATTGAGGTCATCACATCTAAGGAGAAGGAGATTACCATCACCAAGGCCAACGGGGAGACCAGCGTGGGCACTGTGCGCATCTGGAACGAGACAGTGTCCAACCTCACCCTCATGGCCCTGGGCTCCTCGGCACCTGAGATTCTGCTGTCTGTCATCGAGGTCTGTGGCCACAACTTCCAGGCAGGTGAACTGGGCCCAGGCACCATCGTGGGCAGCGCCGCCTTCAACATGTTTGTGGTCATTGCTGTGTGTGTGTATGTCATCCCGGCTGGCGAAAGCCGTAAGATCAAGCATTTGAGGGTCTTCTTCGTGACAGCCTCCTGGAGCATCTTTGCCTACGTCTGGCTTTATCTCATTCTGGCAGTTTTCTCCCCAGGTGTGGTCCAGGTGAGTAAAGACCAGGGTTCCAGGAGAGCCTGGTGGCTTGGAGTGTCTGCACGCTCCTGTGTGTGTGTGTGTGTGTGTGTGTGTGTGTGTGTGTGTGTGTGTGTGCGCGCGCATGCATGCGAACAGAAACACCAGACACAGCTGTGCCGCTGACTCTCTGCACTAGAGGCCTGAGCCAAGACAGCAAGTCAGAGATGCAGGTAATTCCCAAAGATGCAGAGATGCAAGTAGAGAAGGTAATTCCCAAGGCTTTGCATGGGCTGACAGAGCCCAAGGTCCGTGTTAGACATGCCTCCGCTTGCCACAGAGTTACCTGAGAGCACTTCTTTTGCATAATTTATTCCCGACTTTGCAATAAGACATCTCTATGTGCATAATTCACACTACACTTGCATAGGCCACCCCCCTGTGTTCTGACAGTGCAAATCAATTTGAGTAACTTGGTCCATTTACATAATATATCCACGGACTGGCATCTGTGGTACCCACATCTGCATAATTTATCTCTCCGTAGGGCCGGAGAGATGAGGGGCCGTTTGCATGGCTCATTCATTATTCATCTTCAGTTCAGACTCAGTGTAGTTTATACTCCCATCCGATTGGCAGAGACACCGGCAGGGGCCGGTGTCCACTTTGCATAATTTATTTCTGCACCGAGACAAACTTGAAACTCACAGCTGCCTGGCTCACCCCCCAATTCCCACAATGCCCCCACCCCTTCCGCGTCCAGTGTCTTCACCTGCACCCCTGCCTGCCCTCATCTTCCTTTACAACATTTGGTTAATTTATTTCCCACAATTCTAAGACGGCTGCCTCTATTTGCATAATTTATTCATGGGCCTGGCCTCAGCCGGTTCCCCACACACACATGCATAATTTATTTGCCCAAGACTCACTCACTCACTCACGCTGTGCATGATCTGTTAACTCCTGTCGCTTAATAGATCCTGCTCCAGAAGGACCCAGACGTAAAAGTGCTTTAGGGTTGGCATCAAAGTGGAGACTGCAGGGATTATCTGGGTCTGTAATCCTAGCACTAGGAAAGCTGAGGCAGGAGGATTGCTATGAGTTTGAGTTCAGCCTGGGTCACACAGTGAAAACACTTCTGAAAAACAAAAAGGGGGTGGAGATGTAGCTAAGGTGTAGTGTATGTCCTAGCCCCATGGAGTCTTGGGTTCGATCCCCAGTACAGGAAGGGAGAGGGGAGGGAGAGAGGGGAGAAACGGAGGAAAGGAAGGAGAGAGGGGGAAAAAAGACACTGTGGAATCGAAGCCAGAAGCCGGGCGATGGTGGCGCACACCTTTAATCCCAGCACTCCGGAGGCAGAGGCAGGTGGATCTCTGTGAGTTCGAGGCCAGCCTGGTGTACAAATTGAGTTCCAGGACAGCCAGGGCTACACAGAGAAACCTAGTCTCGAATAAACCAAAACAAAGAAAAAAGAAGAAGAAGAAGCTTGGTTCATAGACCCAGTAGCCAAATGCCTGGGTTCAAATCCAACCTCTGCTAAGTCCCTTTGTGTGTGGGTCTTTCCATTGCTGAGCTCCGAGGTGACTTTAGCCTTTCTGTGTGGAAGGCCTTGAATCAGTGTGCCCGGAACACAGTAAACGGAGCTCTGCGTCCTGTGAATGAAATCTTTGACACACCTGGCTTCTTGAAAAGTCAGTGTTGCGTGCACACAGAGAGGAGGATGCTCTTGCAAAGCCGAGTAAATGTGCGTGATCTCGGCACTTCCAACCCGCACAGGGGGCCTCACACTGGGTCTGTTAGGATAAGTAAGCTAGGTTGAAGAGAAAGAAAAACAAACAAAAAATCAGGCATCATTCCATTCGAGAGGCAGAGGAGCCTCGAAATCAAACATAAACATAAGTGCCATGGGTGTCTGCGAAATCACAAGGGAAAATAGAAAGCACTACAGCAGGGTCGAGCATGCCCACCTGTGATCCAGCACTCAGGAAGTCAGGAGTGCAAAGCCAGCGGGAGCTACAAGAGATCTTGAGTCAGTAAACAAAAAGAAAGAAATCAAGCAAAAGTCAGAAGTGAACCCTGTGTTTCTCTCTCTCTCTCTCTCTCTCTCTCTCTCTCTCTCTCTCTCTCTCTCTCTCTCTCTCTCTGATTTTTCGAGACAGGGTTTCTCTGGGCAGCCTTGACTGTCCTGAAACTCACTCTGTCCACCAGCCTGGCCTTGAACTCACAGAGACCCGCCTGCCTCTGCCTCCCGCTAGGATGAAAGGTGTGCGCCACCACCACCCAGCATTGTGCACAGTGTCTTTAGGAACAGTAGTGCCTGGTGTTCTGAAGGATGGAGTCTTGTTCCTTCTGGTATGGGACTGTCCCTGGACTTCCTGAGGCCACCAAGTCAGGATCGCATGCTCCTCCCCAACTATGGTGGCACCCCTGGGGTTTCCCAAACCTCCTCTCAAGGGCATCCTTGCTCCCGGGGGTTGACTAGAAAGAGCCTTGGTCCCAGGGTGGCCGAATCATCACACCTGTTCATAGTGGCAGCTCTGTAAGGTGAGAACCTTCCAGAAGGACCTTCCATTTACACTCAGGGAGGGAAATGAAGTAGGAGATGCCGAGGTTTTCTGCTGATTAACGGAAAAGCTCCAGATCTGATCAACACCGGTGGGGGTGGGGGTGGGGGTGACATGCCAGAGCCCTCTGCCCAGCTTTCGCCCTGGCGGAGCTGTGAGGTTGCAGAGCCATCAGGAGACCCAGCAACTATGGGATGGGACATTGGATCTTTAAAGACCCTTTTCCAGGACTAGCAAGATGGCTCAGTGGGTAATGGCACTTGTGGCCCAGGCTGATGACCTGAGTGCCTCCTGAAAGCTGTCCTCTGACTTCACAACAATAAATAAATGTTTTGTTTGTTTGTTTGTTTTTTAAGCCCTCTTTCTCCCTCAGACACATTTATAAGAACTTGGGAGGCCACCTGACCTGAAACACTCTTCCATTTTTAACCTGTCTACCCTTAACGAGAAAGACGACATATGGGTGAATGGGTGTTTATGTGAAAGTCTCCAGGGTTGGGGGATGGCTTAGTGATGAAGAGTGCTGGCTGCTCTTCCAGAGACCCTGACTCTGGTTCCCTGCACCCAAATCTGTGACGCACAACTGCCTGTAATTCCAGTACCTGGGGATTTGATACCGTTTTCTCGACTTCTTAGGCAACTGCACAGATGTACTCTCTCTCTCTCTCTCTCTCTCTCTCTCTCTCTCTCTCTCTCTCTCTCTCTCTCCCTCCCTCCCTCTTCCTCTCCCTCTCTTTCCCCCTCTCTCTCTCTTAAAAATAAATTTTTAAAAACTAGAAAGAAGCGGGTGGTGGCAGCACACACATCTTTAATCCCAGCACTTGGGAGGCAGAGGCAGGCGGATCTCTGTGAGTTCAAGACCAGCCTGGTCTACAGAGTGAGTTCCAGGACAGCCAGGACTGTTTCACAGAGAAAACCCTGTCTGGAAACACCACAGAAAGATGGGGAGGGGAGGAGATAATCCTCACACCAAGCTCGAAAGTGTTGCTGGATAGTGCCTGTGTGTGTCCAGGGGGCAGACAGGTTGAGTCTATGTCTGTAGCCAGCCCAAGATCATTGAACTAGTGATGGTAGTGAACAGAGAGTACTTCTGTTATTTCTTTTTTTTTTTTTTTTTTTTTTTTGGTTCTTATGAGACAGGGTTTCTCTGTATTGTTTTGGAGGCTGACTTCTGTTATTTCTTTTCTTTACTTCTTTCATACCAGAGATTGAGCCTAGGGCCTTACACATGCTAGGCAGGTGCCCTGTCATTGAGCCCCAGCCCCTCACTGGGGGATTCTAGGCAGAGACTCTCCCACTAAGCCACACCCCCAGCCCCTCACTGGGGGATTCTAGGCAGAGACTCTCCCACTAAGCCACACCCCTAGCCCTAGCTTCAGCAGTAGATTCTAGGCAGGGGCTCTACCACAAAGTCATTTTATTTAATTGTTTATTTATTTTTATTTGCATGAATGTCTTGCTGTATGTTTGTCTGTGCCTGCTGCCTTTGAAGCCTAGAAGAAGGTGCTGAATCCCTGGAACTGGGGTTATGGATGGTTGCAAACCTCCATGGGGGTATAAGAACTGAAGCTGGGTCCTCTGGAAAAAAAGCCACTGAGCTGTCTTTCCCATTCTGTCCTTTTCTCTCTTAGAACATAAAAATAAAAGATACTTTTGAAAGCCGGGTAGTGGTGGTGCACACGTTAAATCCCTGCAGAGGCAGGAAGATCTCTTAGTTCAAGGCCAGCCTGGTCTACATAGTAAGTTCCAGGACAGCCAGGGCTACACAAAGAAATGCTGTCTCAAAAAAATTAAAAAAATATTTTTGAGACAAGGTCTTACTATATAGCCCTGGCTGGTCTTCAGCTTGCAGAGATCAGCCTGCCTCTGCCTCCCAGAGCTAAGGGCATGCACCACCACACCTGGATAAACCCCCTTCTAAAACTATCGGCCGTGCATGGTGCGGCTTCCCCGGAATGAAAAGAAAATGGTGCCTACAGGTCCAGAGCTTCAGGGAATGAACTTTGAGAGGTCAGTCTTGCCCCTCAGAGCCGCTCAAGCTCTGAGGAAGGAGAGCCTGGCCAGGGCTGTGGTCACCAGTGGGCATGGGGAGATGGTGAGACCGTGGTGACCAGAGAGCAGGCATTCCAGATGAGGAAGAGGAAAGAAAGGGAGGGAAGAGGGAAGAAAAGATGCGGACTCTGACCCTGGCAAGCAGGGATCCCAAGCGGGAGCATCTGTCACGTGGTGGTGGCTAAGAATGTCTCAAAGTCTAGCGCACACAGCAAGGTATAGCACTCAGCAGGTGGATGGCTGAGAGGACCCAGAGTGAGCCGGGAAAAGAGCGTGCGCACGCGCGTGCACACGCACACACGCACACACACACACACACACACACAGTGCCATTTAGAGAGCACACTTACTGAGAGGACAAAGGAGAAAAACTTTAAAGACTCTTCAAGGGAGACAGATGGGTGTCTGAAAAAAAAAAAGGATAAAAAAAGACATAGAGACAAGGAGACCTAGGTGAGCGAGTGGAAGGGAGAAAAGGGAAGATTTAAAACACCACCTGGGGGAAGGGGCCGAGAGAAGAGGCGGCCAGGGCAGCGACAGAGATGAAGAGTTAAGTGGGTTGAGGATGGCACGATGGTTTGACATGGGGAAAGGAGAGAAAGAGGAGGAAGGCAGGAGGGATCGATAAAAGGGGTGTAGAAGTGTGCATGAGTGGGGGATGGGAAATGGATGGATGTGTGTGAGGGTGGGTGTGTGAGTGAAGGAAGGACATGTCGGTAGACGGATGTGAGCACTGACACAGGGCCAGGTGAACGGTGGGTGTTTGGGTAGAAGGAGGATGGGTGGGTGGCTAGCTAGGTGAAGGATGGATGGGAAGGATAGGTGGGTGGACGGATGGATGGATGGATGGACGGACGGACGGATGGACGGGCGAGTAGGTGGGCACATGGATGGATGGAGGACAGATGGACGGTGGATGTTCTGTTAGGGTTTCTATTGCTGTGCTAAAACACCACAACTAAAAGCAACTTGGGGGAGGAAGGGTTACTTCATTCACTGTCTTGGTTACTGTTCTACTGCTGTGGAGAGACGCCACGGCCAAGGAAACACTTATAAAGGAAAGCATTTCATTGGGAGCTTGCTTTCGGTTTCAGAGGACGAGACCATTGTCATCATGGCAGGAAGTATACAGACATGGCGCTGTAGCAGTCGCTGAGAGTTTTACATCCTGATCTAAAGGCAGAAGGCGGACGTGGGAGGGGGACACTGGGTCTGACATAGGCATTTGTGGGAGGGGGACACTGGGTCTGACATAGGCATTTGAAACGTCAAAGCCCACCCCCAGTGCTCTGCATGGATATCTGCATTCCAGAAGAGGGTACCCAATCCTGTTATAGATGGTTATGAGCCACTATGTGATGGCTAGAAATTGCACTCAGGATCTCTGGAAGAGCCGCCAGTGCTCTTAACCGCTGGGCCATCTCTCCAGCCCCCACCTCCTAACCTTTACCCAAACAGTTCCACTAACTGGGAGCCAAACATTAAAATACGTGAGCCTATGGGGGTCATTCCCCTTCAGGCCATCACACTTACACTTCCAATCACAGTCCATCATCATCAAAGGAAGTCAGGGCAAGAGCTGATGCAGAGAGTGTGGAGGGATGCTGCTTACTAGTGGCTTTCCCTGGCTTGCTCAGTTTGTTTTCTTATATATCCCGGGACCACTTAGCCAGAGGTAGCTAGCGCTCACATCTACTGCTAGCCAAGTAAATGCATGAAAGGCTAGCCCATAGGCCAGTCTGACTGGGGCATCATCTCAGCTGAGGTTTCCTCTTTCCAAAGGACTTTGGACTGTTTCAAGTTGGCAGAGAACCGGCTGACACAGGTGTGGTTGATGAGTAGGTGGGTGGATGTTTGGGTGGACACATGAATAGATGGATGGACATGGATGGATGGATGGATGGATGGATGGATGGATGGATGGATGGATGGATGGATGGATGGATGGATGGGCAGGCGGACACATGGATGGATGTGATAGATGGGTATATGTGTGGAGAAATGTGAGCTCCGGAAAAGCAGAAGTGAACAGAGATGAACAGGAGAGAGACAGCGCATGGAGTGCTCACCACCTGCCGCTCCCCCCCCCCCCCGCAGGTGTGGGAGGCGCTGCTGACTCTGGTCTTCTTCCCGGTGTGCGTGGTGTTCGCCTGGATGGCGGACAAGCGGCTGCTCTTCTACAAGTACGTGTACAAGCGCTACCGGACCGACCCTCGCAGTGGAATCATCATCGGGGCAGAGGGCGACCCGCCCAAGAGCATCGAGCTGGACGGTACGTTCGTGGGCGCCGAGGTCCCTGGTGAGCTGGGCGTGCTGGGCACGGGTCCTGCCGAGGCACGTGAGCTGGACGCCAGCCGGCGCGAGGTCATCCAGATTCTTAAGGACCTGAAGCAGAAGCACCCAGACAAGGACCTGGAGCAGTTGGTGGGCATTGCCAAGTACTACGCGCTGCTGCACCAGCAGAAGAGCCGCGCCTTCTACCGCATCCAGGCCACGCGGTTGATGACGGGCGCGGGCAACGTGCTTCGAAGACACGCTGCAGATGCAGCCCGCAGGCCCGGGGCCAACGACGGCACCGCTGACGACGAGGATGACGGCGCCAGCCGCATCTTCTTTGAGCCCAGCCTCTACCACTGCCTGGAGAACTGCGGGTCCGTGTTGCTGTCGGTGGCCTGCCAGGGCGGTGAGGGCAACAGCACCTTCTACGTGGACTACCGCACAGAGGACGGCTCTGCCAAGGCGGGATCAGACTACGAATACAGGTGAGTTCCAGTATCCGTGACGCTCAGGTCCATGTGGGCCCCAGCTACAAGTGGAACCCAGGTCAAGATGAGTCCTGGTCCAGGAGGTTCTCAGGCCCAACTACAGGTGAGTCCACGTATAGGTAGGTCCTGGGCAAGGCACTTGAGAAGGCAGGGAACATGACGCCTCCTTGGGCTGAGCCTCAAGAATGCCTTTGGAGTCTCCTTCGCCTACTCTGTGCAGATCCGTAGCATCAGTGTTTGAATACATTCACTCATCATTCATTCATTAATAATCCAGTCATCATTCCCTCACTCCACTGAGCCACACCCCTAGCCCCTCACTGGGGGATTCTAGGCAGGGACTCTACCACTGAGCCACACCCCCAGTCCCTCACTGGGGGATTCTAGGCAGGGGCTCTACCACTGAGCCACACCCCAGCCCCTCACTGGGGGATTCTAGGCAGGGACTCTATCACTGAGCCACACCCATAGTCCCTCACTGGGGGATTCTAGGCAGGGGCTCTACCACTGAGCCATGCCCCCAGCTCCTCACTGGGGGATTCTAGGCAGGGGCTCTACCACTGAGCCACGCCACCAGCCCCTCACTGGGGAATTCTAGGCAGGGGCTCTACCACTGAGCCATGCCCCCAGCTCCTCACTGGGGGATTCTAGGCAGGGGCTCTACCACTGAGCCACACCCAAACTCTGGATGGGAGGAAAAGATCTCTCTGCTGCTTAACACGTTTAAAGAGTGCCTACCACATGCTGTCATAGGTGATGTGTTGATGGGGCCACATCACACTGCTTTCCACCTTGTCCCTGTCACCTGCTGTTCTTGGTGCACAGGCTCACTTTTGTAATGCCTACAATTTTATCAAGTGCTTGGCCACCTGGAGGACATGTGTTGGTCATATGTCACAATTCTCCTGCTCCCCAAATGTACCAGACACAGGTCTAGGGAAAGCAAAATTGTCTTTGAGATTTTTCATTCAACATTCACAAGTTATCTGTGCCTCTTATTTCTGGATCATGCTAGATTTTGTTATTATTTTTTTGTTTGTTTCTTGTTTAAGACAGTGTTTCTCTGTGTAGCCCTGGCTGTCCCAGAACTTGCTCTGTAGACCAGGCTGGCCTCGAACTCACAGAGATCCGCCTACCTCCGCCTCCTGAGTGCTGGGATTAAAAGCGTGTGCCACCACCGCCCCACCCATCTGCAATTTTAGTTGGAGGCAGCTATCCCACGGACAGCTATCCCCTTAGTTGGAATTTCAAATATTTTACTGTAGAATCCCCAGGTCTTTGTTTTTAGATAAAAATCGTTGCTCAGTCTGGTCTAGAACGTTCCATGTAACCCAGGGTGTTCCTGGCCTCCTCATCCTCCTGCCTCTCCTGAGTGTTGGGATCATAGGCATGCACGACCTCACCTGGTTTATGCAGTCCTGGGGATCACAGGAACCCAGGACATCACAGCTACTAGGTAAGCGCTCAACCCACTGAGCCACAATTAATGTGCAAATACCATTAGATAATTTGTTTTATTTTGCTTGAGGCCATCCTGGTTATATAGCCCAGGCAAGCTTCAAACTGGTGATCCTCCTGCCTCTACCTCCCAAGTGCTAAGATTATATCTGTGAACCACCTCATCCAGTTAAATTTCATTGAGTGTTTGTCTATGAACTCAGCCCCCTCCCCAAGCAATGAGATACCTGCTGCTATTAGCTCTGTCGTACTTCTGAGACACTGAGGTTGGAGGTCACACAGCTGGCTCTGTGGTTGAGCTGGGCTCACAGTCAGTTGGCCCAGTTGTCTGGGAGCCACCAAGGACAGTGTCTGTCAAGGCAGGAGCTGCAGTAACCAGGACCACCTGCCCTCTGTTCCTGCTCTTGCCACTTAGTTCTAGGACCCTGGATCCCCTGTGTCCCTCCCACTGTGCTGGGATTCTCCTGGAAAACCTTTACATAAAGCTGATCATAGTAATGGTGGCTACTACTTTCCAGCCCCCAAGCCCCAATCCAAGATGGTACTGAGCTGTTCATCTGCAGGGTTCAGGAATCATTAGCATCTCAGTCTGCATGGGGTATGCCATACCCATAGAGCACCAGCCTAGAAACCCCCAGTGAGAGGCTGGGATGTGGCTGCACCACCATGCTCAACTTTTGAAGGGTTTTTGTTTGTTCGTTTATTTGTTTTACTTAGAATTATTTTTAATTGGTTTTAAGTGTATGAGTGTTTTTCCTGCATGTATCATATGTCTGCACACTCAATGTATGCTTGGTGCCCACGGAAGTCAGAAGAGGACATCAGGTCCCCTAGTACTAGAGTTGTATAAATGGCTACGAGCCACCGTATGTGTGTACTGGAAGTCAAACTCAGGTCCTTCGGAAGAGCAGCCAGCGTGCTTAGCCACTGATCCAGCCCCTAAATTACATGTGTGGAGATCAGAGGACAGTTTATGGGTGTCGTCGGTACTCTCCTGCCATCATGTGAGTCCCTGAAATCGAACTCAGGTCATCAAGCTTGACGACAATCACCTCCATCCACTGAACCATCTTGTCCAGCCCCGCCTTGTTTATTTATTTAAATCAGAGGAACAGCAAGGCCTGTTCCAAAGTCCCTAAATCTCTGCTACTCAGTTTTTGGTCCCGGCAACACCTACAGCCCTAGATTCAGTTACAAATACAGAATCTAGAAGCTGGGGGACACTGCATCGCACTCCCGCTTCAGCAAATAGTAAGGGGATTGAAGGTTCAGGAGGACCCTAAAACCCATCCTCGGGGCTGGAGAGATGGCTCAGAGGTTAAGAGAACTGGCTGGTCTTCCACAAGACCCGAATTTGAGTCCTAATATCCATGCTAGAAGGGGTGCACAACCGTGTACCTCCGGCCCTAGGGGATCTTCTGGCCTCTTCGGGCACTGCACACACGTGTGCGCATAACACGGGTGGCACCCTCTGCTTCTCTTCTGCAGCGAGGGCACGTTGGTGTTCAAGCCTGGAGAGACGCAGAAGGAGCTACGCATCGGCATCATCGACGACGACATCTTCGAGGAGGACGAGCACTTCTTCGTGCGGCTCCTGAACCTGCGCGTGGGCGATGCGCAGGGCATGTTCGAGCCCGACGGCGGCGGGCGGCCCAAGGGGAGGCTAGTGGCGCCGCTGCTGGCCACCGTCACCATCTTGGACGACGACCACGCAGGCATCTTCTCCTTCCAGGATCGCCTGCTGCACGTGAGCGAATGCATGGGCACCGTGGACGTGCGCGTGGTCCGCAGCTCAGGCGCGCGCGGCACCGTGCGCCTCCCCTACCGCACAGTGGACGGCACGGCGCGTGGCGGCGGCGTGCACTACGAGGACGCTTGTGGAGAGCTGGAGTTCGGCGATGACGAAACCATGTGAGTAAGTGGGAGACAGGCAGAGTGGGGCGGGGGAGGGGAGGCGGACCTGAGGAAGGGCCCCGGCAGAGAAAGGGGGTGAGGTCAGGGTAAACCTGACCTGAAGAACAGCCCTAAGCCCAGCAGCGGTGGCGCGCGCCTTTAACCCCAGCACTCAGGAAGCAAAGGCAGGTGGATCTCTGAGTTCGAGGCCAGCCTGGTGTAAAGCGTGAGTTCCAGGACAGCCAGGGCTACACAGTGAAACCCTGTCTTGTAAACAAACGCAAAAGAACCCTGACAGGCAACGGGATGGGGCCAAGGTGTTGGGGGGGGGTGCGGTCCTAAGGAATGGCAACCTTGGCTTGGTACTGAAGAATGATTGGGCTAGGGATGGGGCAAGGTTAATGTGGACAGGGTGTGGGGAATTGTCTTTGTTGGAGATGGGCTGGGCCAAGATGAGTGGGGTCTGAGAATTGGCCTCGGCTGGAGGAGGGGGCGGGGCTAAGGTGGGCAAGGGTCAAGATGAGTGGAATCTGAGGAATGGCCCTAGTTGGAGAAGAGGCCGGGGTTAAGGTGGCAGGGGCTGAGAAATGGCCCTGGCCGAACGCTGGGATGGGGCTGTGGCCGCGTGTGGCACCAGAGTAGACAGGTCCTGTGAAACGGACTTGACTAGGAGGCAGTGCGGGGCAGTGTGGATGGAGTGGGGGTGGGGGTGAGGGGTAGGGGGTGTGCGGGCAGTGTAGACGGAGTAGGGGTAGGGAGGTGAAGGGCAGGAGTTGGGGGAGTTTCCTGGGAGTTCGTGGGGCTGTGCAGAGACAGGGGAACCTGACTGGGCCAAGGGGCCGAGCCCAAGCCCAGGTCGGTAGAGACCAGAGAGGGTCTTGGCGGCGGGAGGGGCCATGCAGAGGCAACATTTGATGGGGCTGAGAGAAGCTTGAGAAAGGATCATGGCTGATCTGTGGGTGGGAGCAGACGGCGTTGAGGAGATCCCGTAGGGCTTTAGGAAGAAGGACTTGAATAGTCCAAGCTGGAAAACGTAATTTGTCTGTAAAGAAGGAGGAGTCTGAGGATGGGCGGGGCCTGGGTGAACCTTGGTTTGGAGAAACACCGACCAGGGATCTTTAGAAAGGGGCGTATTTATGGATGGGCGTGGCCTACTGGGTCCAAGCTAGAGAAAGGAGTTTGGCAGAGTAGAGGGGCGTGGTCGAGTGGTGGGCGTGGCCTTGGGTGTGGGCGGGTCTAAGAGGTGAGGCTTGAGAAAGCCAGGAAAAACCTAGGAAAGTAGGAGGCCCAGGGATCAGGGGAGAGACACGGGATTCGGAGGGGGCCTGGGGCACGGGGTCCTGAATACTGGTAAGTGCCTGGGCGCAGTATGCTCTATAGATGCGCAGACGGACGGGGCATTGCAAACTCTGCGCCCTGGCACTGCCTCAGAGTCCCTGGAGGCCCGAGCTCACCTCCCCCGCGCCTGCCCGCAGCCAGCACCGCTCCTCCGCGCCCGCCGCCCCCGCAGCGGCTGGCTCCCTCCTCCTGCCTCCCACGCGCTCTCTCCAGCCTTGGGGCCTCCGCCTCGCCGTCATCTGGCTGGCCGGTGATGGCTCTCCATCCCTGAATCTCTGACCTCCCAGGCTCTGCCTCTCTGGGGACCCTGTCTCTGCCTCGGGTTATGCTTTAGTCATAGGCCCTGCCACAGCTATCCACATTTGTCTGCGGGGCTGCGGGGGTGCGGGGGGTTCATGTGCCGGCTGCTTGGAATGACCAGCTCTATCATCATCCCTAGCCTCATCTCTCTAAACTCAAGACACATAAGGAAGGAATGGCAGAGTTGTCCTTTTATGGTTCTGGTCCTTCTGATTGTCTAACCTGCTTCCTTCCTGCTGCTGCAATCCCATGGGCCTCTCTTCCCCCACACGGCTTCCCCAGCCTGGGACACCCTCTGTCCTCCCCCACCTCCCGCCTCTGCCCAAGCTTCCAGCTGTGGCTACAGGAGCCGAGAGAACAGGAGGCTAATTAGCGTTTAGGGAAACACATCCTTCCTCTGACGGGCAGGCGCTAATTAGAGGAGCTTTGAAACAACCAGGCTGGAGTGGGGGCCTGGGCAGGATCAACACAGAGACTGGAGGAGTCAGAGACTTAACGGAGAGACACAAGGAGAAGGAAGCAGAGAGAGAGAGAGAGAGAGAGGGAGGGAGGGAGGGAGGGAGGGTAGAATGTAGTCAGAAACTCAGACGCAGAGAACCAGGGTCATCGAGAAACAAGGGTGAGGACTAGACAGAGTGGCGTTCCCGGAACCGAGGGATAGTAGCTAGGGAAGAAGACTGTTGCCTAAGATCTCAGGACAGTCCTCCCCTTGTCTAACGTGAGTCTCTCTCCATGTCCTGTCTGTTGGAATTCTCCATGGCTGCCTGTCAGAGCACTGACTTACCTGTCAACAAGCATCAGCTACTGTTAGAAGTTTGTGGGGTGAGGCCGGGCGTTGGTGACGCACGCCTTTAATCCCAGCACTTGGGAGGCAGAGACAGGCAGATCTCTGTGAGTTCAAGGCCAGCCTGGTCTACAGAGCGAGTTCCAGGACAGCCTCCAAAGCCACAGAGAAACCCTGTCTCGAAAAACCAAAAAAAAAAAAAAAGAAGTTTGTGGGGTGTCTAGGAGAGCTCATGTGTGCCACCATGTCAGTGTGCCACTGTGTCTGCTTGTGGAGTTTGAGGAGCCCAATGTGTCTTGGGAGACCTCCGCCTCATCCAACCCCAACTTCCCAGATGTGGTGGTTCAGCACCGCGGACAGCGCCCAGCCCGCTTCCTGACACCGGGCGACTCTGCACAGTATTTTGAAGCCCAACTGGGCGTGCATTGTGTTGCTTGCCTGGAATCCCAGCAGGTGAAACTGGAGACTGGAGGATCGCCATGAGCTGCAGGCCAGCCTGGGCTACAGCGTGAAAACTTGTTTTACAGACAGCTGGGGATGTTGCCCAGTTGGTAGAGTGTTTAGCATGCCGGAAGCTCTGGGGCCAGTCTCAGTATCTCGTCAGATGCTAGCCCGCCTCTCTAATCCCAGTGCTCGGGAGGTGAAGGAGGACGGTCAGGTGTTCAAGTTCATCTTTGTCAATACCTCAAGCTTGAGGGTTTTTTTTTTTTTAGTTTTTATGTATACATTGGTGAGTGTTTGCTGTGTGTGGAGGTGTGCATGCTACGGCCCACATGTGGAGTAGAGGACAACTTTTGGGAGTCCCTTTTCTTCAGCCTTTTACATGGGTCCCATGGATCAAATTTGGGCCATCAGGCTGTCAAGGCAAGTGCCTTTACCCACTGAACCATCTTGCCAGCCCTTCACATAGAGTTTGAAACCAACCTGGGCTCCATAAGACCCTGTCTCAAGGGGCTGGAGAGATGGCTCAGTGGTTAAGAGCACTGGCTGCCCTCTGGAAGGACCTGGGGTTCAATTCCCAGCACCCACATGGCAGCTCACAACTGTCTGTAAGTCAGTTCCAGGGAATCTGACACCCTCATACCAATACACATAAAATTAAATAATAAATTATTTTCATAAAGACCCTGTCTCAAATAGTTTTCAAACTCAGAGAGTGGCGGTGGGTGGCTGTCCCTACATGACAGAGTCTCTGTATGCTGCATGGATTCACTTGCGGAGACGTGTTGATTGAATTATTACTTGATTAGGAATCGTCTGCCTGCTTGTGTTAGCTTTATTTCATTTGGGTGTCACTGAGAGACAAAGAGGAAAGAATACAGACAGGGAGGACCAAGAGAGGAGAGAGAGAGAGACGCAGGGAGATAGAGAGACGCAGAGAACGGCATGGAGATGATGGTAGACTCAGAGAGACACTGAGGGAAATATACGCAGATAGCAAGACAAATAAAGGAATCTAAGCATAGGCCCACCATCCCAGCATTTTAAAGGCAGAGGCAGGGGGATAGTGAATTTCAAGGCATGTGGGCTACCTAGTGAGTTTTAGGCCAGCCTAAGCTACATAGTGACACACTGTCTCACTAAACCAAAAGGTAATTAAATAACAAAAGAGCAAGGTCCATAGAGGAGCATTAGGAGGGTCCCACCGGGTGATAGTGTCTGTCTCAGGCTGTGTCGGGGGTGTCTCTCAAACGAACAGGCATCTGTTCCCTGAGATCATGCGCTGCAGGGGGATGGCTGGGCGGATGGCTGTGTATGTGGGCGGGTGACTGGTGGCGCTTCCTCTATTGGTGACTGCGTGGGTGGGGTGTTTGTGTGGCTGGGATCTGGGGCCAGGCCTTATGGGGCTGGCTACGTACACTGCTCCTCCAGCCAACAGTTTTTCTGGCACCCAATCGGTGAGCATTCCTTGCTGTGGAGCTTGGAGATCGCAAAGAGGGGTAGGAGGTGTGTGGGTTCAGTGCCTTAAGGGGACAGGTAACATTAGGCTATTCCCCCCAACCTCACCCTGGTTACCATGGGAACAGAAAACCTGCAAAAGGGGGGGGGCTGGGCACATCAGGCTGATTTTCCAAATGTGACCAGAACGGAGGGTGGGAAGCTGCAAATATTTTGTGTTGATAGATTTAATTAGTTGTTTTCCTTCCTTCCTTCCTTCCTTCCTTCCTTCCTTCCTTCCTTCCTTCCTGTAGCTCAGGCTGAACTTGATCTCACTGTAACCCCCCTGCCTCAGGCTCTCAAGTTATTGAGATTACAGATCCAGCCTTTTTATGTGCACATGCGTGTATGCACCTATATGTGTGCTCACATGCGTGGAGGGCAGAGGACAACCTCAAGTGTCATCCTCACAGGCACTGTCCACCTCTTTTGAAACAGATGTCATTGGTCTGGAGCTCACAATTAGGCTAGGCTGTCCTGGGTGGCTGCATTTTGATAGAGTCCCCCCCCAATTCCGTCAAGGCCAATAACATCATCCTGAGGTAGTTTTAGGGCGGGGATAACTTTATGCTTTCTTTCTGCCCATGCCTCCCCCAGGAAGACCCTTCAGGTCAAGATAGTGGATGACGAAGAGTATGAGAAGAAGGACAACTTCTTCATCGAGCTTGGGCAGCCCCAGTGGCTTAAGAGGGGCATCTCAGGTGAGGGGTGAAGATGTGGCTATGGGAAAATCAGGGGGCTCAGGGTTGGGGGCCCCCGGGGGGCTCGCGAGCCTGAGCTTTGAGGAGAAACGACTCTCTCATTGTGTCCCTGTCTCTGTCTCTCCCCAGCTCTGCTACTCAACCAAGGTGAGTGAAGGGACCTCTGGGTGTGGAGGGGCAAAGCCTCCAGAGCTACAGGGGTGGGCTTGGGTCAGGTTGGAGGTAAGAGGTGGATTTGGGATGGGTGAAGATTGGAGCCAGCTGGGACTGGGGAGGGAGGGGCTGTGGAGTTGAGGATAACACTTATAATCAAAGTTGGAAGAAGCTGAGTCATGAAATCAGATCTGAGCTTGTGGCATGGTCTGTATGAATCAGGTTTGGCGTTGGTTGGGACAGGGGTGGGATGGGTTTGGGTTATGAGGTCCATCTTCCCACTAGGTCAAGACAAGAACTGAATCAGAGGTTGTTGTCAGGGCTTGAGATGGGATTAGGTTAGAACTGGAGTCAGTGTTTTTGCTGAAACTGAGGTTGAGGGCTGGAGAGATAGTTCCGCTGTTAAAAGCACTAGCATGCTGCTCTTCCAGAGGACTCAAGTTCAGTTCCAGCACCCATGCTAGGTTGCTTAAAACTACCTGTAACTCCAGCTCTTGGGTATCTGGCACCCCCTTCTGGCCTCCTCATGCACCTACGCACTCATGCAGGCACACACACACACACACACACACACATGCATGCATGAGTAATTTTCAAAATTTAAAGCTGAAGTTGGGATTTGAAGACTTTGGATTAGAAGCAGGGTCAGGGGAGGCTGAGGACAGCTCAGTCAGAGAAGTGCCTGGCCATGTGCACAAAGCCCTTTGTCCCATACTTAAGACAATGAAGACCTTTGATCCCTGCACTTAGGAGGTGAAGGCAGGAGAATCGGAAGCTCAAAGTCATCCTCAACTACATAGAGAGTTTAAATACAGCCTAGACTATGAGAGAGAGAGAGAGAGAGAGAGAGAGAGAGAGAGAGAGAGAGAGAGAGAGAGAGAGAGACTTGGTAGTCCAAGCCTTTAATCACAGCACTTGGGATGAAGGCAGAGGCAGGCAGATCTCAGAGTTGGAGGACAGCCACGGATACATAGAAACCCTGTCTCAAAACAGCCACCCCCACCTCCAAAAATAACTGGTGCCAAGGTTAGAAGTTGGGGGTTAGAGTTGAGGTTAGAGCTGGAAGCTTGGATATAGTGACAGTTTAGAAGCAAGAGCTACACTGTAGCATACGGTTAGGATTAGCCTGAGACTAAGATTTCTCCAGAAGCCACGCAAGCTGCTATAACAAACAGGGCTAGCATTGCCTGTTTGCTACAATAAGTGGCAAATGCTTGCTGTAGTGCTTTTCTTGCTTAGGCAAAGTTTGCGAGTGAGTTTCTTTGTAGCAGAAGGTCTTTTCCGGTATGAGCCTTTCCGCCCGGTGCCTCCACCTGCCATTGAACTTTGTGTTGTCTCTGGACCCTGGTGCCTCCAAGCAAATGGGCAAGAAAATCCCCAGGATCACAGGAGAGAGTCTGGAGGCTCTATCACTCCTCCCATCCCCATTCTATTGGCTGTAATTCAATCACATGGCCATGCCCAGCTGCAAGGAATGTTGGGAAATGTAGTCTGCCTGTTTGCCCACAGACTTGGGTGAACTGGGAGCTGTCTCTCTGCCACCAGGCTAAGTTTGCTGCTAGCGATGTTATCCAGGAGTGGAGTTGGGAATGAGGAAAAGGGCTGGGTTCAGGGTGCAGGACTAGAGTGTGATGTTAGAGCGGCATTTGGGACTAGGCTTAACTCAGCCACCCGATGAGGTAGACACGATTACCGTGCCCATCAAACAGATGTAGAAAATACAGAACAGAGAGACTAAGACACTGCCTGAGGTCACACAGCCTCCACCATGCGAACCCAGAGTCCATTACTAGAACTTCATGGGCGGAGGGAGCAGGTGGTCAGAGGAAGCTGGGCCAGTTCAACTGATGTCCCAGAGAGAACAGATAGTAAAGTCATTACCGAACCTGTTAGGCCTGCCTCCTGAACATCTAACCTCCGCTTCTCATGCTGCAGGAGATGGGGACAGGAAGTTGACCGCCGAGGAGGAGGAGGCTCGGAGAATAGCAGAGATGGGCAAGCCAGTTCTTGGGGAGAACTGTCGTCTTGAGGTCATCATTGAAGAATCTTACGACTTTAAGGTGATTCCCCTTTTCCTGGAGCCTGTCCTGAGCTTTCCCGGGGGCGGGGGGGAGGGCTCAAGAAAGGAAGAGCATGCCAACCTCAAAGTTGGGGACCACGATGGGGTCCTTGGGTAGTCTCCAGGGCCAGCTTCAGCACCGGATAGCGAACAGCACATAATTGCCTTCCTGGACTTTGTATGTGGGTGTGATTCCCAGCCCCAGAGCCCCCCCCCCCATCTTACCACCCTGGGGCCACTCAAGGGTAGCAATTCCTCCCCTCACTCTCTCTTCCCCCAGAACACCGTGGATAAACTCATAAAGAAAACGAACCTGGCCTTAGTGATTGGGACTCATTCGTGGAGGGAGCAGTTTTTAGAAGCAGTTACGGTGAGCGCAGGTAAGTTAAGGGGCCAGTGAGAGCCAAGGGAGGTGACGGAGAGGCAAAGACACAAAGGTACACGGGGCAGGGGGATGCCAACAGGCAGAGAGCCAGCATCCCCTCCACCGCGGGAGGCCAGAGATGGAAACAGGAGAAAGTTGAGGACACTGTGCGGTGGGCTTAGCTTTGACTTCCACCCGAGGTAGGTGGGGGACCAGCCCGGGTTTTACCCTAGTAGGATCAGGAAGTTAGAAATCAGATAGGTGAAATGGCAGCGGGCCTCCCCCAGACAGCCCTGGGCTCCTCTGTTGCCATGGAGACAGTCACCAGGGCACCGGGTTCTTTCCCACCTGCTGTGGTCATCACCCTTCTTAGTTCTCCCGCGGACCCGCAGCGCCCTCGTGTGGCCAGAGGCACAATGGCGACTGGATACACAGATTGCGATCTTCGAAATTCACAAGGGGTCCTTTGCTACACAGATGGGAAACTGAGGCTCAGATAGAAGAAGAGGTGGCTAAAGTCTCCCAAAGAGTTTATAATGAGATCTGGAGCTTCAGTTCAGGGCTCCCTCCCACACATAATATCAGGTTTCCTTCTGGGTGGCCTCAACTGGAGGGACTAATATACAAGGAAAGAAATGTTAAAGAAAATGTTGGGTAGAGAAGATGGCTCAGCAGGTAAAGGCGATTTCTGCTAAGCCTGACAATCTAAGTTCGAATCCCAGGACTCATGCAGTTGGAGAGAACTGACTCCTGCAGGTTTTCCTTTGGTTATCACACACACAAATTAACAAACAAACAAATGTAAAAAGAAATTTTAAAAAACTCTGTTGAGCGCAGTACAAATTCAGACCTGTCGAGATATGAGATCAGCCTAGAGACCAGCGCGGCTGTTCGGAGCCACAACTTTTAATGTGTCTGAGGGAGATGACTGTCCTGGTCTCTGTGGGGTTCACAGCACAGTGGAGAAGGTAGACATGCCACACAACAGTGCCAGCCCAGGGGTGTGACACAGGTGGGAGAGAGACCCCAACAGCCCGCATGAAGCTCCCAGCCCGAGGTAAGGGAGAAGCTTCCTGGAAGGGGCCATGCTAACGCATCAGCTACAGACAGTAGTGTACAAGGAAGGGTTGGGGGGGCAAGCGCGGCCCCCCTGGGTAGGGGGAGCAGCAGGGATGGTGTTTGGAAGGACACCAAGGACAGAACCTTTGAGTATTTGGAGATGGCGATTTAACTTAGGGTCCAAGGCTAGAAAGCAACAGTCTGGATGTGAGGGCACTGGTGAGCCGTAGCAGAATGTACAGTGCAGGAGAAGCCTTGAGTCCCAGAATGTGCCTGTCTGCACTGGCCTCTCTAAGTACACTTCCGGTACCAGCAGTTCAGCAGAAAAACCCCATTCCAGATGACCGAGGCTCACGGAGGACTGTTTCATTTCATTTGTTTATGTATTTATTTGTTTTGTTTTGTTTTAATTTATTTACTTATTTTTATTACATATACAGCGTTCTGCCTGCATAGTTGCCTGCATGCCAGAAGGGGGCACCAGATCTCATGATAGATGGCTGTGAGCCACCATGCGGTTGCTGGGAATTGAACTCAGGTCCTCTGGAAGAGCAGCCAGTGCTCTTAACCTCTGAGCCATCTCTCCAGCCCTTGTTTGTCTTTATTGAGACAAGATCTTATTATGGAGTTCAGGTTGGCCTGCAACTCCTCTTGGTGACCAGGATGGCCTCGAACTCACAGAGAGCCTCCTGCTTCTGCCTCCCGAGCACTGGGACTAATCTCATGCCCCACCACGCCTGGATCTGGCTCCTCTTTTGCCGTTCCGTCCTCAGCTTTGGCCCTCGTGGCTGCTACACCTCTAGGTGTCAGGTCTACAGTCCCGGCAGGAACAAAAAGAACTTAGGGGAGCCAGAACTTAGGCTAGGGTGTCTGCTGAGTTTCTGGTTGTTGTTTCTAATTCCATTTTACTTGTGGTTGAGGCGAAAAGTGTGGTTCTTGCAGAACCAATAAACCACAAAGCCCACTTGAATAAAGAACAAATTCAAGCGTTTCTTTCTTTGGCAAGCCCGTGGTTAAGTAAGTTAGAAAGGACAGAATGGGATGTGGCTGGAGTCCTCCAGCCAGGTGGGAGGGGCAGGCTCTGCCCCACCACTGCAGCGTCCTGTTTCTTAGAGAGAAAATTTGGGTGCTTGTGCCTGGTTCTGGGAAACGGTTTCGGCATCCAGCACCTGGCCTAGCCTCCCCATGCCTCGCTGCCCACTGCCTGGTGCCTGCTGGCCACTGGCCACTCCCCTTATCAGCACCCTCCCAGCTATAATACTTGGCACAGGAGAACCTGCTTTTTTTTTTTTCACTCATCACCTCCTGCTTATCGTCTCAGGGTGTGGAGGTTTCCACATACTTCTGTGCTTTTCAAATCACACAAATCACTGGGTACTAAAAGCCGATCAGGTCACAGTAAGGGACAAGTTGGGCCTTTCTGCAAAGCTCAGAAAACAAACACATACAGGGCGCCTGTACCAAGGGAGCTAGGGTGTTTCAGAACCTCTGCTTTTGTCTCATTGCTAGAGGGAGGGAGGGGGAGAGGGAGGGAGGGAGGGAGGGCTGCTGTTGCAAGGGGTTTGGGGAAAGTATGTATTTTAGAATTGCTAGAAGCGGGGGATTCTGGGAGAGAACATATTTTTATCCGTGGATGTGGCTGTTGCTAACCTCAAGGGATTCTGGGAGCTTGGGTAATTTTAGCTGGGTGTTTGTCTTTGTCTTGCTGCTGGAGACTCTGGGAAAGCCAGGGTGTTTAGCCAACTGTGGAATCTTGGCATTTGATTGTTTGGTGGCGCTGGGGACAGAACTCAGAACCTCTCACATGCTAGGCAGGCAGTCTGCCTCTGAGCCAAAGCCCCATGCCACTTCGGGGACTCCTCCCAAAGGTGAGTATTTCTGGCTGTTCAGATGGCTGTCCGTGGCTGTGGAGAGCTTTTGGGGAAATGACTATTTTTAGCTCAAGACATGGTCATCTCTAGCAACCAGGGTTTGTGAGGCACTGACGGGTCTTTTTTGGCACTGAGTACTTTTAGCAAGGGATGTATACTGCCTTCTCAGGCTTTGAGGGGCGCTGGGAAAGTAAATGAATTTACCTGTGCCCAACTCTCTTAGCTGCAAGGGATTCTGGAAAGTAAGTGTGTTTACCTGGTCACAACAGTCCCTTAGCCCCTAGGAATGCTGGGAAAGTAAGTATATTTACCTCTGCCCAACATTCTCAGCTGCAAGGGATTTAGGGAAACTGAATTTACATAAACCTAATATTCTCTTAGCTGCAAATATAAGAAAGCAAATAAGCTTCCCTTAGTCCAATACTCTTAGCTGCTAGGAATTCTGGGAAAGTACATTTACCTGGGCCCAACATGCTCTTAGCTGCAAGGGATTCAGGGAAAATAAATACGTTCCTCTCAGACAGACATTCTCTTAGCTGCAAGGCATGCTGGGGAAGCAGTTCATTTGGAGCTGTCTGGAAGCCTAACCCAATGGAGCTGTGTAAGCATGGAGGTCTGAGGCATGGCGTGTGCCCCAGCTGGGTCATGTGCCCACAGGGGATGAGGAGGAGGAGGAGGACGGGTCTCGGGAAGAGCGGCTGCCATCCTGCTTTGACTACGTGATGCACTTCCTGACGGTGTTCTGGAAGGTTCTGTTCGCCTGTGTTCCTCCCACGGAGTACTGCCACGGCTGGGCCTGCTTCGGGGTCTGCATCCTGGTTATCGGTCTACTCACCGCCCTCATCGGAGACCTGGCCTCCCACTTTGGGTGCACGGTGGGCCTCAAGGATTCGGTCAACGCCGTGGTCTTCGTGGCCCTGGGCACCTCCATCCCCGGTAACGCCCCGGGAGGCGGCTTCGACGGGAAGATAGGAGAGGGCCTGGGAGGGGCCCTGTGTGTGCAGTGTTCGGGCTGACCGTGCACCAGGGCAAGCAGGGCAGGGGCATGGAGGGCTAACGTAACAGGAGCATTAGGAAGCAGACCCGGGCTCCATAGGAAGTAGGGGAGGCCATGCAGGCGTGGGGAATGGACCTAGAGCTCCTGGGAAACCTCACAAAATCCGCTGTTGGGGGGATCCCTAGAGACAGGTCCCCCCCCCCCCCCCGCTGATTTCATGGATACTCGGTGGTAGGTGGAGAGAACCGGGCAATGATTCTCGGAGGTGTGTGTGTGTGTGCGTGTACGCGTGCGTGCGCGTTTGTGTGTGTGTGTGCGTGTACGCGTGTGTGCGTGTACGCGTGCGTGTGTGTGCGTGTACACGTGCGTGTGTGCGTGTACGCGTGCGTGTTTGTGTGTGTGCGCGTGTACGCGTGCGTGTTTGTGTGTGTGTGCGCGTGCGTGCGTGTGTTTTTCTGTGCGCGTGTACGCGTGCGTGCGTGTGTTTTTCTGTGTGCGTGTACGCGTGCGCGTGTGTGTGTGTGTGTGTGTGTGTGTATCCGAGAGCATCTTGAAGGAGTCATTTCCTCTCCTTCCACCACGCGAGTTTCAGGAATTAGACTCGGGTCATCAGGCTTGGCGGCAAGTCCATTTACCTGCTGAGCCGTCTTGCCAGACCAAACCCCCAGCCTTTTACATGAGCACGGGGATTCAAACTCGCGTTCTCACACTATACCCAGGGAGCCATCTCGCCAGCTTATTGTTATGTTTTGTTTTTTGTAGTGGGTCTCAGGTATCCCAGGCTGGTCTCAAAATCACTATGTAGAAGAGTCTAGCCTCGAACCCTCATCCCCTTGCCTCCACCTCCAAGAACTTGGATTACAGTTCTTGTGTGTTTTGTTTTTCCAGAGAGGGCCTCAGTCTATCTCAGTTGCCCTGGATTTGGCTATGTAGCCCAGGCTGGCCCCAAACTCATGGCGATCCTCTTGCTTAAGCCTCCCAAGTGCTGGGATTGCAGGCGTGCACACCACCCCGGCTGAGTCTTAACTCAGATGTCAGCAAGAGTCGGGCCAGTGAGGGTGAACGTGCCACAGAAACGGGGCAGTGTCCTGTCCGGAGGCCATAGCCACGATCAAATCAACCCCATCATGACAAGATGGGGAGAGACTCTGTTTCTTCACCAGCAGGGAGGGCACATGTGGGGACACACAGCTGTTTCCAGAGCGGGTGTGTTGGGGAGAGGGCTGGACAGCAGCAGGCCCTCTAAAATTAAGTAAGAACCCCATTAGAACAGGACAATGCCAACCTTTCGCACAAGTCCCAAAGAAGTGCTCTACAGTGGCGCCTACTGCATGCAGACAGATCCCATAGGAAGTAGGCGAGGACCGGGGGTCGGGTGGGGGGACGGCTCTCTTCACCGCTGCCTCTTGTTTGTAGACACATTCGCCAGCAAGGTGGCAGCCCTGCAGGACCAGTGTGCTGACGCGTCCATCGGCAACGTGACCGGCTCCAACGCGGTGAACGTGTTCCTGGGTCTGGGCGTGGCCTGGTCGGTGGCCGCGGTGTACTGGGCGGTGCAGGGCCGCCCCTTCGAGGTGCGTACGGGCACGCTGGCCTTCTCGGTGACGCTCTTCACCGTCTTCGCCTTCGTGGGCATCGCAGTGCTGTTATACCGGCGCCGGCCACACATCGGCGGCGAGCTGGGCGGCCCGCGGGGACCCAAGCTGGCCACCACTGCCCTCTTCCTGGGTCTCTGGTTCCTCTACATTCTCTTCGCTAGCCTCGAGGCTTACTGCCACATCCGGGGCTTCTAGGGCCGTAGCCACCGCCCTGATGGTGGGGACAAGGTGGCATTAGCTCTTGGACCCACCTCTGTCTCTGTCCAGACTCAGCCTGGGCCCCCTGGGACTCCTCTCCTGGGCTTCCTCGTCTCCAGCCCTCTTCCTGGACAAGCCTCCCTTTCCTTCTGGACTCATCCCTCCATCTCCCTTCTCAGAGGCACCCCCTCCAGCCCATCCCTTGTAAGTTACATCTGAAATCCCAAGCCAGGCACCCACCCCCTAGACACCACCTTCTCTGCCTCCCTGGACACCCAACTTGCCTCTGTCCTCCCGGGTCCCCTCCTCCAGCCACAACCCTCCCTCCATCTATGCCCCTGGGCCTTAGAACATCTCCCCAGGTACCTCAGAGGGAGGCTGTGCCGTCCCAGGATGCCACCCGTCCCCACCCATACCCCCAAGCCTCAGGGAGCTCCCTGCAGTCCCCAGGGGGATGAGTAAGAGGGTGTGCGCATGAAAGAGGGAGGGCATGCGCTTTTCCTGACGTCTCCACTCAGACAGAGGCATGGAGAGGGAGGAGGGACGTTTGGAGTTTCTGTCCCCCAGGCTCAGCCAGAGGAGACACGTCTTGAACCCACCACTTCTGACATTCCAGCGTCCGACTCGCCCTCCACTACCTCTGAGAGCCCAGCCACGCCTGGAGGGAGGGGCCTGTGTGTGTTTGTGTGTGTGTGTGTTTGTATATAATGTGTTTGGGGGCGGGGGGACAAGGGAGGGTGCATGTCTTGGGGGAAGGGGCGTCGACAGACTTTCCCTTTTCGAGAGGGCAGCACGCGACTC
Source organism: Mesocricetus auratus (assembly GCF_017639785.1). Classification (NCBI taxonomy): domain Eukaryota; kingdom Metazoa; phylum Chordata; class Mammalia; order Rodentia; family Cricetidae; genus Mesocricetus; species Mesocricetus auratus. The sequence continues at coordinate 2,874,929 of NW_024429216.1, forward strand.
ACTCAGCCTTGAGAATCTGCGTAGCGGAGGAGACTGAAAATCAAAGGGAGTCCAGCCGACCTCCCCTGACAATATGCTAGACGGTTTGATGAGAATACTCTAGAAGGTTCACTTTTGCCCTCAGTGCCAGCCAATCCGGGCAGGACCCTCGAAGAGGAGACCGAGGGTCCCAGAGGACCAATACTACAAGCCAGCAAATGCTGCCACATCTCTGCCTGTTGGGGGGCGGGGGTGGGAGGGAGGGTGGGCGGGGGTCTGGGTGGGCATTTTTAACTTTGCGGGCCATACATCTGTTGGTAGGCCACCTGCATTTCTTACTGTTGATGTTTCCTGCCCAAAAAGACATCCTTGGGGGGATGGGGAGTGCTGCCCACTCCTCGTGACCCTACCTCCTTCGTAAACCTGCTTCCCCTAAGTTATTACTACTATTATTTTTGCATTTTTCTCATCCAGTTGTGCATCGGAGCCATTACCCACTGCCCGTCTCGCCCCAGACTCATCAGCATCACTCGCTGTCTCTTCTCTGTGATTTCTGTAAAAATTGCCATAAAACTTTGAAATGCTGCCTGAACAGTCCTCCCATGGGAAGTTGGGTGCAACAGGAGAGAGTTGATAGATGGCACCTCCGATATCTAGGCAATAGGGGACAGACTAGGTAGCCTGTGCTTCAGGGTATGGCCAGACAGCGGGACACGGGCATGGGGTTATCAGAGCATCCGCTAGCCACGCCCCCGCCCATCAGCCAAGAGCATCCACTAGCCACGCCCCTCCCCGTCAGCCACAGGCTTCTAGTACCATGCCCCACACATAAGCCTCGAGCCTAGCCCTGATTGCCACGCCCTCTCACCGACCTTGAGATTCTGCTGGCCACACCCCGATCACCAGCTACTTGGCTTTTCCTGTTCGCAGGGCATTGTGGGAACGCAAAGGAGGAGGACCCCAATTTGCCTAAACTAGAAGGAGCTGAGGTTGATAAGAGTTTCCTAAATAAAACAGGCCACTTTCTCAGAGTCACGGAAACAGGAGGGATGCGTGTGCATTTGCCTGTGCAGAAGGGTGGAGTTCAGGGAATGAGCACGGCCAAGGTTAAGGTGTATGGCCCTGTAAGGCAGTAGATTTTTCAGGTTGCAGCAAGGGGTGAACAGGAACGGAAAACGTGCTTCCTGCATTGGGTGGGGAGCAGAACCTCAGGACCAATTATAAGAGACTTTAGCAACCACACTAAGGAGCTTAGTATTTAAATGCAAAAGAATGCTTTAGAAGAGATTTAAAAGGGGCAGGCCAGCAATTGACATCAGCTGATTTATATATTTTTTATATGTGTACCCAAGTGTGTGTTTGTGTACCATGTGCATGCAGTACCTGCCAAGGCCAGAAGGGGGCTTTGAATCCCTGGAACCGGATTTACAGGCAGTTGTGAGTCACAGTATGGATGCTGGGAATTGAACCCCGGGGCCTCTGCAAAAGCAGCCAGTACTCTTAAGCTCCAAGCCAGCTCTCCAGCCCCTGATTCATATTTTCAAGCATTCCTCGTGGCCTTCTGTGGTCCCCAGTCGCCGGGAGACCAGTAACTCAGACAGGAGAAAGGGAGCAGAGGCTTGGCGGGGGAGGGGGGCATGAGAAAAGGGTAACTAAGATGGGGAATCAGGGCGATGAGAAGGCTCAGGAAGATCGGGGGGGCTGGAAAGAGGTGGCGCCTGAAACAGGAGGGTAATTTCGGGAAGGGGCCTCGGAGTGACCAGGTTGGGGACATGGAAGGTGCAGAGCCACAGGGCTGGGACGCGCAGGCGAGTGGAGGCTGCCCAGGGCAGCCCAGTAGAGAGCTAGGACACCAGCCACAGCCTGAGACCCACCGGCTCCTGCTGCCACAACAGGAAGCCAGGAATCCAACAGGAAACCAGAGGCCAAGCCCAAACCAGTGACTCAGGCAGGAGAAAGCCGGTGGAGACCGGGCTGGGGCATGAGAAATGGGTAACTACGAGGGTGAATCAGGGCTCAGAGGATGGATCTAGGGACACAGGATGTGCCAAATGCAGAAGAAAACGGGAGGGAGGGAGATCCAGGATCCTGTGGCCCCTTGGAGAGGGAACTGACTGCCTACGAAGGAGACTTGGGACTCACCAGCAAGCCAGGGCTGGCATGGGTTGCCCAAGAGGGTAAAGAAATAGTGACAGGAGCCGGGCGTTGGTGGCGCACGCCTTTAATCCCAGCACTCGGGAGGCAGAGGCAGGTGGATCCCTGTGAGTTCGAGACCAGCCTGGGTCTACAGAGTGAGTTCCAGGACAGTCTCCAAAGCCACAGAGAAACCCTGTCTTGAAAAACCAAAAAAAAAAAAAAAAAAGAAAAAGTTTGTCTTGAAGGGTCCGATGCAGGGCTCAGGGACACGGACACGTAATCGTTAGGATGCTACTAACCGTTAGCACACACCTGCAGTCCCAGCACTCCTAAGGCAGAGAAGCCAGAGGACTAAGTTCCAGGCCAGCCTGAGCTACAGAGTGAGGGAGACCTTGTCTCAGAACCACAATGGGCCAGCACTGTGGCTCAGGTGGTACAGGGCTTGGCTCACATTTGTGAAGCCCTGGGTTCAATCTCCAGCACCACAGAAAACTGGTTATTGTACATACCCGCCATCCCAGCACTAGGGAGGTGGAGGGAAGAGGTTCAGGAGATCCTGTCTAGCCTGGGCTACGTGACAGTCTCTCCTATTTGTTTTTTTGTTTTTGTTTTTGTTGTGTGTGTGTGTGTGTGTGTGTGTGTGTGTGTGTGTGTTTGTCTGGTTTGCTGTTTATTGGTGGTGCTTTTTCAAAACTGGGTTTCTCTGTGTGGCCCTGGACATCCTTGAACTTACTCTGCAGGTCAGGCTAGGACCCAGGGATCCGTTGGCCTCTGCCCTGAGTGCTGGGATTAAAGGTGTCCACTGGCAAGAATCAATCTCTCTCTCTTTCTCTCTCTCTCTCTCACGATTCATCTATTTATTATGTATACAGTACTCTGCCTGCAGGCCAGCAGAGGGCACCAGATCTCATTACAGATGGTTTGAGCCACCATGTGGTTGCTGGGAATTGAACTCAGGACCTCTGGAAGAGCAGCCAGTGCTCTTAACCTCTGAGCTCCAAGAATCTCTTTTTTAAAATAAGATTTTTATTTATTTATTATGTATATAGTGTTCTGCCTGCATGTACACCTTTATGCCAGAAGAGGGCACCAGATCTCATTATGGATGATTGTGAGCCACCATGTGGTTGCTGGGAATTGAACTCAGGACCTTTGGAAGAGCAGTCAGTGCTCTTAACCTCTGAGCCATCTTTCCAGCTCCAAGAATCTCTTTTTTATGAAAAGGAAACATTTGAGCTTTGACCTTGCTGGAAGAAGCTTGGTAAGGTCTGAGTCGGGGTAGAAAATGCAGCGATAGAATCAGCCTAGTCTGGAGTGAGTAGAGCCAGGAGCTGAGTCAAAGTGCACAGACCGCTTTCACAAATATGGGGAGGGAAGGGAGACGTCCGAAGGTGACTGGGCTGTGAATACAGGGCTGTGAATCAGGACCTGTATCAGGATGCCCCACCACCACAGTCATCCCACAGAATGGAAACTGGGGCTGAGAGAGGAGCAGCAGTTTACCTGAGGCATCACGGTGAGGAAGGGTGGAAAGGAGGCCTGGGGTGCAGAGCGACAAGGAACAGCCCCATGTTAGCCAGAATGAATGAGCACAGTGGAAATGTTCCAGAGGGACGTGATGAATGAGGTCCATCCAGGCTTTTAGAAGGGACTGGCTTGGGTCCATATCAAAGAGATTTGAGTGTACCTCAGTGGTAGAGCCCCTGTCTAGAATCCCCCAGTGAGGGCCTGGGGTGTGACTCAGTGGTAGAGCCCCTGCCTAGAATCCCCCAGTGAGGGGCTGGGGTATGACTCAGTGGTAGAGCCCCTGCCTAGAATCCCCCAGTGAGGGGCTGGGGTGTGGCTCAGTGGTAGAGCCTCTGCCTAGAATCCCCCAGTGAGGGGCTGGGGTGTGGCTCAGTGGTAGAGCCCCTGCCTAGAATCCCCCAGTGAGGGGCTGGGGATGGGGCTCAGTGGTAGAGCCCCTGTCTAGTATCCCCCAGTGAGGGCCTGGGGTGTGTGGCTCAAAGGCAGAGCACTTGCCTAGTATGCAATGGGTGTCATCCCTAGCACCCCAACGCACAGCTGAAAGTCGTTCTGGGAGACAATGTCATCCTGTCAAGTTGCTTCTTGCTTTGCTATTGACCTTCCCACCATCTCCGTGCAGATGGATCCCATCAGGGGTCTCTTCCGCAAGCTGCACGTTTGGGACTCAGGACCTCACTGGGATCTGAGTCGTGTGCCAGGCACAGCGAAGGCTGGGAGAGTGAGTCTCAAGGGTTCTCTCTGGAAAGAAAACTCCCTTTAGGCATTCTGAGTGTATGTTAAAAAAAAAAAAAGAGGCAGCTTGATACAGGACAAGCAGCTAGCTTTGTGCTCTCGTGAGACACGGGTCTGGAGAGACTCCGTCAGGATCAGAAACCCTCCAAAGAGTCTGTTTCCCACAAGCTCTCTCCAGTTTAAAGCAACACAGACTTTCTTCAAAGTCTGATGCCAGACTAAACCATGATGTCAGCTGGATGGCACTCCCAAGGGACTTGGGTTGGGGAGGTCTGTTTCAAAGATTCCAGAAGCTTCCATTTCCACCTCCCCTGACTCCAACCCTCTCCACGTCATGGCACCTGTCAGAGTCAGCCCGTGTCCTTGTGATACTCTCTTCATTAAAGGGTCCCTGGTGATGGCGCTTATGGTCCATCTGGGTGGTTAATATTTTCTCCTCATCCCAGAAATTTTAATTGGACACATCTACAGATTCCTTTGGGGTCACGTTTGGTAACAGTCTCAGCTTCTGAGGAATGTAGAGTGGACATCTGGGGGGCCATTATTTAGCCAGCCATTGTCTCCACTGGGACTTAATGGAATGCATCTGAGCCCCCCCCCTCTCGCCACACTCCTGCAGAGCTCAGCCAAGCCAGACACTCGTGGTGTAGCTGTTTCCTAGGATAGAAACGGCCACTCGTGGGGGAAGCAGGGTGGCTCGTAAGACTCACATGAGGGGCTGGAGAGAAGGCTCAGCCGTTATGAGAATGCACTGACCTTGCAGAGAACCCAAGTTTGGGTTCCAGTACATATGTCAGAAGGCTCAACCTCCTGTAATCCCAGCTCTAGGGGACCTACCGCCCTCTTCTGGCCTCCGCAGGCATCTGCACTCAGATGCACATAAGCACACGCAAACACATATGCACATGGTTTAAAATACAATAATTCTGCCGGGCATTGGTGGCGCACGCCTTTAATCCCAGCACTCTGGACGCAGAGGCATCCTGGTCTACAAAGCAAGTTCCAGGAAAGCCTCCAAAACAATACAGAGAAACCCTGCCTTGAAAAAACCAATATATATATATGATAATTCTTTTCATTAGGGGCTGGAGGGATGGGATGGCTCTGGGGTTAAGAGCACTTCCTGCTCTTGCAGAGGACTAACCAGAACCCACATGGTGGCTCACAATAATACATAATTCCTGTTCCAGGGGATCCAGAGCCCGCTTCTGATCTCCCTGGGCACTAAGCTAAACCATGGTGCACATCCATATAGGCAAAACACTCATCGGCATAAAATAAATGTTTCGACAGGTGGTGGTGGTGCACGCCTTTAATCCCAGCACTCGGGAGGCAGAGGCAGGCGGAGCTCTGTGAGTTTGAGGCTGGGCTGGACCGACAGCCTCGAAAACAATACAGAGAAACCCTGTCTCGTAAAAACCAAATAAATAAATAAATAAATGTTTCGTTTTGCTTTTCAAGACAGGGTCTCACTGTGGTAGCCCCAACTGTCCTGGAACTCGCTCTGTAGAACAGGTTGGCCTGGAACTCACAGGGATCTGCCTGCCTCTGCCTCCTGAGTGCTGGGATTAAAGACATGTTGCCTGGATTTTTTTTAAAAATAAGGTCTCATGAGATGCAAGAATCAGAAAGTCCACAAGACAGGTGCCTCCCTGCTTGGTATACCAGCAGTGAACTCTTGCTGGGGAGAGATAGGACTGGACTCTTCAGGCAGAGCTGCCTGTGTGTTGCAGAGGGGACTCCAAGGGTACAGTTTTGGGAGCCATTCATTACTCATTCTGGGGCGAGCTGTTGGGTGAGAGTCATCCACATTCCTGGAAGTCACTCCTAAACTTATTGGTTTACCAAGCTGCATGTAGATGAACTTTCTTTGGGCTGGAAGTGCCTACTTCTGTGGTGAACAGAAATAATCTGCCCTGGAAAAGTCCTAAAACAGAACCCAACAGGGCTGGGAGGGAGTTAGGCTGTCTGTCATGTCTGGCCAGCGTGCCTGGCTTCAGATCAGCCTACCTGTGCCAACGACTGTTCTGACATTAAAAGGGTTGCCGCTACACCTAGCTCGTGGCGTTCAATGTGTTCCTCTTATGGTCAGACGGCATGCTTTTCAAGCCCTTCTACTCTACTTTCTGCTCCAGATCACTATGAAAATCTGTCTAAAAGCAGCCAGCGATAACCACGGTGCAAACCGAACGCTAGGCCGGCTTGGAATTCCCTCTGCCCAGTTGCTTAGTCTCTCACCTTTGTTCCCAGGTTGCTTTCTGCTTCTGTGATAAGCACTCTGACCAGAGTGAACTTACCAGGAGGAAAGGGTTTGTTTGGCTTCCTGATCACACTCCATGACAGAGGGAAGTCAGTGCAGGAATCTGGAGGCTGAGGCCATAAAGGAGCAGTGCTTACCGACTTGCTCAACTTCTCTCTCTCTCTCTCTCTCTCTCTCTCTTTCTTCTTTCTTCCTTTCTTTCTTTCTATTTTTCAAGATAGGGTTTCTCTGTGTAGCTCTGGCTGTCATAGAACTCCCTCTGTAGACCAGGCTGGCCCATAACTCACTGAGATCCTCCTGCCCCTGCTTCGCCAGTGCTTGGATTAAAGGTGTGCACCACCACTGCCCAGCCTCTCTCTCTCTCTCTCTCTCTCTCTCTCTCTCTCTCTCTCTCTCTCTCTCTCTCTCCCTCCCTCCCTCCCTCCCTCCCTCCCTCCCTCCCTCCCTCCCTTTCCAAATCAAGCGAGAGCCTTCCTCTTCACTCCTTCAGTAGTTTGTGAGAAACAGCAGTGACCTTGACAATAGGCCTGGTGTCTCTGTCCCGCTGAGAAGTCAGAATTTCAACAGACCTGATGAATCTTTTCCCAAAGTGTGAGCATGTCTGGCCCCAGTGCTGTGACCTTAAAGACATCGGATCAGCACCAGGCAAGGCCGCTTTCTTCTACAGCCCAGACCACCTACCTGGCGGAGGCACCACACACAGTCGCTGCCCCCCATCAATTATCAGTCGTGAAAATGCCCATGCAGACTTGCCTACAGTGTGATGGAGGCGTCTTCTCAGTTGAAGCTCCATTTCCCCAGATGACCCTAGTTTGTGTCAAGTTCACAAAAAAAGTCAAACAAAACACTGTTGATACCCTTAAGCTCAGACTCTGTTCTAGTCTCATTTCTGTTGCTGAGATACGACAGCTCGACCCAAAGCTACCGAGGGGAAGAGGGAGTTTATTCAGCTGACACCCCCAGATTACGGTTCATTATTTCAGGGAAGTCGAAGAAGGGACTCACTGCATCGCATCCGTGGTTAAAAGCAGAGAGAATAAATGCATGGATCCTTGCTTGTCAGCTTGCTCTCAGCTAGACTTTTCCTTCCTTCCTTCCTTCCTTTTACTTTTTTTCCAGTCACGTTTTCACTGTGTTGTGTAGCCCTGGCTGACCTTGAACTTACAGAGATCCACCTGCCTCTGCCTCCCAAGTGCTGGGATTAAAGGCGTGTGCCACCAACAACTGGCTTCCTTTCTTACATAATACAGGACCCTCTGTCTGGGCAATGGGGCAGCCCACATTCAAGGTGGATCCTCCTACCTCAAATAACAGTAAAGACCACACCCCACAGACATGCCCACAGGCCAACCTCACCTAGATAACTACTCGATTGAGGCTCTTTAAAAATTGTTAAATTTTTAATTTTATTATTGTGTATGTATGAATGTTTTGTCTACATTTATGTATGTGTGTATGAGTACCATGTGTGCTGATGTCCTTGAAGGTCAGAAGAAAGTGTTGGATCCCCTGAAACTAGTGTTAAAGACAGTTGTAAGCCATCATCTGGGTGCCGGGAACCGAATCTGGGTCCTCTGCAAGAGCAACAATTGCTCTCAACCACTGATTCAACTCTCTATTCTTGAAGCTTGTGTGCGTGTGTGTGTGTGTGTGTGTGTGTGTGTGTGTGTGTGTGTAAGTGTGTATGCATGCATGGTTTTTCAAGACAGGGCTTCTCTGTGTAGCCCTGGCTGACCTGGAACTCGCTCTGTAGACCAGGCTAGCCTCAAAAACTTCTACCTTCCACCTCCCTCCCACTCCCGTCCAGTTCCTCCTCCATCTTTCCTACCACTCTCCCCTCCCAAATTCATGTGTTCTTTTTTAATGTCTAACCACCATTCGATGCTCCCTGTATACTGGAGCACAGATGGCCTCCCAGGGGCCCCGTTATTGAAGAACTTTTTCTCTGTCAGTCTGTCTGTCTGTCTGTCTGCCTGCCTGCCTGCCTGCCTGTCTCGTTGTCTATCTATGTCTCTCTGTCTCTGCCTGTCTCTCGTCTGTTTCTTTGGCTCTGTCTCTCTCTGTGTATCTCTGTGTTTATCTCTCTTCCTCTCCATCTCTGCCTGTCTCTGTCTCTCTGTCTCTCTCTCCCTCTCCATCAGAAGCTATTGATTTCCTCAGCTAGGGGGTGTGACACCATGCCCACCTCCTCTCCCCACGCTGGGGTTTTGTTCGGCCAGATCTTGGGCAGGTCCTCGTGTGTACTGTCGGAACCTCTTTGAGTTCACACGTGCAGCTTTTCCGGTTGTGTCTGGAGGACACTGTCTGGTTGTAGTCACCCACCCCTCCCCCCCCCCCCCCCCGGGTCTTAGAGTCATCCCTACCCCTTAGAGCATCGAGGATCCTTTGGGTCTTCTCTAGTTATCCTAGGTTGCGGCAAATGGATAATTAAAAATTAACCAGTGCTGGGGGTTGGTGGTGCATGCCTTTAATCCCAGCACTCTGGAGGCAGAGGCAGGTGGATCTCTGTGAGTTCGAGGCCAGCCTGGTCTACAGAGCGAGTTCCAGGACAGCCAGAGATACACAGTGAAACCCTGTCTGGAAAAACAAAGCAAAACAAAAATTAACCATCGTGGCCTCCCCCAGAGCCTCAGGACATGGATAGAATGTGGCCAAGCTTTTCCTCACAATGGAACACAAATGGGTTCTAGCCCAGTTCCCAACAGAACCCTTGTGCCTTCCTGAAGTCCGCATTTGGACTGGTGTTCCATACCTCGGACCTTCCATCCAGGTCACCTAGTGACCCGAGTTTATAGTACCCTGGGGCTCCTCCAGCCTGAGTGTCCAGACCCTTCCCAATTCATCCTGTCATCCTATTCCGAAGGCTTAAGAAGCTTGTGCTCAGGCTTGGTCACAGCATTTCTCTGGTAACGTTTTCCTGTATTAGCTACTTGTATAAGGCTTTGTGTGTGTGTGTGTGTGTATGCGCGTGCGTGTGTGTACACATAATACTAGATAAATAAAATGCTGGGGATCTGAACTCAGATCTTCATGTTTTGAAGCAAGCTTGTTATTGACGGAGTTATTTTCCTAGACCTTCAGTCTCTTTCTCTTCCTCCCTTCAACTTCTCTGACACAGGCCACACATCCAATCTGTTAACTTGTCGGCTGACTTAAATATTCACCCCATTGTAAGAGCATCTTCCCAGGACCGTCAAGGATGGTGTCGAGCCCCTGGATAGGTACCCAGGCATTACTGAGTAGGCATCTACAATGAACCATTGAAAGACGGTCTCTTTCCTCCTGTCTCCTCGGTCATGTCTGGTCACTGTCATCAGCTGAGCTCACCACAAGTCAGTCTGAGGCAAGGATGGAAGCCGGCGACACAGGGCAGAAATATTAAGAAAGAGAAAGGAAGGGTTAAAGGCCATGTAGGTAGACAGTCACCCATGTGGGCCACGGGGGGGGGCTCCATTCTGCTGGAGCCCTCTTGGGCAGTGTGCAGAATGCTCTCCAAGTTCCCCACCAGAGGATAGGGACGTTGAGGTGTCACGTGACACCGTCTCTCGACAGGGGTGATGCCTCATGACGGTTACCCTGGGGTCTGTGGGGTTCATGGAGGGCCTCCCTCCTTCGTGGCTGCTTTGCCGAGTTGGGAGGACTTCCCTGTCCTCCCTCCTGCAGAACTATGGGTATGGGAGAGGAAAGGCACCACTCTCAGAGGACTAAACATTCTCATGGCAACTCCCAGCCCCCAGCTCCTGGTCTCTCCTGAGGACAGAAGCCCGACTCTGGGAGGATTTCAGAGACGGTAGGAGAAACAGGATTGGGCCCCCAGCTTCAAGGCATGTCAAGTCCTCAGATCATCCCCAAGGTGCCTCATGCATTGTCCTGGCCCCGTCTCCCTCCCTGTCCTCTGGGCCTTCTGTGGGGGTGGGGGGAGTGGAGGATGACAGATGGGAATAAAAGTTGGGAGTCAGAAGAGGAGGGACCTAGAGGCAGAGCCATGAGACCCAGAAAGAGAGGGGAGGCTGGGGGGGGGGCAGGGACACAGGACACAGGACCAAGACAGGGCTAGGTGGCCACAGGAACTCAGGGAAGAGGAGGGAGGAAGAGGAGGAGGGGGAAGAGAAAGGACACTGAGCCACGAGACCCAGGGAGGGGGTCGCAGCTGGCGGAGGGAGGAGACTGAGGAGGGTCTGAAGGGGCCAGGGGAAAACAGAGTTGAAGAGAAAAGGGTGTGGGTGGGGCCTCCTGCCCCCCCCCCCCCCGCCCCAGGGTCACACAGCCGTTCCCTGGGACTGCAGAGCCATGGCTAATGGAATGATTGCTTGGTGGGGCGGGAGGGGAGGGCAGCAGGCCTCAGGTGACAAACGAGCTGCCCCAGTCACCGCTGCTGCTGTGATGGATGATGGCCAGGCCTGTAGCTACGAGCTCCTGAGATAAATGGTTCCTTCTGCTGCAGCCAGGCCAGGCCGGGGGGGGGGCCTGGAGTGTGGAGAGAATCAGAGAGGCAGATGGCAGGTCTCAGAGTAGCGGGGGAGAGAGGGGCACACGCAGGGAGACAGAGACAGAGAGACGGCTGGGATCCCCGGAGGATCCTTGGGGGTTGCGGTTGCTCTATAGTCAAGGCCTCTGCGGTTTGAGCCCAGGTGGGAGAGCCCTGCCTGGCAGGCCGAGCTGGGAAGATTTGGGAAGCCCCGTGCGCTGGCTCGTTCGCTCGCTCTGCAAGGGCTGGCAACAGCTGGCAGTGGATGCAGCCTGGGACTTTCCCCTGGGTGACGTGGGGCCACACAGAGGCCAGCACAGATCCTGGAGCTCCGTCCACAGGTGTCCAAACAGCACCCTCCCAGAGGAGATGCCAGCCAGAAGACACTGGCTTCCAGCAGCCCATCCTGCCCCAGAGGAAGGGTCCCAACCCTGTTAGGGAGGCAGCCATAGAGAGTTAGCCAGAGCTCAGGCGAGGACAGGCCAGGGAGTGTGTGTTAGACAGACTGGGGGCGAGTGAGCCTTCTCTCTGCACCCGCCTACCTCGCCCATCAATTTATCACCCCGACACTCTCGTCCTTTCTTTTCCCAGCATCCAGTCCCTTTCGTTAATTAAAAAGATTTATGCCCACGAGCCCCAGCCACTGCTTTTTGGCTCGGAGCTTGTTAGAGCCTTCTGTGCACAGAGTAACAGCAGCCGGCTCTGGAGTTTCTGTGGGCACACACGCACACACTCACACACACACACACACACACACACGCACACACACACACGCACACATGCACAAACACACACACATTTCTGTCCCCCACCCCTGCCTGCTGTTCTCTGTCTACTCCTTCCCTCCCTTCTGCCTTGGACTGAGTGAGGCTTGGCTCAGACTCGACTTTGGAACCAGGCATAGCCATGCATATGCTGGTCATCACGGCCCTTGGGAGGCCGAGGCAGGAGGAGTCTGGCTCCGAGGAGAACTTGAGTTCCAAAGACCTTATTTCAAAAGATGGAGGTGGGCACGGGGAACAAAAAAATCAAACTGGGTGTGGTGTCACCCGCCTGTGGCCTCAAAGAGTCTGAGGTAGGGGGATCATGCATCAAGGTGTAGAGTTAAAGGTTAGTCTGGGTCACAGGAGACCCTGTCGTGCCCCCCCACACACATACACCTAAAAATCAGTTCTCGTGAGGGACTTCTGGGTCTCCCTCCATGAATCTCCACCAAGGCTAGTGGGGAAGGGGAAGTTGTCGTGGGGGAGAGAGGAGCAGACAGGATATATTTACACATTTAATTGAAAGCTATCAAAATTAATTTTCTACCCACAATACCTATGTCAGCGGTGGGTATGCGCGACCAGACCCCTTCCCCTGGTCACAGCCTTAAAGGTCACAGTGGGGAGAGATGAAGGGGGGACCCCACTCTGTGTGATGAACCCACAGCCAGGCAAGGTCCCCTGAAACCTGAAGTGCCGGCTTGTTGCAGAAAGAGAAAGGCGTGTTGGAGAAAGGTCTGGACTCCAGACCATAGCCATTCATCAGGATCTGTGGGGTGACAGAGAACAGTCGGGAAAGTGAGGAGCAGACTGGAGGAGGCCTAGAAGCTGGACCCTGGAGAAGAGGAGGCCCTGGGAGAGGGGGAGGGGGGCAGCTGAGAAGAACCAGAGTCCGGTCCAGTCCGGTTGGCCGGCCCTCCACAGTCTCCTACTGTCCATTCTCCATCTCATCCCAGCCACCCCAGCTCCCCGGGCCACCCCCACACTTCAGGCCCACCCCACCTGTCACCCCTGCCCTGGCTTTTGATTTATTTCCAGCAGAGAAGATGTAGGAGTGTCAGGCGGTGTTTATGGAAGTCATAAAATGCACTTCCAGCCAGCCCAGCAGGACTCACACCACCAACAGAGAAGCAGGCTCTGGCTACCTCCACTGTCTGGAGCATCTCCCTCTCTCTGGGAGTCTGTTCCCGTGTCTCCAAGTGGCTGTCTCTTTTCAGTTTCCCTCCTGCTTTCTTCCTTTCCCTCCTCTTCCTGCCCTTGACCCCTATCCTCCTCTTTCCCTGATGTTTTGGAGGCAGAATCTTTCTATATAACCAGGTTCGTATCCAACCGGTGATCCTCCTGCCTCCCCAGCCACGCACCCCTGGCACAACTACTTTCTGTCACTGGAACCCCACTCCAAAGCTTGGATAGCGGCTCATTAGTGGTAAGACCCACGATTTATGCTCCCCCAGACTTGGAGGTCCTATCTATTTCCTGAGAGCAACTAAGGGGACTTCATTTAGGCTAAGAACCTTCCTAAAGGCAGGGCTCAGAAGGACACTCATGCCCCACCCAGGGATGTTCTACCAACCTAGTTCATTGCTTCTTCGGGGGGCCACACATACACACGCTGGTGCCTCGGACTGACAGCACCCCTGTCCCCCCAGGGGAGGCAAGGGGACAAAACCCAGAGCAAGAAGACAAACTAAAATATAAGTTTGTCCCTGCGCCTCGTTTATTCTAACCCTGCCTTACAGCTAGACAGGGGGGACAGAGACCCGGAGATGACAAGAGAGGAGGGGCAGAACGCTACAGCAGACCCCTGGCGGCCAGGCAGGGGACAGAGCAAGGAGGAGCAGACAGGACCGAGAGGGAGGGTGGGGACCCGGGGAAGCGCCAGACACAGGACCCCGCGAACCTGACATACAAAGGCCACGGCCAAGGTGGGTTTGGGGGAGGCCTGGAGGCCAAGAAGGGGAGAGGAGGAGAGAGGGGACAGCACAGGGGGGAAGAGGAGGGGCGCAGGGAGGGAGAGGGGGGAGGGAACTCAAAGGAGAGAGGAGGGACAAGACACGGGAGGGGACGCTCCGGAGGAGGCCCAGCTCCGGCGGACAGCGGGTTAAGCGTCTCCGCGTGAACTTCCGGATGTGACACAGGCCCGGCCCGCGCGAGCGGAGGAGCCGCCGCCGCCGCCCTCGGCCGCGATCAGCGGGTCTCGGCCGCTCGGAGACCCTGGCACCCGGCGGGGACCTCGGGGACCTCCCGCCGCGATGAGCCCCCGGCCGTGACCGCCCGAGCCCAGGACAGGCGGCGCCGGCCCATGGCCCGGAGGGTAGGTGGCCGCGCCCGTCCTGCCCCAGGCTCCTCTCTGCCCCTAAAGGTCCCCTTTTTGCCCCCCTCGGAGTCCCCTCTGCCCCTCCCTCTGTTCCTCTCTGTCGCGCTCTCTCCCCCTCACTGCCCCCCCCCCCGTCTCCTGGGTCTTCCCCATCCCTACCCCCTCCGCTCCATCCTCTTCCCTTCTGCCTTCCCCCTAGGCTTCCGTTGTCTCAGACCCACCCTGGGGTTAGGGGTGGGACGTCTTACTAGGCTGCTAGACAAGGGACTGTCCTTTGGTCCTGGAGAGGGGAGAGATGGGAGCCCTGGGGGCTGGGAGGGCTAGAGCCGGACCTGACAGGGGGTGAAGACCCGGTCTTCTGTGTTCTGGGTGAGCAACAGGGTAGCAGGTGAATTCACTTCAGGGTGCTGGAGAAGTTAGCCAGGAAGCAAAAGAGAAGCGACGGCCACTCAGGTGGCCCAGATCACCCAGGGTGGCTGGAGCACAAGGGACCCCTCTGCCTCATACCAGCCAGCCCATGGCCTCTTGGAGCCCAGGTCTCTCCACGGCTCAGGACAATCTGGGACCAGGAGATCGAAAGGTCTTGCTGCCCCGATGTTGGTTCTGTGACAAGAGGGCTCAGAATTGTGGCCCGCATAGTCTTATTTCTGGTTGGAGCTGTTTGCGTAGTGGAATGGGGTTGCCCCTCCCCCAAACGTATTTATTGACTGTTGTCAGACTGTGCCAAAGGTCTTTCATGTCTTCATTCATTCAGTTCCTACTCGGTGTTAGGCTCGACCGCTCCTAACATCACCACCCCCCGCCCAACCCCATGTCTGTCTGTCTGTCTGTCTGTATAGGGTTATCTCCAGCAATTGGGTGTGTGGTGCTCTAACCCTGCATGTTGTGGAGGGCATACCCTATGGCATATATGTGCATGTATGTCACATGAGTGTGTATGTACGTTGTGTGTCCAACTGTGTGAGCATGTGGCTATGGTGGATTTACATGATGGATGTGATAAGTTGTTAAGACATTCTGAGGTGTGTAGTTAGCTGTGTGCCTCAACATTCCAGAGGCTAAAGCAGGAGGATTGCTCTGAGTTCCAAGACAGCATAGGCTACAAAGACTCTGTCTCACAAATAAACAAGGCTGGGAGAGCACTGGCCTAGAATCCCTCAATGAGGGCCTTGGAGTGTGGTTCAGTGGTAGAGCCCCTGCCTAGAATCCCCCAGTGAGGGACTGGAGTGTGGCTCAATGGTAGAACCCCAGCCTAGAATCCCCCAGTGAGGGGATGGAGGTGTAGTTCAGTGGTAGAGCCCTTGCCTAGAATCTCCCAGTAAGGGGCTGGGAGTGTGACTCAGTGGTAGAGTCCTTGCCTAGGATGCACCAGGTCCTGGAACCCAGTACTACAGAAATGAAGTGTACTGTCACATTTGTGAGGCGATCAGGAGGAAGGTGTGCATGTGCAGGTAAATTTTGTGGATTTTCTGGGTTGTGCCTCCTATTGGACCCTGCCCTCCCTCCCGTGCTCTCCATCCCTAGCTGGCTCCCCCTACATCTCCATCTCTATACCACTTAGCACTTTTCTCTCCCTGGGTTGCCAGCTCCTTCCTAGGCATCTCCTGACCTGGGCGTCTTTTTTTGGGTCCTGAGTGGACTCTTATACCCACTTAGACAGTTCTGTGAGTCACTTGGAACTTAATATGGCAGACGCTGGGATCCTGGGAAACCAGAGTGCACACCGTATGGTCCTGGGTAAAGAGACGGAACCCCGAGGATGCTGAGCTCCCAGTTTGTCCCTTCTTCCGTAGTATGAGGAGCTTCGCCACTACCCCGGCATTGCAGAGCACACCCTGGCCAGCTTCTCAGAGGCAGCACCTTCAGTACCTCGAGCCCCTGGGCCCTACGGCCCACATCGACCTCCCCAGCCCCAAGCCCCAGGCTTGGACAGCGACAGCTTGAAGAGAGAGAAGGATGACATCTATGGGTGAGTGTGTCTAGGGACAGGGCAGGGTCCCCAGCGTCCTTTGGCTCTCCCAGAGTCTGTTTCTCCCCCCAGGGTCTGCCTCCAAGCATTCCGTACTTCCCCTCAGGCATGCCCACTTTCCTGTCCCCCCAGACACCCCCTCTTCCCGCTCTTGGCCCTGGTCTTTGAGAAGTGTGAGCTCGCCACATGCTCGCCCCGCGATGGGGCATCGGCTGGGCTGGGCTCATCCCCGGGCGGTGACGTCTGCTCCTCGGATTCCTTCAATGAGGACATTGCCGCCTTTGCTAAGCAGGTGGGCAGCCCCAGAACGAGGCACCAGGGGAGGCAGCCGGAAGGGCGGGCGGGAGGCGGACCGGACCGCCTTGCCTGGCCTCTCTTCTCCCTCCCAGATCCGCTCCGAGAGGCCGCTGTTCTCTTCCAACCCGGAGCTGGACAACCTGGTGAGGCTCAGGCCTTCCCCGTGTCCCCTCACTAGCCAGCCAGCCCCTGTCCTTCCCCACCCGTGCTCCTGGGGTTGACCGAGGGGTGAGGACAGGAAGCCACTGACTGGCCCACATTTCCAAACACAAGAGTGTTGACCAGTTTTAGAACTCCGGGTGGTCAGAGTTTGCATCCTGGCTCTTGCTCCATGAACCAGGGAGCCGGGGCGAGTGGTGCGCACCTCCTTACACATCTGTAAAGGGCAGGGGAGAAAAAAGAGAAAGCCACTGAGAAACACACTCTCATTGTACCCAGTACTTCTATGGGCCTCATCCTTTGGCAAAGGTCTCTGGGAAATGTAGTTCACAAGATGGAGGTGGGACCCAGAGCAGAGGGCTGGCTGGCCAGCTCCCCTTGTGATGGACTGTCTCCCCATCCTTATCTTTGCTGTTCTGTGTCAAGGATATTTTCTGTCTTTTTTTTTTTTAAGGCAGTGTCTCACCCTACTGTCTAGGAGTCTAGGAGCCCATGTCCCTGTGGGCAACCCTCCTGCCTTAGCTCCCCTCCAGGTGCTGGGATTCCCTTGCGTGGGCCTCCACACCCAGCTGCTCCCCTTTTTGCCTCCTCTCTGTTTGCAGATGGTCCAGGCCATCCAGGTTCTCCGGTTCCACCTGCTGGAGCTGGAGAAGGTGAGGGCGTCTCACTTGCTCCTGCCCTGCCCCCCTCCTCTCCCCCACTCCCCGCCGGAGTGGAAGCAGAATGGCCCCTCACCCTGTTCACCCCAGCCCTGGCTCCTCCCACCCCGGTGGCCCCTCCCCCGGGCGGCCCCTCCCCCCCCCCGGGCGGCCCGGCCCCCAGTACCCCGCTGCCCTCCCAGGTCCACGACCTGTGCGACAACTTCTGTCACCGCTACATCACCTGCCTCAAGGGGAAGATGCCCATAGACCTGGTGATCGAAGATCGGGAGGGTGGCTGCAGGGAGGACCTTGAGGACTACGCGGCCTCCTGCCCCAGTCTCCCTGATCAGGTGGGCATCAACAGGCCACCAGGCACTTCCTGGAAAAAAACCACAGACGGGCGTGGACACAGCAGGGGCGGCATGTGTCATACCCGCCCTGGTGTTGTGTGCGCTGCACTCACACGTTCCCGTGTCGTCACAGTGCACGGGCACCGCTGGACCGCAAGCACCGCCACCTGCGTGCACGGCCAGCTTAAGTCAGGTGTAGGCAGCCCTGCTCCACAGGCTATGAAGGGCGCCACCTACTGAAACAAGCCGCAGCCTTGAGACCAGTAGCACAGGCCCTTCAGCCACCCAGTGTTCTGAAACAGGCCACAGTCATGACGCAGCAGCAATGCAGACCGTAGAGCTGTTGTACGGCCATGAGACAGTAGCACAGACCATACAGTCACTCCTGCCTTGCCACCCTAAGGATAACCACTGCATACATGCACACACACTGCCACCCTAAGGATAACCACTGCATACATGTACACACTGCCACCCTAAGGATAACCACTGCATACATACACACACACTGCCACCCTAAGGATAACTACTGCATACATACACACACTGCCACCCTAAGGATAACCACTGCATACATGTACACACACTGCCACCCTAAGGATAACCACTGCATACATACACACACTGCCACCCTAAGGATAACCACTGCATACATGTACACACACTGCCACCCTAAGGATAACCACTGCATACATGTACACACACTGCCATCCTAAGGATAACCACTGCATACATACACACACTGCCACGCAGGTAGTTCTTTTCCTTGTTTTGTTTTTTTGCTTTTTGAGACAGGGTTTCTCTGTATTGTTTTAGAGGCTGTCCTGGAACTCACTCTGTAGACCAGGCTGGCCTTGAACTCACAGAGATCCGCCTGCCTCTGCCTCCCGAGTGCTGGGATTAAAGGCGTGCGCCACCACCGCCCGGCTCACACGGGTAATTCTGATGGAGCCCAGCAGCTCTAAACACTGCCAGGCAAAGGCAGATGTGGTCACACACGGACATAGACTGACCAAAAGGTCCTTGTGTACACATAACAACCAGGACCTGCAGGCGTGTGCACAAGTGTGGTGTTGCCCAGAAGCCAGCCACATGGCCTCATATCCGTCTACGTAGACTTAGACGTAGAGATAAACAGAGCGGCATCATCTCAGAACATCAGACAACAGTTACGTACATAGCCGCTGGGTGGATCCCAAGTCACCTCAACTGGAAAAAGCCATGCGCTGGCCACACCCAGAGATAGGCACGCCGCACAACTCCAGAGCCTAGGGTATACCCACACGCTGCCACTCAGGAGAGCCTCACAAGCCCTCCGTTGGAGCTGGAGAAAACAGCTCAGTAAGCAAAGCACTCCCTGTGTAAAGCAAATGGCTTGCTGCTTTTGGACCCACAGCACCCAGGTCGATGCTGGGTGAGTCTGATAGCCTGACTGCAACCCCAGCACTTGGAAGGCAGAGACCGGCGGGACACGGAGCAAGCCGGCGGGCTAGACTAGTTGGATTGGTGAGCTCTGGGTTTCGTGAGAGACCCTGCCTCAGTACATATGGTGGGGAGAATTTGAGCAAGGCGCCGGACCCTTCAACACACAGGTGCACATCCACCCAGCCCCTGTGGCCCCCACACAAATGTGCTCTGGGGTATTTGCATGAGAGGATCCGATATCACTGCCAGGGAGGTCCCTGCTCAGACTTCACACAGCCTCCGTTATGCTCAAAGAACAGTCATCCAGAGGTCACACACACACACACACACACACACACACACACACACACACATGTGTCCCCACAGAGTCACATGCACACATAGGCACACATCCACACATGGTACCCTGGAAGACAACCCAGTGGCAGTGGCAGGTGAGAGGACTCGGGGAGTAAACGGTTCCTGATGCTAAGCCTGGCGCCCTGAGTTTCAGCCCCCTGTCCCGAATGACGGGGGGAGGGCGAACCCCTCCCAGTTGGCCTCTGTCCTCCACACACATGCTGTGGCACACTCATGCCCACATGCACTACATACATAAATGTGTTTTAAAAAAATAGACAACCCTCGAATTGTGTCACAAGCTAGGAAAAAGAAAACAGACTTTGTAGTCACCACCATTGGTGACAGCCACTTGAGCCTGATGCTGGCCACCACAGTCACCCCAACACTGCTGTTTGTCTCTGCAGCACCCCAGAACATCCACACACAGGGACACCCTCTCTGTGGGCAATGTTGCCATCTGGGGACTCTGGGGGGAACAGCACTCACACTCAGGGAGATTATGTTCAGTTATATGATACATGGAAGTCTCAGGACAAAGCATAGTGGCTGGGGGTGGGGCTCAGTGGTAGAGCCCTTGCCTAGAATCCCCTAGTGAGGGGCTGGGGGTGTGGCTCAGTGGTAGAGCCCTTGCCTAGAATCCCCTAGTGAGGGGCTGGGGGGTGTGGTTCAGTGGTAGAGCCCCTGCCTAGAATCCCCCAGTAAGGAGCTGGGGATGTGACTCAGTGTTAGAGCCTCTTACCTAACATGCAGAATACCTTGGGTTCTATTCCCAACACTGAACAAAACATAACACATCTAGAAACAAACAAAAAAAATTGTAAATTCAGTGCAAATTCATTGGCAAAAAAAAAAAAAACCCCAACCTGAACTAATGAGAGGCTATTTATAGCCTGTATTTTTTCCACTTAGTTAATATTCATGTGGTTTTCGGGAGCATGTTAATAGGTTTGGTGCTGAGGCAGAGCCCCAGCCCCTGCTGGGGGTGAGTAGGAAACCCACTGCCCCAGCATCCTGGCTCAGAATGAGAAAGGTTTTATTTGTTCTTTTGTTTACTTCATTCACTGCTCTCTTGAGGCAGGGTCCTGCTCTGTAACCCAGGCTGCCTTGGGATTCGTGGCAAGCCTACCTCAGCCTTCTGAACGCCGGGGTTCAGGAGCACCACCGTCCCTGGCTTCCAGGGTGAGGTCTGAAAGCCGGAGGCAACTCTGGTCTTAGGGTGTTAGACGTGGGTGTGCTGTGGACTGTTCTAGCCTACCTGTCGGTCACTACAGACCTTCACACAAAGGAGCCCACCGCACACTTCTCGCCCCAAGGGGAGAGCTGCTGTTGCCTTCCATTTCCCAGCCAAAAGTGTCACCGAGAGGCAGAGTGACTCGCCGAGGATCACACGGCCAGGACGGCAGAGTGACTCACGGAGGATCACATGGCCAGGATGGCAGGGACAGGTTTTGCCTACAGAGCCTGAGCTTTTCCACTGACATTGTTTCCGATTCTTGTTTCCTAGAACAACACATGGATTAGAGACCATGAGGACAGTGGGTCTGTACATTTGGGGACCCCAGGTCCATCCAGTGGAGGCCTGGCCTCCCAGAGTGGGGACAACTCAAGTGACCAAGGTAAGCGACTTAGGAGGGACAGAGGAAGCTTGGGAGTTGCCCTGAGGGTTAAGGTTAGACTTCCTGTGGGACTTCCAGGGGACCGGCTGCAGTGTGGTTGGTGTCGCGGGTGAGGGTACCCCAGTGCTCTGTTGCTTACCGCCACTGACTGGGCACGCCCTCCCGCTCCCCAGGAGATGGGCTGGACGCAAGCGTGGCCTCTCCCGGTTCTGCCGGCGAGGATGAGGAGCTGGACCTGGAGCGCCGGCGGAACAAGAAGAGGGGGATCTTCCCCAAAGTGGCCACCAACATCATGAGAGCCTGGTTGTTTCAGCATCTCTCGGTAGGAGCCTTCAGATTGGGTGGAGGAGGGCACAGAGAGAGGGAGGTCGCTGTCCTGGAGGCCAAGCCCCAACCCAGAGCCACCCAGAGATGAGCCCTCCCAGCACCCCCCACACACCTCCATGTACTTACCTAACACACACACCTCCATGTACTTACCTATCCATCAGTCATCCACCCACCCCAGGGGACTCTGTAGAGGACGTGCTGTTGCTAAACGCCCCGTGACAAGGCCCAGAGAGGTTAAGGGACTTACTTGGGATCACCCAGCCAGGCACGGGTTCAGATGAAAACAGTCTAGCCCTACCTCTTGTACCACACTGCCTTGCGGAGGGAGACTGGTGAGCAGACAGGAAGAGGCTAAAAGCAGGTTACCCGGATGGCCCCGTAGGAGGAAGGGCAAGATGGGGATGGACTGAGGGCCGAGGAAGAGGGGCAGAGAAAAGCAGAAACCCAAACCTGGAAATGGCGGCTCAGCCTGCAGTCCCAGTGCTTGGGAGGAGGCTGAGGCGGGAGGGTTCCGAGTTCGAAGACAGCCCGGGCTGCATAGGAAGCCTCTCTGTTCAAAAGACACAGGAGCATGTCTGCTGCGATGGTTTAGTGGGTGAAGCACACACACACACACACACACACACACACAAAGCAAGTTTGATCCCTGGGACCCATTTGGTGAAAGGAGAGGACCGGCCTCTCACAAGTTGACCTCTGACCTCCGCATGCAGGCGCGCACACACATGTACACACACAGGCACACATACACCACATACATGATGAGAATATACGTGCAATTTTAAAGCAGGGGTCGACTTGAGCTGTAGTTAAGTTGGGTGGGTTGCTGGCCTCACATGAAGAAGTCTTGGCTGCTGGCCTCGCCTGAGGAAGTCTTGGCTGCTGGCCTCGCATGAAGAAGTCTTGGCTGCCACCCATTGCTGCAGACACAGGTTGTGGTGAGCCACGCCTGTAACCCAGCACTTGGCAGGCAAGGTCATCCTCAGCTATAAGGCAAGTTGGAGGCCAGCCGGGCTACAGAAAACAAAACAAAACAAAAACCCCTAAGGGTGGAAGGTACAGCTGAGCTATATATAGTGGAAAGGGGAGAAGATGAGGCACTCTGTGGAACTCCTTGAGCAGGACGGGGTGGGTGGGGCTGATTGCCACACCCCCGCTCCCCGCCCAATTGCCTCTGATCGCAGTGAGAGGTGGGGATGGAAAATAATTGCCCAAGACTCGGTTGGACTTGGCCTCCTCGGCCGGGGAGGGAGAATGGCTCTCCTACCCTCCTCCTGCCTTGGGAGCCAGATGGACCAGGGCTAGACCTTAGGGAACAGACAGCACCGAGGCAGGCAGAAATGACTCTTGTTGGTGGCTGCAGCACCCGTACCCCTCAGAAGAGCAAAAGAAACAGCTGGCCCAGGACACGGGGCTCACCATCCTGCAGGTGAACAACTGGTGAGTGGCGGGGCTGGGCGCTGTCCGTGGTGCTGAAACGTCATCTCCCACCCGGTGGCCTTCACAGCCAGATGTGGATTCCTTCTGCCGTCCCTTCTTGTGGCTCTCTGACTCCCCCCTGAATACTTCCTTACACCTTTTTCCTTGCCCCTGACTCTCCCCAGGTTTATTAATGCCCGGAGACGGATTGTGCAGCCCATGATTGACCAGTCCAACCGCACAGGTACACAAAAGGACAGGAAGTTCCAAGCCCCAGGTGGGACCAGACTTTCTGTGCCTGAGTCTGTACCCTAACGTCTTTGGAGGGTTCCTGAAGCTAATCTTGCACCCTTGGTCCCCTCATGGAGCTCCTGTGTCTCCATCTGAACCCCAACTCTCTTCTCTAGGCTCCTGGGGTTCTGTCTGTACCCCAAATGCTATCTTCTTTTCTATAATAAGTATTGACAACTTTGTATTTTATTTCTGAGACTGAGACTTACTATGTAACTCTAATTGGCCTAGAACTCACTAGGTAGACCAGGCTGACCTTAAATGCACAGAGATCCGCCTGTCTCTGCCTCCCGAGTGCTGGGATTAAAGGCATGCACCACCAACGCCTGGCTCCAACCCTATTCTTATGACTCCTAGGGGGTCTATCTCATTGAAACTCTCTCCCGATCTTCTGCCTGTGCCCCAGGCCACTCTGAGAAGCTTCCAAGCCTTGGCCTCAGCCCCCACCACAGGTCTTGTGAAACTCTGCCTTCACTCC
This sequence comes from Mesocricetus auratus, assembly GCF_017639785.1. NCBI lineage: Eukaryota > Metazoa > Chordata > Mammalia > Rodentia > Cricetidae > Mesocricetus > Mesocricetus auratus. The sequence goes on from NW_024429216.1 coordinate 2,898,429, forward strand.
AACACCTCTGTAGTCCTCCTGGGGTTCACCATACACCCCATCTCCTTTCCTAGGGCAGGGTGCATCTTTCAGCCCTGAGGGCCAACCCATGGCAGGCTACACAGAGACTCAGCCGCAAGTGACAGTCAGGACGCCAGGTAAGTCCCGTATCGCTGCTGAGCTACTTCCGGTGCCAGACCACACCTCTAACAACACACCTCCTAGACTCGGTTCGTGAGTAATTCATGGCTTGCCTGCACACAGGGAGCAGAACATAACACCACTGGTCCACTCTGCTCAGCCAAATTCAAGACTAGTTTTCTTTCTTTTTCTTTTGATTTATTTATTATGTATACAGTGCTCTGTCTGCATGTATCCCTGCAGGCCAGAAGAGGGTGCCAGATCTCATTATAGATGGTTGTGAGCCACCATGTGGTTGCTGGGAATTGAGCTCATGACCTCTGGTAGACCAACTAGTGTTCTTAACCTCTGAGCCATCTCTCCAGCCCCCAAGACTAGTTTTTCTTTAAAAAATTTCCTCCTCTTCCTCCTCCTCCTCCACCACAGTTTTTTGAGACAGAGTCTATGTAGTTCTGGCTATCCCGGAATTCACTCTGTAGACCACGCTGGCTTCGAACTCACAGAGATCCTCTTGTCTCTGCCTCCCGAGTGCTGGGATTAAAGCCAGACTCAGAACCCTCTTAAACACTTGACTCACCTAATCCTGGTGAAGGACCCTGGGTAACAGGAGAGAGGAGGTCTTAGAACATCTGTGGGCAGGAAGGCTCACTGACCGTCTCTTTTGCTTTTCAGGATCAGTGGGGATGAATCTGAACTTAGAAGGAGAGTGGCATTACCTATAGAGGCTGGGGTCAAAAGGAAGGTGAGTTTCCAGAGTCTAGATTGGCAGTCCCAAACTTTGTCAAACTCCAGCAGTGGACCCAACTGGAGCAGTGCCAATGTGGGTCCCTGAAGTGAGAATTTTCCAAGCTTAATGGAAAGATGCCCCATCCATCCCTCCATCTACCCATCCGTCCCTCTGCCCACCCATCTATCATCCACCCATTCACCTACCTGTCTACCTATTCACCCACCCACCCACCCATCCATCCATCCATCCATCCATCCACCCACCATCCATCCACCCACCATCCATCATCCACCCACCCATCCATCCATCCATCATCCACCCATTCACCCACCTGTCTACCTATCCACCCCCCATCCATCCACCCATCCATCCACCTATTCACTCATCTGTCACAGGAGCCAATGCTCTGCCTTCTGACTTGGCCTGTCTTCCCCTCCACAGGCCTCAGCCTCCAGACTGTGACTGCCAGCCTTGTACCTAATTGGTCCCCGCTGGTCCTCGGACTTCAGGACTTTGCCTCCAAAGCTCCCACCCCATTCAACGCCTACCTCCCTGGGGCCCCCAGAGGCTTGGGGACCCAAGAGCCCACGTGAGGGCCTCTCAAGGGCAAAGACAAAGCCTCCAGGTCCTGCACCCTTCTTCTGCCCTCCCCTTTGCCCAGGACCTGAGCTGAGAGCTGGGCCAGGGTCTGCAGAAGATGGCGGCTGGGGCCCCAATCTAGGACAGAGAAGGGATCGGGATTGGGCAAGGATACTCAAGGAAGGAGGGTCACTATGATCCAAAGCTTAGGAGAGCCCCCTCCTGCCTCCTGCCTCACCACCTCCCTTCTCTGACATTCTTCTACTTTTCTTTTTTTAATGATAAAGTCTTAAAAAATACAAATCAAAATTCTCATTTGTCTTGTAAGAGTTCAAATCTTTGGCAATTTGAAGTCGAAGAATCACAAAGGCTAACAGTCTTTGGCGGTCTTTCTCCTGATTCTTGCTCTGAAATACCATGTGTATCAGTTAGCTGCTGCTGCGTAACAAGCTGCCCCCAAATTCTGTGGCTCAAAGTGTATGACATTGTTAAGGTTATTGTGCTTCTGTTTGGCCTCTTATACTAGGCACAGCTGGACTTCAAAGGTGGTCACAGGGGCCAGCAAAATCGCTCAGTGGATAAAGGTGCTTGCAGTCAAGCCTGACGACTTGAGTGTAAGCCTCAGGACCCACATGGTGGGAGGAGAGAACAGAATTCCAGTTGTGCTTTCTGTCTGTCTGTCTGTCTGTCTGTCTCTCTCTCTTTCTCACAGGCACACACACACACACACACACACACACACACACACACACACACACACAGAGGAAAGACTTCCTATAAAGAGAACAGCATAAAAGCCAGAGCTGTCGGGCTGGAGAGATGGCTCAGTGGTTAAGAGCACTGGCTGCTCATCCAGAGGACCTGGGTTCAATTTCCAGCACCCACATGGCAGCTCACAACTGTCTGTAACTCCAAGATCTGACACCCTCATATATACACGCAGGCAAAACACCAATGCACAGTAAATAAATAAAGAAAAACTCACCCCCTTTAAAAAAAAACAGAGTTGTCGAGATGATTCAGGGGGTTAACGCCCCCCCCAAGCCTGAAGACACAAGTTCAAGGACCCATTCAAGCCTCATGTGGTGGAAGGACAGAGTCAGTTCCCGTAAGCAGTGCCCTAACCCCCACATGCGAGCAGTGACACAGATGTGAGCTCTCCCTGTCAAATAAATGCCAACAACGTTCTCAAAAAGGACGTCTATGAACCTTAAAGACAGCTCGAGTTTCCACATGGATGGCCAGTTCCAGCAGCCTCTCAGACTCTGGGTAGCAACTAGAAGCCTAGCACTGGAACCAACAAACTCCAGGGCCAGCCTGATACTTGCCCCCAAGACACCACAAAGCTACATGCAGAGTCAGGGTGCTCCATCTGGGTGCCTGCTTATGGAAAGTGACCAGCTCCATCCAGCTCCTTGGACAGTCTGTTCGGGATGCCCTGGGGGTCACCAACCCATACAAGCTCAGGCCCCTCACAGAAAGTGGTACAGTGGGTGTGCAGAGCCCGTGAATGCTCTGTACAGTCTGAATCACTGAAGATGACACAGTGACAGCATCCTGTCTGCTACACCACAGCTGTGTGCTGATCTGATTAATGATGAGGAAGAGTCTAGGGTAGGGACATGGATCAATACCAGAACTGGTGTCCAGAATCCCCCAGTGAAGGCCTGGAAGGGTAGTTCAGTGGTAGAGCCCCTGCCTAGAATCCCCCAGTAAGGGGTTGGGGTGTGGCTCAGTGGTAGAGGCCCTGCCTAGAAACCCCCAGTGAGGGGCTGGGGTGTGGCTCAGTGGTAGAGGCCCTGCCTAGAATCCCCCAGTGAGGGGCTGGGGTGTGGCTCAGTGGTAGAGGCCCTGCCTAGAATCCCCCAGTGAGGGGCTGTCATTTGACTTCTACAACTTACTGTGGTGCATGGGTGGTTAACACACCCAGAGATTAAAACTACATAAAGGGCCAGTGAGATATCTCAGCAGATGAAGGCAGCGCTCACCACCAAACCCAACAACCTGAGATCACTCCCTGATACCTGCATGGTGGAAGGAGAGAGCTGACTCCCACAAATTACCCTCTGACCTCCACCCTTGTAGTGCGCAACTCCAGTCTGTGGGAGCGCGTGCACATGCGCGCGCGCGCACCCACACCCACACACACACACACACACACATTTAAAAATAAAATAGGAGTTTGGTTGACGGCTCAGCAGCTAAGAGCACTGGCTGCTCTTCAAGAGGACCTGAGTTCCCAGTCCCTACATGGTGGCTCACCACCATCTGTAACTCCAGTTCTGGCCATGAAGGTCTGATGTCCTCTTCTGGCCTCCATCGGTGCTACACACAAGTGGTATACAGACACGCGTGCAGACAAAACACCTGTATTAGCCAGGGTTATCTAGAGACACAGAACTTATGGAATGAATACATACATACATACATACATACATACATACATACATGCATACATACATAGGGAATTTATTAGAATGACTTACTGGCTGCAGTCCAGCGTATCCAACAACGGCTGGCTGTGGGTGGAAAGTCCAAGAATCTATAGTAGTTGCTCAGTCACTTGAGGCTGGGTCTGCAGATGCTGGAATCCTGACCTCAGCCCGGATGCCAATGAAGGAACAGATACACTGCCGGTGTGAGAGCAAGCGTGTGAAGAATGAATGACCACCCTTCCTGCTTCCCCTGTCCTTATATAGGCTTCCAGCAGAAGGCGAGGCCCAGATTAGAGGTGTGCCTTCCAGCCTCAAGATCTGGACCGCAGGTGTGTGCCCTCCATGTCTGGATTGTAGTCCATTCCAGATACAGACAGGTTGACAACCGAGAATAGCCATCACAACATCCACACATGCGAAATAACCAAATAAAAATGAAAAAAATAGCCGGGCGGTGGTGGCGCACGCCTTTAATCCCAGCACTCGGGAGGCAGAGGCAGGCGTTTCTCTGTGAGTTCGAGGCCAGGCTGGGCCGACAGCCTCCAAAACAATACAGAGAAACCCTGTCTCGTAAAAACAAAAAACAAAACAAAAAAAACCAAAAAGAAAAAAAGAAAAAGAAAACAAAAACAAGCCTCCAAAATCCTTGGGTGTTTTTAGAAGGCAGCATAGAACCAGGTAGCGTGGGAGGTGTCTGCAGCCACCATCACTCTACAAGGCAGAGGATGGAGGATGGTGAGCCCTGACCCAGCCCGGGCTACAGAGCAAAACCTAAATGGGAATCTCTGCTGTGGTCCTGGACAATGTGTGTCCCAGTCCCCACACTAGGTGACTCACAGCCTCCAATAACTCCAGCTCCAGGAGACTCAACACCCTCTCTTGCCCCACAGGAACCTGCACACACATGGCGTTCACCCAGGGACATGCACATACACACATAAGTAAACTTAACAAGAAATAGTTTACGATTAGCTAACGTGAGCTGCTTTGCAGGTGTGATATCGGTCTTGTGTCAAGGATAAGTTGAGTTTATTTCCTCCCAGAGTCTCCAGGACTCTGCAGTGGGATGGATGATGGACAGACAGCTGGAAGGACCACCAACGTGACCCTCCAGGAGATGGGAGATTACTAAGACTGAGTCTTGCCAACAGGGGACTCACTACCCCAGCCTAACACAGACAAGGGTCTTGGCAGCTGGCCGGGGGACTGTGGGATTCTGGCTAGACTCTGGCTAGTTGTAGGGCAGAGACCGGTGGAGCCGTTTTACCAAACCTTGTCTTCTCAGTGACCGGAAATGTCTCCCACTTAAGTCTCCCTAATTAGAGGGTCTGATGGGCCACCCAGGAGGAGACAAACAGGGGAAGGTTAATTGCAACTAAAAATACCTCTTCCTGTGGGGGAGAAATCAGTGTACCCTTTGGGTATAAGTGACAGTTTCCAGAAAGGGGGGAGGGGGACCAGTGGAACCAAACTGAGGGTGGAGAAGTCAGACTTGGTTCTCAGGGTGGCGGGGAGTCAGCTGTCACTGAAGACAGCATGTGGTGACAAGCAGATCCTTCAGCTATTTGGAGGGATCAATGCAGCGAGTCACCCTGAGTGTGGGCGTGGTCAAACAGTACAGTGTGCCACCAGGAAGAGATGTGCCCCAGGCTGTCTGTCCTGGTGCCTCTGTGTGAGCTCCCTTCCGGATACAGCAGAGTCTGTACATCCCAATGACATATTGGACTGGTTGGAAAGAGGGGTCTGTGTCCCTGGGGGCTACTTTCTAGGTGTCAGTGACATTCCTGTATGTGGAGCTGCGTGAGATGACCAGGCACCTTCTGTGTCCACCCAGTGAGTGTTCCTCCTTGGGCTCTGCGGCACTGCGTTGATGGCCTGTTGTGGTTTGGATGTGTTAAGTCCCCCAGAGACTCTAACGGGTAGCAATGTTTCCTGGCATTGTGACACCTTCGTATGCAAAGCCTCGCTGGCCACCAAGGGCGTGCCTGGAGGATTATAGTTCAGATCCACTGCCAGCCTGTACTCACCAGCTTGTTTGGATTTTTAATGGATACGATTGATTGCCTGCATGTAATCCGTGAGCCATGTGTGTGCAGTGACCATTGAAGTAAGAAGGGTGAGGGCATTAAATCCCCTGGAACCGGAATGACAGGCAACTGGGAGGCACCATGTGGGTACTGAAAACTGAACCCGGGTCTTCTGTAAGAGCAACCAGCGCTCTAAAGTGCTGTGGCATCTTCACGGTCCCTCACTGTGGTGGTTTAAGTAGGTGTGGCCCCCACAGACTCACATGCGTGAGTTCTTGGCACACAGGGAGTGTCACTATTAGGAGGTGTAGAAGTGTGTGACTGTGGAGGTGGGCTTTGAAGTCTTATATGCTCAAGCTATGCCCAGCGCGGCACACAGTCTCCTTCTGCTGCCTGTGGATCAAGATGTAAAATCTCAGCTCCTTCTCCGTCAACGTGTCTGCCTGCACGCTGCCACGCTTCCCGCCATGATGATAATGGACTAAACCTCTGAAACTGAAAGCAAGCCCCAATTAAAGGGTTTCTTTTATAAGAGTTGCTGTGGGGAAAAAAGTTGCTGTGGTCATGGTAGCTCTTCGAAGCAATAAAACCCAGAGACACTGACTGAATTTTTCCCCTTTCTTGTTTTTGGAAAAAACTATTTTATTATGGGCACTGTGTGTGTCTGAATGTGTGTATGTGCACCACCTGTATGCATAAGCCCATGGGGAGCAGGAGAGGGGACGGGATCCCCTGGGACTGAAGTTATTGGAAGATGTAAAGCACCGTGTGAGTCCTGGGAACCAAACCTGTGTCCTCTGCAAGAGGAGTAAGCCCTCTTAACCACTGAGCCATCTCTCCAAACCCCCTCCCTTTAATCCAGGCTTTCATGTAACCCACACTAGCCAGCCTCAGACTCCATGGCAGCCGGGAATAACTGGATTCTCACTCTCTTGCCTCCGGCTCGCCAGTGCTTACACACCTGGCTTCCATTCGGCTTTCTTGCCATTTATGCGTCTATTTATGTTGAGATAGCATTTTATAGGGTCCTTGTTGGCCTCGAACACCTCTACCTCCCAAGCGATAAGATTACAGGTGTGCTTGTGCCCCTGTGCCCAACAAGCTCTTTCCCCGGAAGTCAGAACTTGAGGGGAACTGCTGCCCCAGAAGTAGGAACCCTAATCTGATGGGGTTCCCTTCCTGAGCCCCAGGGGCTAGTATACAAGCAGTAGCACTTCAGGGTCAAAGGCAAACTCGATGCTGTCCTTAAAACGAACCACTAAGGTAAAGTAGGCACTGGAGAATCTGGCAAGCAGGATGATGGCGTTGGCTGGTTATTTATGGCTTCTAGAGGCCAAATGGCCAAGCAGGAACACTGGATCTCCAGAGCCCAGGGCTGCATCTCAACAGTTTGGGCAACAACAGGTCACATGACCATCACGGCCTCCTAGGACTGTCACCCAGGGGATCTGAGTCCATCTGAATTCATGTAAGGAAATGAAAGCTACCGACTCTCCTCAGAGCGTCTCTGGTGGTTTGAGCAGGAATGGCCCCCATAGACTCAAGTTTTTGAGTACTTGGTCCACAGGGAGTGTCACTATGAGGAGGTGTGGCCTTGTCGCAGCAGGTGTAAATCCAGACGGAGACCTCTCAGCCCCTTCTCCAGCACCATGTCTGCCTGCAAGCCACCATGCTTCCTGTCACGACTATAACAGGCTAAGCCTCTGAAGCTATAAGCCTGCCCCAATTAAATGTTTTCCTCTGTAAGACTTGCTGCCGTCGTGGTGTCAATTCCCAGCAATTAAACCCTCACTGAGATGGTCTCCATCATTGGGTGAGGCGTAAGGGTATATAGAAGGAATTTCAGGTCAAGTGGAGGAAAGTCTACCTGGATCCCGAGCAGAGACACAAGACCCTCAGCCCACTTGCAAGATGGAGCCACTTTCAAGTACCAGCGCCCTCTGCAGAATTCAGGGCATAGAGGAAGAGAAGGTACCAGGCACGGGGGGCTGTTTGCAAGCCTGGGTGCTAGGAAGGCTGGGAGGCAGGAGGATCTCAAGACCAAGATCAGTCTGTGTGGTTTAGTAAAGCCTGTCTCAGAATAAGAGGGGCTGTGAGACAGATTAGCTCTAAAGGAGTGTATTTGCAACCCTGATGATATGAGTTCCATCCCTGAACCTACAAGTTATTCTCTGAACTCCATATGCGTGCTATGGCATGAATGTGCCCACACACAAACTACAAATTAAATACATTAAAAAAAAACCTCGGCCAGGCGTTGGTGGCACACGCCTTTAATCTTTAATCCCAGCACTAGGGAGGCAGAGGCAGAGGTGTCTCTGTGAGTTTGAAGCCAGCCTGGTCTTCAGAGCAAGTTCCAGGACAGCCTCCAAAACAATACAGAGCAATACAGAGAAACCTTGTCTCGAAAAACAAAAACAGAAAAAAACCTCAGGACCTGGCAGTAATGGTTCACACCTTTAATCCCAGCACTGGGAAGGCAGAGGCAGATGGATCTCTGTGAGTTCGAGGCCAGCTTGAGCTACCAAGCAAGTTCTAGGACAGGAAAGGCTACAGAGAGAACACCTGTTTCAAAAAACCAAAACCAAAAAAAAAAAAAAAAAAAAAGAAAAAAAAAGAAAAAGAAAAGAAAACCAAACCAAACCAAACAAACAAAACACAGGGCTGGAGAGATGGACCAGAAGTTAAAAGTACTTGTTTCTCTTGCAGAGGAACTGGGTTTGAGTCCTAGCACTATTTGGTAGCTCACAACCATCCTTAACTCCAGCACAAGTGGATCCAACTGGCATGTACATGATACACATGCATGCAGGTAAAACATACATAAAGTAAAATAAATCCAAAAGCAATCCAAATAAAACGAAGCCTGGGGGCAGGATGGCTCTGTAACTGAACACTGGCCTAGAATCCCCCAGTGAGGGGCTGGGGTGTGGCTCAGTGGTGGAACCCCTGCCTAGAATGCCCCAGTGAGGGGCTGGGGTGTGGCTCAGTGGTGGAACCCCTGCCTAGAATACCCCAGTGAGGGGCTGGGGTGTGGCTCAGTGGTAGATTTCCCAGTATAGCATTCCGTGAGGCTCTAGACTCAATGCTCAGCATTTAAACAATAATGAATATTAGAACAGATAACACTGATCTTTTTCTTTTTTTAAATATCTTATTTATTTATTGTGCATATAGCCTTTTGTCTGCAGGCCAGCAGAGGGTACCAGATCACATTCAAGGTGGTTGTGAGCCACCATGTGGTTGCTGGGACTTGAACTCAGGACCTCTGGAAGAACAGTCAGTGCTCTTAACCGCTGAGCCATCTCTCCAGCCCAACACTGATCTTTTTCTTATCCCCCCCACAAAAAGCAGGGCGGGGGAGGCCTGTGGTGGCTTCATCCCTGGACCGTTACACACTGGATGAAAGAAATACTGCATTTGGGGGCAGGGAGACCAGAAATTTCTCTGGGGGCTTCCTGATGAGTCAGGCTTCACTTCACAGCAGGCCATTAGGGTCCCAAACCCACCCATGGTCACTCCTGGTCTCTTGTGACTGAGCTCCCTGGCAGGGTACAGTTGTTATGATAAGCACCAGTGGTGTCAAGACCCCCGTAAACCCACTTGGAGTCTCTGTCACTGAGATCTGGGGTGCCTCAGGCTCCCAGGACTCATCCTGTTTTACAGCCAGAGCAAAGGCCATTGGCTGGCTAGGAGTCAGGGCCAGCTTCCCAGAGGAGATCCACGTGTGGCTGGGTCAAACAAGAGTAAGAGGCCATTAACACGAGGACCAAGGAACAACAGTGAATCTTGATCCCACAAGGGGGCGCTGAAGAGCCATGAAGTTTTAAATTATTTTTCCCCCTTTCTTTATGGTCACTATATAGCCCTGGCTGGCTTGAACTATATAAACCAGGCTGGCCTCAAACTCACAGAGATCTATCTGTCTCTGCCTCCCAAGTGCTGGGAATAAAGCCATGTGCCACCCCCCACCGCATTTATTTCTTTAGTTGTTGGAGGAGTGTGTATGCCACATACTTATGGAGGGCAGAGGACAAGGAACAGAACGGGTTCTCTCCTTCCACTAACCGCTGGGAACCAAGCTCAGGTCTCAGACTTGGCAGCAAGTGCCTTTTGCATACGGACCCATCGTGGCTGTTGCTGGGTGACAGGTTCTGATATTATCACTGCTTTTTGGTGATTTTGGTTTGCTTTTGAGTGAGACATGGTCTCAGTAAATTGCCCAGGCTGGTCTTGAACTCCAGAATCTCCCTTCTCTGTCTCTCAAGTGCTGACTAATTACAGGCCTTCCAACATGCCCATCTTGAGGTAGTGGCTTCTAATCATCCTAAATATCAACAGAAGAAACCTTACATAAGCCACTCTCCAGTTCCCAGGCCCTGGCAGCCAGGAACCCACTTCCTCTGTCTGTAGACACTGTGTGACAGATTTTTCCTGGGGAGGAAAATGCAGCTTGGGGTGACTCATCGCAGACAGGATCCCATGACAGACCAAAGTAGGGATACCACCAGAGTCCACTTGGGTGAACCAATGAGTATTACTGTGGTTATCATAGGAGCAGAAATGACTCAAAGACAGCTGCGTCTCCAAAGCTCACCCCAGCATGCTCTGGGAACCTGGCGCACATGGTACAGTCTGCGGGCAGCTCAACAGGTTGGAGGGTGTCCTTTCCACGTGCCTCAGTTGGTCTAACCCTCTTCTAGGAAGCTTGGCAGGTCTGCGAGTGACTCCCAGAAGTCTTTGCCGTTTCCTCGTAGAGAGGTTGAGACCTTGCAGATCTGATCAGTTTTAGGAACTGGAGGTGCGGCTCAGTTGTGGAGGACTTCCTAGAATGTGCAAGGCCCTAGAGTTCACCCTCAGCACCACAAGAAAAAAGTGAAGTGTGGATGCGTTGACCCCGTAAGGATGGAGTCGGCGATTACGATCCATGGCCACACGGATGCAGGGTCCAGGGCAGGCGAGACAGCTGGTAGTTATGTAGCAGTTTCTCTCTAGCCTGAAGGGACGTGTCTTCAAACAGAAAGGAGACAACTCAAGATTGCTTTGGGAAAACCTGCCTCCCTTGTTTCTTTCACACAGACGAGAAAAGCCACAATACAGTGAGTTTCAGTAAACGGTGTTTTTCGAGAAAGTGCCCCACGGACCTGCGCTGCAGGGCCTGTAATAGCAGCTGCTTCCAGCCCAAGGCCTCAGTTCCCCTTCTGGCTTTGTTGATCCTTCAGATTTAACATTCTGCTTGTACCCAGCTGACTGCTGTGTGTGTGTGTGTGTGTGTGTGTGTGTGTGTGTGTGTGTATTTAGCTGAGTGGCTGGTGTCAGGTATCTTTCTTGATCCTCTCCACCCATTGTGAGGGAAGGTTTTTGACTAGGCTGACCAGCCACTGAGCTCTGGGATCAGCATGCTCCAGCCCCAGCCCCAGCTATGGAGTTACAGACCGGGCTGTGTTGCTACGCTCGGTTTTTATGTGGTTTCTGGGGATCCAAACTCAGATCCCCTGCCTGAGCAGCAGACACTTTTCCCAGCCCGATGGCGTTATTGTGGGAGGCTATGGAAGCGTGAAGGGGTGGGACCCGGCTGGAAGGTTAGTCTCACTCCTGTCCATTCTCTTGCTTCCTAGTCTGCAGTGATGAGATAACCCCCCCACCTTCCTGTCCCTTAAGCCACTGGTCTGGCAATGCAGAAGGGACTGCATTGGGTTCCACCTCAAACTCCCGAGGCTACATCAAGAGTCAGAAGCCGCTGGGCAGAAAGCAGGGCCTGGAGGAGCTCCCCCGGGGATGAGGAGGGACGCAGGGCAGGGAAGAGTGAGGGAAGAGAAGACACCATGTAGCGGGGTGTGACTAGGAGTCCAGCAGAGGCCTCTGAAAGCTATACCCAGCAGCATGGGGCAGGGAGCGTCCATGTACAGCCTACTGTCCCACGTGAACATTAACACGTGCCCCATCTCTCCTTCCAACTCTCAGAGACCCAGGAGGGAGGGCAAACCTGGGGCAGCAGACGGGGGGGGGTTGGCAGAGCTGCTAGGCTCTGAAACTCCCACAGGGACTTCAGAGGCCCAGCGCTGTCACCTGCCCTGCCCAGGGCCCCTCCGGGGTGTGAATGCCAGAGTCAGATGCTTGCCCTGGACCACGACTGTGGCTCTCGCCACTGGGAGGTACAGGTTCAGATGCAAAGTCTGCTTTATTTACACGGACACCCACCCCACTGCCCCCCATCTGGAGTGTTCCCTGGAGTTCTGGCCTGGAGCACCTGGGGTGCTCCCTGGAGCTCCTGGATCACACGTGCTGCCTGCGATGTCTCAGCACCTCGGTGGGAGTGAAGAGGAAATCCTCCCCACACAGCTGGCAGTGGTAGGGTCTCTGCAGCGCCGAGGCTTTCTGCGGTGCTGCAGAAGCAGCCTCCTCAGACCCTGTGGGGGAAAGGGATGGTTATGGCTCCCACCCAGCCGGGGGCCTGGTGCCAGCGTTTGGGACACCCAGTCACAGTCTGTGGCAGATGTGACTGCAGCATGCTCAGGAAGAGGTGGCTGTGTGACAAAGAAACCATGACAGCCACCCAAGAGAAAACCAGAAGGCCCTCTAGGTCCCCTGTGCCCTGACTGGCCTTCAAGGATCCTGGGTGGCGCCAGCTAGGGCCAGGGTCTTGGGCTGTTGGTCCCCAGTATCCAGCAAGCCAGACACAGGCAGCAATGTGTGACGGACAGCGGTTAAGGACGTCATGCTTGGCACGGGAATCCTCGTACCCCACACCCGCCCCAGCCCCTCCCCAGACTCGCCTGGATCCTCCCTGGGCGCCTCGGGGCAGGTGTTCTCGTGAGCGATGCGCTCCAGGGGTGTGAAGGGCATATGCAGGCCACAGTGTGGGCAGGTCCAGAAGGAGCGGAGACACTCACTGTACAGGTCGGTGTCACTCTGCGGCAGAGCGAAGGCATTAGGACCTGTGCCTCACCAACGAGGAGCTTCCCAGGCTCCTTGGGGCTACAACCCATTCGGAAATCTACTCTAGGGCTGGAGAGATGGCTCAGTGGTTAAGGGCATTGGCTGCTCTTCCAGAGGACCTGGGTTCAATTCCCAGTACCCACAGTTTACAACTGCCTGTAACTCTACCTCCAGGGGATCCAACACTCTTACACAGAGATGCATGCATGCAAAATACCAATGCACATGAAAATAAAGAAATCATTAAAAAAGAATTATTTAAAAAAAGAAAGAAGGAAAGAAGGAAGGAGAGAGAGAGAGCCAGGAGCTTCCAACCCCACCTCCAGAGCAGGAGGCTTTAGGCATCAGCACACTCACCGTGAGGCAGTTGTAGGTAAGAAAATCAGAGACAGCGTAGCCCCCCTTGGTGGGGTGGGGGGACAGGGTAGAGTTTCCAAAGAGACCGGGCAGACTCGGGGCGGTCGTGATGGTCTGGGGTCCCACATAGAGGTTCTGGGCTTCTAGGCCAGTGAGCCGTCGGAGGCTGTAGGGAACCTACAGGAGAGATCAGAGACAGAGATGGGGTGCGCACCCCCAGAGCCAGCTCTGCCAAAAGCCTCCTTTGGATTTTGTGGGCATGGGGCCACGCACGACTTGCCTTCAGGCCTTTGTGGCCCCGGTGGCCCCTCCAACTCCTCTCCCCAGGCTGTCCTCTGCTCCTTCTTGCTGATGAGACCACAGCCAGGCCTGAAGCACCTGGCCCCTCCCACAAGGTAGCTCAGGCTTGTTCCCCTTTTCCCAACTGCCTAAGATTCATCCCTCTGCCTGGACTCCCACGGGGCAGGACCAGAAGCAGCTGTGTGTTCCCACCTACCCACATGGCCCTCTCTGTCCTCACAGGGGACACCGGAGCCCTCACACACCACTATCCTTATGTCACACCATGAGCAGAAGGCGCCTACCATTTGCTCAATGAGTGGTGGGCCTCTGGAGTCAAATGCGAGTGCCTCCCCTTAGCCATGTGACCTCGGGTACCACTTAGCCTCTTTGCACTGAAGAGCCTTAAGTGAACCCCCACTAAGTGGTGCCCCTTCTGGTCACACCGTACCTTGGCCGCCATGAACTGCAGCAGCTCCCTGCTCAGGGTAGCCATCTCCCGGGGGCTGACTGCTGGAGACTCCGCCTCTTCCTCCTGCCCTAGCCGCTGTCGCTGGGCCTGCTGGGCCAGCTGCCGGTCCAGGGCGCTCTCCCAGCGGGCACGGAGCTGCAGGGCCGTGGCCAGGAGCCGGACGGCACTCTCACTGTCTACCAGCTGCAGCTCCAGCCAACCGTCAGCCACCAGGCGGGAGCAGTCACCATTGGTGTCGATGGACCGGCTGAACAGCAGGAGGGACTGAAAGAGACCAGAGTCAGGAGCCAGGAGCTCAGGGTGCCCACCTGGCTATGGCCCTGCCTACCCATCGTTCCCAACCCGTCCGTCTGCTTGTTCACTCAACGCACTGACCTGTCCATCCCTTACCTGCCTGTCCCCAATGTCTCCCTCCCACTAATCTGTCCTATCTCTGTACCCGTCCACCTGTCCATCCATGTGCCGACTGCCCACCCATGCACAAGTCTACCCACACCTGTCTGCCTACCGATCCACCGCCCACCTGTCCTCCCCCTGCCCATCCTCCACCCGTCTACTCAATCTAAACACCCAACAGCCCTGCAGGCCTCCTCTGCGCGTTCTGGGGCTGGAGAGCAGCACGCGCCAGCCCCACCACGAGCCAACATCCAGCTTGGAGAGGCAGACACAAAATGAAAGGGGAGAACGTCCCGGGAGTCAAGGGATCTTCGGGGGCCACGGAAAGGGGGTGGGTGTGGTCAGAGGGAGTAACAAACTGACGACACATGCTTTAACCCAGTGCCTGGGAGGCTGAGGCAGGAAGATGGGGTGCTGGAAAGACCCCAGACACAGGCACGTGGGTCTCTGACTCCAGGGCAGGGCCAGAACCACCTGGGTGGTGTTCACTGGTGCTATTTTGGGGGCAATCCCACAGGAAGGGTAGGGCTGCTCACGGGTGGATGGGCGGGAGGCTGGTGATGGTACCACAGGGCTTAGAAGGTGATGCCCATTTGAGAGTCTGTATCCCGAACGAGCGGTAAAGGAGATCCAGGCATCACCCCAAATGGCCAATGTCTCATTCCCTCCATCTGGCTGGCCACCACACCACCCCTTTCTCCATGCTGCCCAAGAGCCCTGGCTGCACTGTCTCCCCCGTACACGAGCCCCATGTGGCTGGCACAGACGCCCCGCCCCCCTGCAATTGCGGCTGGCACCCACGGCTCGAGGGAAAGGCCTCAGTGGAGGTCAAGGGTCGCAACCTCCTGAAGTCCCTGCGCAGTCTCTTTCCTGTCTCCGGGAACCAAACCAGAGGGGTCTGAATACTGGGGACATCTGACAGGGGAGCAGTTGGGGTAGCATGTGACCCTAGGTCTGTGGTCGCTACTCCCTCTGTGAGTGGCTCAGGTGATGGTGTGACCTCAGCTGCCTCTGCACAGAGTGAACACCTAGGCCATGGAGGCGACGGTGGGCAGGAGTGACACTTCCCTCCTGGACTAGGCTCGGCTGCCCACAGCCACTACATAAAGCCTGCCCTAGTCTCCAGCCGCACACAGCTGCACACGCCTGCCTTGGGGCCTTGGTACACGCTGGCCCTCTTGCTAAAGACAACCCCCTCGGAGTGTGACACGGTCCCTTCTGGATGGCAGCCACTCAGCACGCCTCATCAGCTCCTAATGTACCAGCTGCTGTCCGCCACCACTTCTCCCGACCCTATTTTCCCTGGTGACTAAAAAAAAAGCCACGACCTCAAATATCCCAGGCTGGCTTCAAACTCATGAGCCCCCCACTGGGGTTACAGGCATTCACCTGTACTCCTGGATTCCCTCGGAGACACGACATGGGCTTCCCCGACTGTGAGCCCAGGAGGGCAGGAGAGGGTCTAACCCTCAGTATGTCACCGGGTGCTGGGAACAGCGCTCGGCACCAGCAGACACTCAGCAAGTAACCATGGCAGAGAGTCACAAACAAGGACCACCCACAGCCGCAGATGCCAGCGTGGGCGACCGTCCATCCCGAGTCAGGGCGGAGGCCTACCTGGAGGGCCGGGATGCAGACGCAGTTCACCAGGTATGGCTTGTTGGTCTCCAGCAGGGAGACGAAGGCCAGCAGCTGGTGCCTGCAGCTCATTTGGTCCTTGGCATCTGGAGGGTGGGAGCAAGCGGCCAGCTCAGCCCCCCTGACTCCCAAGCTGCACACCCGCGACCACCCATCCGTCACTCGGGGCCTGATGGCACACGGCACACAGAAAGCATGCCCACCTCGGGTGAGGACACACTCCACCACAGCTCATGAGCGCTCTAGACTGCCCGACGCTAAGGAACTGCTGTCCACCCTGACGGTGCCATCAGCACTGTCCTGACACAAACAGTCCTTGTTGTTAATTGACCTGAAGTCTCGCATGAGCTTTAAAATGCTCCAGCAAGGGCGGGTGGGGTGGCTGGCTGGTAAAGGGGCTTGCCGCCAAGCCTGAGGACCCGAGTTCAATTCCCAGGACCCGCACGATTGAAGGCGAGAACTGACTCCCACAAACTGACCTCCCCATGCATGTGGTAACATGTTTGCCCTAAAACACACACAAAGTAAACAAAGGAAAATTATTACTGGTAAAATTAAATACACTGCAGTCAGGCGGTAGTGGCCCACCTCCCAGCATTTGGGAGGCAGAGGCAGGCGGATCTCTGTGAGTTCGAGGCCAGCCTGGTCTACAGGAGTTCCAGGACAGCCTCCAAAGTTACACAGAGAAACCCTGTCTCGAAAAACCAACAACAAACAAATAAAATGCTCCAGCAAAGTGAACATGATACTCCAGGAGGAAGGTAACAAGGGAGGGGGTGACAAATGGTGACAGTTATTGAGCTGCTCCAGGGCACACAGGGTTCATCACTACCTTATATGATTGGAAATTTTCAAGATGGAAAAAAGAGAGAAGAGGAGGAGCTGAGGCCGTCGCTGAACAGGGCCTTACTTATGCGAGGCTATGGGCTCAATATCAAGCACCACAAAAACAACAAAAAGGAAGGCAGGAAGGAAACAGAGCCGGTGGGGGGGGGGGCGTGCCTGGTCATGGTGCTCAGCAAAGCTGACTCTACGCCCGCCCCCGCCCCCCGAAAGCCGTGTCTTTGTCAGTGATCAACTCACTTCCCTCACACCCCAAGAGGGTGACCTGGCTCCTGAGCTTGCAGCCAGGCTACAGGGACACAGCGGCAGCCTGGGGCTGGGCCCCTGGGGCTCGGCCTGCAGGTCTTCACAAAAGCTGGGGAGGTTCCCTCCTCAGGCGGAGCCGAGGCTCTCACAGGCCGGCTGGATTCGGGCGATGGCCCACAAGCTCACCACCGTATGCTGCCCACAGCCACCTGGCAAGGCCACAGACTGGGGTGTGAGAAGGAGCCCTGGGGGACACCCGAGTGCGGGACCTGAGCTTGGAGCGTCACCGTCCCTCACAGGCCACCAGGGTCACTGTACCTTGGCTCCCTTCACGGCCCGAGGCCTCCTGCCCCTGTGTGTGCAATACTTCAGGGCTGTTGGCGAAGACACAGGTGGGGTGCAGCACGGTGCCCTGCTTGGCCTGGGTGTGGAAAATCTGCAGAGGCCAAAGGCGAGCACTGGGGCAGAGGCCACAGACCCGCTCCAACCAGTGCCCAGACCCCTCCTCTCCTCCCCCGGGGACCAGAGCCCTCCTTCATGACTGCACGCACATGCCTCCTCCTCACCCATGACCTCCTCAGGACCCTGCATAAGCTGGGTCTGACCTACTGCCCCGCCCCCCCTCCAGCCCTGCCATGCCCCCCTCCCGTGTGCAGAGCACCCCCAAGGGTCCTTCTGTCACACAAAGCTCCCGGAAGCCAGCAGGTACTCAGGAAACATGTTAAGTGACAGACTCGGGGACAGAGGGAGAGGGAAGCCCACCTGGTCCGTGTCTTTGCGGCCGCTGTTGAATGCATCGGGCACAGCCAGTTGTGGGTAGAGGCCCCGGCCCAGCACCAGCTTGAGGAGGGTCAGCTGGTCTCGGGTCAGGTCCTGGGCTGAGCTGGCTGCTGCCTGCAGCTGCTCCAGGTTGTGCCGAAGCTTGAACTTCACATCCTGCAGAGACAAGGATTTGGTGGTGGTGGCCCCGTGGTGACTCTAAGGATGGGCGCGCACACTCCCCCCGACGGCGCTGTGCTAGGCTGCGCGGGGTGGGAGGGGCTATGGAAATCATCGGGGTGACAGCAAGGCACCCCTCAACCCTGCCTCTCCTGTGTCACACACCCCTTTATGGCCCGGCTGTCCCACCTGGATGTCGACGCTGTCAGCCCGCTGGGAGGCGGGGCCTTCGTGGTCTTCATCACTGGAGCCGACATCCTCCTGCAGCCTCAGCACCTTGCGCCTTCGGCCCGCACCCTCCTCGTGCTGCCGCTTCAGCTGGTGCAGGGCCCGGCGCTCTCGGCGCTGCTGCAGCCGACTGTAGCTGTCCCTCGGGGCCTCTGCCTGGGCTCCACTCAGCAACCCGTGATCCTCCAGCAGCTCCTGCGGGCAGGAAGGGCACAGGTGAATGGGCACAGTTAATAATGGGCCCTGGGCTGGCATAGGCTCATAGGGTCCGTGTTCGCCTCGGTGCAAAAAGAGGGTGCCCCAGCTCCCCACGGAGCTAGTCGGGCACAGGTGGCTCACAGGGGGGTCATGGCAGATGCTCCCAGAGCTGCCCCCAGGCTCACTTGAGGGCTAGAGTAGGCTGCAGATCCTCTGACCCCAGAAGATTCCTCTCACAGCTGGACTGCGCTTGGGAACCTATCAGGGATGCCACATCTCAAGCCAGACATGGCCATGCATACCTGTAGTCCCAGCACTCAAGAGGCTGAGGCAGGAGGATCACAGGTTTAAGGCCGGCCAGGGCTACATAACAAGGCCCTATGAAAAAGAGAGGGACTGGGAGTTTCTGCTCAGCGACAGAGCACTTACCTATTGGGTGCACCACAAAAATACAAAAAGAGCAGGGCGGTGGCGGCGCACGCCTTTAATCCCAACACTCAGGAGGCAGAGGCAGATGGATTTCTGGAAGTTCAAGGCCAGCCTGGTCTACAGAGGAGAGAGAGAGAGAGGGAGGGAAGGAAGGAGGGAGGGAGGGAAGGAGGGGGGGGAGCCAAATCCCACCAATCTGGACCTTCCTACTCCAGAATGCAGTGGGAGTCGGTGATGGGAATCCAGATGGAAAGACCCGAGTCCCCACCACCACCACCACCCTGGCTATACTTTCAACAGTCCTCAAAGGATTCGATCTCATGGCCCCGTGTCCCACTGTGCCTGAGAACACAGCTGGCGTGTGTGTGCTCATCCAAGTGCTTCCCCGCCCTGATAGGGTCTCTCAGTGCCTGGGGCAACAAGGGCGGAATCACAGCTCCGGAAGCTGCAGGCACGGCATGGGGAGGGAATGACTGGGCCCAGCATGGCTCAGTGTGTCTGAGCTCCCTGTAAGCGATGACGGAGAGACAGAAGCCACAGGACCACGGGGTCCAGGCTCACGATGGTGAGCACATGCTCTGTTCTCATTCATCTCCAGTGACCGCAGTGACGCACTGTCCACACACACAGCCACCCACGTGCCTGTCAGGCAGCCATCTGGTGAGCTACGTACATTTGCTCGCTAGGATTCATGGAGGTTGCAAGACTGTCACAGCTTTCCTCTTCTGGTTCCCAGGGGGAAGCTAAGGCCCAAAGGACAGCATGTGCCCGCAGCCACACTGTCACAGTCAGAACGTGGCAGAGTCGGACACGCTGCACGACGCTGGGCTCCAGACACACTGGCTGTCTTATCATATATTCCACGGTCCCCAGCACTTAGCCTAAGCTGAGGGCCCAGAGTGGCCTTCACCATCAGGATGCCACACAGCCCAGGGACCCATACACCTTCCCAGGACGCCCCAGTCCTGTTCGGAGGCTTAGACAGCGATACGGTGAGGCCCTGGTCACCAAGGAGGGTCTGCTCCTCACCTTGAACTGGCGCCGGAGGTTGGCCATCTCGTACAGCCGGTGCTCCTCCACACCCCGGCGGCGGCACCACTTGCGAGAGTTCTTGTTCCGCTCAGACTTCACCTGGTTGAGGGGCAGATACCTCAGGGTCAGGGACTGGCCAGCTCGGGGAGGGAGCCCCAGCATAGGAGGCTCTGAAGCCCCCCACCCACCCAGGACTCAGCCTCAGCGCTGATCCCCACTGGGTTAGGCGCCAAGAGTCACGGGTGAGGGATCAGGAATGGCGGACAGGGAATACAATGTCCCCAGGTTGACTGGCTTTTCTCCAGACAGCACTGGTTTCTGTCAGAGTTGATGATCTCCAGCTCCGGGTTGATCCTGGGCTTAGGCATTGGCTGTCTCTGGGCCCCAGGGACAAGAGATCCCTTAGGTAGATTCAGGGCTCAGACTCATGGGGACACTACAGCTTCAAAAGATCCTCCAACTGGGTAGAAGGACCAAGGCGCCCCGCCCACCCAGCTCAGCCTCACCTGCACCCAGGCGTTGAAGACATTGAAGAGTGTGAAGGGGTCCCCCTGGTCACTTTCCAGGGGCCGCCGGGCTGTGGCACAGTCCAGGTTGCTCTGGGCGCTGCGGGTGAATGGTGACTGGACGCTGAGGGCAGCAGCGATTGTCAGCACAGGCTCTGCCAGGCTGAACATGGAGCCCAGGATCAGCATCTTCCCTGTGGGCGGCAGGGCGGAGCTAAGTCTTCCCAGGCCCTGGGAGAGCAACCATTGTGTTCTGGGGGATTGGAGCGGCCTCATCGTACCTCCTTTCCCCTGGCCTCCGGAACCAGATGGGCAGATTCAAACCCACAGGCCAGGATTTGTGATCTCGTAATCTTGGCTTGAGCCTCTGTCTCCCCATCTCTCCGCTGGAGGTGACCAGAGTTCCTATCCCCTAGGCCCGCCCGCAGGGCTCTGGTTAGTGCTGGCCAATAACTCTGAGCTACCTGTGTGTTCACAACGGCGTCAACTGGCCCTGCCTCATTGATTTCCTTGGCTCTCCATGGCCAATGGAGACCTGCACCGCCTGCCCTGGTCTGTTCTGGAGATGACCGTGCTTATTGCAGAATAAAACTACTGCAGCCTTCACTTAGTCCAAGGACAAGGAGGAGGCAGAGGGGGGTAGTAGAGGGAGAAAGGGGTTTAAAAGGGAGGTGAAGGGGAGCGGGAGGCCATGGGGAGAAAAGCGGTGGGCACGGAACTCAGTGCGGCGGACGCGCTGTAGAAACCTGCTTCCTTGGGCTGCAGAGACGGCTCAGAGCTTGAGGACACTGGCTGCTCTTCCTGAGGTTCCTGAGTTCAGTTCCCAGAACCCACATGGTGGCTCACAACCATCTGTAATGGCATCTGCTGCCTTCTTCTGGCAGGCAGGCAAACATGTGGTACAGAACACTGTATACAAAATAAGTAAATAAATCTTGAAAGGAGAAGAAACCAGTGTCCCTACATGCAGGCCTATCGTTGGAGAGCAGGGACTCCCATGGCTCTGGAGACCTGTGCAGACACAGGACTCTCCGGGAGCTCAGGCCGGCTCTCCTCCAGTTCCCGTCACACACTGGCCCCATGGAATGAGAGGCACCGAAGCGAGGCTGCAGCCGGGCTGGGCAGGGCCAGGCCTGCACCGGGTCCCTGCCACTCACCAGTGAAACGGAACAATGGGCTTCTGGGGACTGCCCTGGCTCCATCTGGGTTTCACTGTGGGGCACTCAGGGCCAGCCACCGTGGGCCGCCTGGGCCTCGCGCCCACCCGCTGCTCTGCCACTGTGCCCGCTTTCCCTCAGGCGTACGTGGGTCAGAGACTCCCACCTCAGGAGGTGGCTCGCCTGAAGACACCGTGGGGCATGCCAGCTCCCCTGCTGAGCCTGCTTCCTCACCCATCCTGGGGAGGCTCAGAGGAGATGCAGGACGGCCTGAGGCTCCCATGACAGGAGCCCCAGGAAAGCCCTTTAGCCCTCAGCTGATTCCTTTACTCTTGTCTGACTCCCTCTCGACAGACAAGCCAGCCATCTGGGTAGGCCCTGGAGGCCTCCGAGACCACGGCAGCCAGCTTCCCAGGGCCGCTCCACTGGGCCCGAGAAGGATCGCCTCAGCCGCAGCTGTGGGCAGTGGTGTGTGGGTGGCCCTGCTGAGGCGGCAAACTGTGGGCTGTGGTGGAAAGGGCCTGGTGAGTCAGGAGAGCTGAGGTACGGGAATGACTCAGAATGAGCAAGAGGAAGAGACAGCCTGCTTGACACATCCGGTGACAAAACAGGGCCACCAGGGCAGAGAGGGGATAGGCTGTGCAGACGAGAGGGTGGACCTGTGTCTGAGAGCCCTGGCCGCCTTGCCTGACCTGCCTCAGGGTGACAGTGGCTAAAGGCCTGTCTTGTCAGCAGCTCTTGCTCAATTAGGCACTCCCAACGTTAGCACCTGAAGTGCGATAACTGCCCTAAGACGGCGTGTCCTAACAGTGTGTCACTGCCTGCCCGACAGAGTTCATGGGCCTGGTCCCTCAGGGCAAACACCCCCTCTTGGTCACGGGTGGAGACAGGCTCGCTCCATCTGCTCCAAGCCACTGAAGACCTCAACAGTGGAGCAGGTGACAAGGGCCCCGATGGGCCTGGACCTCCTAGCCTTCTTACTCAGCAGGCTGACCTCTTCATTTTCTACTCGCTTCCTGCCCCATAGAGCAGAGCCCTTAAACACTCCTGTCCTTCACCCAGAGCCTCTCACTGACCCCAAGACAGACAGAGCAATGTCTGACATCACGTGTCTGCCTGAGTGCCAGCGTGCCCCCCCCCCCCCGCCACCCAGTGCCCTCCCAGGCGGTGCTGCTGTGTCCCTGCAGGAGTAGACCTGCCCTCCTCCCGTGCATGAAGTGTGATCTCCATGAGAGTAGCATCGTTGTCCCACTGGCTTCTAGAATACTCCTAGCCCGTGGCATTTAACAATGTGGCTAACACTGTTGCAGGGACACCTCGGCTGCTGGAAGCCAGGGAGCAATTTACTGTGTCACACTGGCCCGTGGGCCTCTAGTGGAATGACATTCAAAGGGCTCAGGCCCCAGCATCACGATGTTGGGGCTTTATTCGTTTTTGCTTTCTCTGCCACATACATTTCGATGGAGGGCTTTAAATCCTAGGCGGGGAGGGCTGGAATGAGAATGGAGGGAAGGAAGGGGCTGCAGAGATGTGGTCAGGTCTTGCCGGGGCATGCATACCGGGGCTGGACCCTGACCTGCCCCAGTGGCCGCCTCCTGTTTTCCTTCTCTTGGCCTTCTGAGGCCTTCTCCTCCCTGAACCTCATCCGCCCTCTTCCCCTGCCAGCCCCACAGGCTTCCTCGATCACAACGGAAGGCTCCAACCACAGGCGTCTGCACTGGCCGCTCCCTCGGCCTGACATGCCTTTCTGCCGCACTGTCCAGCATGGTAGCCACTAGCCACAAGTGGGCTGATCCAAACACGTGTGCTGGCATAGTGGACCTTCCAGCCGTACGCGAAGAAACCACATAAATACTGTGAACCATTTTGTGCCAAGCATGCTTTGGGTGTCTTTGTTTAAGCAAAGCGAATGATCAAAAACGGATTCCCCTGTCTCCGTTTGCTGAGTCTGAAGTTAGTCATGCTACCTCTGGCTGACGCTGGGAATGTACTGCCCACACTGTCCACACCCTCATCGCCACCCTGCACACAACTGTTGGCTTCCCTCGAGTGACAGTGGGGCCTGGCTGTCCCAACACCTCCTGTCTCTCTCTGTCACACCTGGGCCATCAGGCCCCTGAGCACACCGCTCACTTTCCTGGTCTGTGGGTGTTGTGTTCACCGCCGCACCCCAGCTCCAGGCGCTGGACCCTCGGGAATGAGCTTCTGTATGACACGGAATGTCCTGGCAAGGCCTGGACCACTCAGAAGGAGCAGGTCAGTGAGCTCCGCAGGAGGGGACCCTTACCAATGACAACGTCTACAGGCAGCTGGGCCAGCAGAGACCCGATGGGGGTGAGGGCCTCGGAGCTGTCCAGGGCCCCCTGGTCTCGGAGATACAGGATAGCAGTTTCCAGGCTGGCAGGTGGAGGGGGCTCGATGAAGGGGAAGGTCCGGGGGTCTCCCACACTCATACTCTTCATCTGAAACGAGAAGCAGACGTCCTTAGGGGACACAGGAGCCACTGTGGCACACGGGTGACAGGGTATCAATTTTACCAAACTCCAAAATGTCTACACGGGAGGAACTGCAACCCCTCAACCCACTAACTAAAGCAACTGACTTCCGGGGAGCATGTGACCGACTGACTTCCGGGGAGCATGTGACCGACTGACTTCCGGGGAGCATGTGACCGACTGACTTCCGGGGAGCATGTGACCGACTGACTTCCGGGGAGCATGTGACCGACTGACTTCCGGGGAGCATGTGACCGACTGACTTCCGGGGAGCATGTGACTGAGCTGGGCCAATCTGAAAATGTCCCTGGGACAAGAACCACTGCAGCTGGAGCGTCCTTGACACCCTGGGGGGTTGGGGGGCTGGGTGGAAGCCTAGAGTGACCGGGTTGATGTACCACATAGACTGGTACACCAAAGCAGAAAATTCATTCTCTGAACTGCCCCTCAGCTGGGCAGGCCGCCTCTGAGGGGACAGTGACACACCTGTGACAGTGTTGGAGAATGTGACAAGCTAGGCTCATCTCGGCATACAAGCCAAGTACCTCTCTGGAGAGCAGATGAAAGGAGGTTCGTCAAGAGAGTTCAGAGAGCATGCCTGGATCATCTGGGGCTTGGAGACTCTGCCCGTCCACCTGGCCACCCCACCTCCACCCCGTCGCCTGACGTTGTTGAAAAGAATGTCTAATGAGTAAAAACGTGACAGTGTCATCCCAGTACTCAAGAGGCTGAGGCAGGAGAATTCGGAGTTCAAGGACAGCCTGGGCTATCAAGTGAGATCCTGCCTACACACGCACACGCACACACGAAGACTTGAAAATAAAATTTCAGAAAGTGAGCGAAAGTGAAGAGTGGGGCGTTTTGCTTTAGATTTCCCACCCTGCCAGGCCAGCGCTTCTGAGTTTGTATGCTGACTTCCAGATAGGGTTTCTTTGTACAGCCCGAGCTGTACAAATTCTACATCCTCCTAATCCAGCCTCCTGGGTGCTGGGATTCCAGGCATGTCCCCTCCCCCCGGTAAGCCAGATGGACAAGTCACCAGTGAGTCAAGGGATCTGAGTCGTGTCACAATCAAAGTCCCTTTCAAACTTGAGTCGGAATAGAAGATGCCAGAGTGTGCGCCTGTAGGAAGGGCACCGGCTTGTGCCACGCCCAGACACGCCTGGGCAGCCTGGGAACCAAGGCTTTCTCTCCTCTTTCTCGTTCAGTCTTTGGCAGTGAACCTGGGGCCTCACACGGGCTAGACCGTGTTCTACGTCTGAGCTCGACTGCCAGCTCTCTCCACTTTTCAATTTACGACAGGAACTTACAGCTTAGATCATCGTGCCTTGGACCCGACCTTTCCGCCTCCACCGCCAGAGCGTTGGGGTGACAGGTGCGGCCGCCATGCTGGCTCTACTCACGGCAGGCAGGCAGGTGCTCTCCAGCCGAGCAGCAGCCTCGGTCCTGCTGCGACTCTGCACACCCCTGCTCAGCGTTTCACTGTGTAGCCCTGGCTGTCCTGAAACTCGCTTTGTAGACCAGCCTGGCCTCAAACTCACAGAGATCCGCCTGCCTCTGCCTCCCGAGTGCTGGGGTTAAAGGCGTGCGCCGCCGCCACGGGGCCCAGTGCTGGGTTTTGTATCAGGGTCCCGCGCCTGCCTGTCTTAAACCCAGGCTCCTCTCCCATGAAACGCCCCATGAAGACAAGTGCTGTCATCCTTGGAGGCAAAGGCAGGAGGACAGCTGCAAGTCAAAGGCCAGCCTAGAAGAGCTGATTGTGATCACAGTGCCTTAAACCCAGCACTCAGGAGGCAGAGGCAGGCAGATTTCTGTGAGTTCAAGGCCAGCCTGGTCTACAAAACAGAGAAACCTTGCCCCCAAACCACACATGTCCCCACACACACACACAAAGGCAAGCCTGGGCTACACAGTAAATTCCAGACGATCCAGGAGTAACTAGAGATCCACCCAAGAGAGAACGAGAGTAAGATCCCATGAGGATCCTTGTCACAGTAACTAAACCAAAGCTACCCTAACGGACAAAGGTTGTGACTTCAATGTCTTTTTTTTTTTTTTTTTTTTTTTGGTCTTTCGAGACAGGGTTTCTCTGTATTGTTTTGGAGGCTGTCGGTCCAGCCCAGCCTGGAACTCACAGAGATCCGCCTGCCTCTGCCTCCCAAGTGCTGGGATTAAAGGCATGCGCCACCACTGCCCGGCGTGACTTCAATGTCTTAAGGAATCTAGTGTCAAAAGCTACTTTGCACTGAGCTCTGTTCCCAGCCACAGCCCCGTCTGTGCCCTTGGATCTGAGGAGCAGCGATCCAACCTGAATGTGGCCTCCCAGGGTGTGGACAGCCCTGACTGGGTCAAAGCCCCTCCCCACTCCCCCCTGGCAGCCGAGGTCAGGGGGCCTCACCTGAAGTACCAGTGCGTCCAGGGCCACCCTGCGAATTTCTGGGACTGGGTATGGAGCGAAGGCATCGTAGTCAGACTCAGCATAGAGGCGGTAGCAGACACCAGGGCCCGTGCGGCCCGCTCGGCCCTTGCGCTGCTCCGCGCTGGCCTGGCTGATCCAGAATTCCTGCAGCCGCTGCAGCTTGGCCTGGGGGTCGTAGCTCATCTCCTTCACCTTCCCTGGGCCAAGAGGAGGGAGGAGTGGGTGCCGGGGAACATCATCAAGAAGAGCTAGGCTCCTGCTCAACCCCACACAAGCCGCTCTGCCACGCTCCCGAGGGAGGGACTGTGGTGGAGCAGACGCTGAGGGACACTGGGGTGCGGCCTGGGCTCCACCGTTGCCCTGCCGTGCGGCCTGGGGCTCTGTGGCCGCATCTGTGCCTCTCTGGCTGGGCCTGTTTCTCCCGGGTCCTCGTGGTGGTGCGTGGGCCCGTGGTATCATGGGGCGTTTTACACGCCACCACTAACTGCTAAGGCTCCTGGGCATTCACACTGTACCAGGAGCCTGACTTACGCTTTCTTGCAACCTAAGGATGGTGTTGTTACTATTTCCGTCGTACAAAAGTGTCAATGACAAGACCCCACTGGCCAGCTCTGATGTATCTTAGCAGATAGCAGATAGATGTAAGCTTGGAATGTCTGAGGGACACTGGGGTGTTGCCTGGGTTCCACAGTTCAACACCGCCTCCGCCCTGCAGTGTCCTAGCCCTGTGGCCGCATCTGTGCCTCTCTCGCTGGGCCTACGTTTCTCCCGGGTCCTCATGGTGGTGCGTGGGCACTGAGTGCCACCCTTACCAGAATCCACCACGAAGCGGATCCCGTCGATGGTGACAGAGGTCTCAGCAATGTTGGTGGACAGGATGCACTTCCGGACTCCAGCTGGAGCCACATCGAACACCTGGGACGAGGAAGGAGGTCACATGAGTGACTAACTCAGCCCTGATGGACCTGCTTGCTCAACAGCCTTCTGGATCTTCCAGGAACACTTCACCGACGGCCGAAAACAGCCTCAGCATCCTCCCTGCAACTCACCTCATCCTCTGTTCATCGCCTGAGCCATCCTAGGCCTCCCTCCCTTAGCCCCTTAGTTCCCTGAACCCCTTCACCATCCCCAAGCCCTGGCCCTTTCCCCTAGTCCAGGCCCCTCCATCTCTACCCTCAGCCCACAGAACTGCTCTCTGGCCTCCAGGTTCCAGTTAAACGCACTCTAACCCACGCGCCCATCCACGTCCCCACACTGTTCAGCCTGGCTCCCCAGTATACTGGAGATGAAGTCTGGCCACTACACTTGAGGTTTCAGAGGCCCTGTGGTCCAGCCCCACCCGTCAGCCCCATCTCTCTTGACTTCTTCAGGCTGTCACCAAGGCCACTTTTGCAGAAGCCCTTCTCTAGGCTAGGCACAATGGCTAAGAGTGACAACCATGGCCACATCCAGTCTGCCATGTGTCTTTATAAATAAAATTTCCCTGGAACTCAGTGAGGGAGCCCATGGCCTACACACCTGAAATCAGAACCTTCGGGCCTTTCGTAGAAAATATGCCGACTCCTGGTTAAGATCGCCAGGGCCACAGCTCCCGGATTTACGGGCTGCTCGGCCATTTGATGGCTGTAACCCCATACAAGCCCACGGTCCTGGGGCTGGGGGAGACAGCCAGCGCTGTGTGTAGGCACATTTGGTTCCTGCCCTGGAGACTCCAACCAGCCCTGCCCGGGAGGCTGCACGCAGTACCTTGTCTTGGTCGGCCACAGAGAGAGCGCTGTGCAGTGGCAGCACCACCCAGCGCTGGGTGAGGCTGGCGTAGGCCTGGGCAGCGTCCAGCACCGTACTGATCTCTGCCATGCCACTGAGGAACACAAGGAGGTCCCCCCGCTCCTCGGGGGGATACTTATTGTCGATGGCCTCCAGCACTCGCAGGAAGGGACGTGGGTCCAGCTTCTCGGACTTGGACGTGGTCTGCTCTGCCTCCTGCGGCTGGTACACTACCTGTGACAGAGAGCCGGCGCGGGAACGCACTGTCACTCTAGAGCAGAGATGTGGCAGGGACCGTGGGCTCACGGGGGGGGACACACGACCACAGCACAGCTGGTTGGCAGGCGGCACGCTCAAGGTGGGCGACTTTTGGAGGAGACGGTGAGATCAAAGAGCAGTGAGGTAACACGAAGGCTGGCTTTGGCAGTGCCGGAGGGTGTAAAATCTAGGTGGTGACAACAAATGTGTACGAACTGGGCAACAGCACATACGCTCTTACAGAATCGTACCCTGCACAAGCGAGAGCTGAGCCTGCGAGGAACCCACTCAGGACGTGTTAGGAAGCATCTTCATGGGCATGCATGCAGAACAACAAACTCCTAGCAACAAAGACACCCTGCCCGAGAGCGCTTGACTGCGCCAAAGAGGACAGAGCCTTACTACACAATCCGGACCGTTCCAACGGGAGGACGAGAGCACATCTGACACATAAGGGAGGGATGCAGTTACACATCTCACACACACACACACACACACACACACACACACACACACACACACACACATGGAGGGAGGGATGCAGTCACACATCACACACAGAGGGAGGGAGGGATGCAATTACACATCACACACACACGCACACACACACACACGCGCATGGAGGGAGGGAGGGATGCAGTTACACATCACACACACACACACACACACACACACACGGAGGGAGGGATGCAGTTACACATCACACACACACACACACACACGGAGGGAGGGATGCAGTCACACATCACACACACACACACACACACACGGAGGGAGGGATGCAGTTGCAAACACACACACAGAGGGAGGGAGGGATACAATTACACATCACACACACACACACGCATGGAGGGAGCGATGCAGTTACACATCACACACACACACAC
This sequence comes from Mesocricetus auratus, assembly GCF_017639785.1. Taxonomy (NCBI): domain Eukaryota; kingdom Metazoa; phylum Chordata; class Mammalia; order Rodentia; family Cricetidae; genus Mesocricetus; species Mesocricetus auratus. Next base: position 2,927,805 of record NW_024429216.1, read on the forward strand.
ACACACGGAGGGAGGGATGCAGTTACACATCACACACACACACACACACGGAGGGAGGGATGCAGTTACACATCACACACACACACACACACACACACACACACACGGAGGGAGGGATGCAGTTACACACACACACGCACACACGGAGGGAGGGATGCAGTTACACATCACACACACACACACACACACACACACGGAGGGAGGGATGCAGTCACACATACACACACACACACACGCACGCACGCACACACACACACACGCACGCACACACACACGCATGGAGGAAGGGATGCAGTTACACATCACACACACACACACACACACACGGAGGGAGGGATGCAGTTACACATCACACACACACACACACACACGGAGGGAGGGATGCAGTTACACATCACACACACACACACACACGGAGGGAGGGATGCAGTCACACACACACACACACACACGCACGCACACACACACGCACGGAGGGAGGGATGCAGTTACACATCACACACACACACACACACACACACGGAGGGAGGGATGCAGTTACACATCACACACACACACACACACACGGAGGGAGGGATGCAGTTACACATCACACACACACACACACACACACACACGGAGGGAGGGATGCAGTTACACATCACACACACACACACACACGGAGGGAGGGATGCAGTCACACACACACACACACACACACACGCACGCACACACACACGCACGGAGGGAGGGATGCAGTTACACATCACACACACACACACACACACACACGGAGGGAGGGATGCAGTTACACATCACACACACACACACGCACGCACGCACGGAGGGAGGGATGCAGTTACACATCACACACACACACACACGGAGGGAGGGATGCAGTTACACATCACACACACACACACACACACACACACACACACACACGCACGCACGCATGCACGGAGGGAGGGATGCAGTGAGAGGTCCTAGGATGACAGTCCCTGCCCTGCAAGATGGTAGAGCTGTGAGGAAGGAGGTGCCCGAGTCCCTGAGGGACCACATGGAGCAGAGCAGCCTGCCGCCTGTCAAGGGACCAGACCCTCCCCAGCCCCTGCTTAGCAGCCATGACAGGCTGCAGAAAAGACCCAGCAGGATGTGCTTGCCTGACCTTACCCGACCTCCTAGTCACAGGAAGTCAGATGCCCTCCAGTGGCAAGGAACCAATTAGAAGTTAGCTGGCGGGCTCTGGACGTGCTTTACGGTAACAGTGTCATAACAGTGACTGCCGAGCACAGCAACCGTCCTGGGAGGGCCTACAGGCCCTAGCAACCAGTTGACCAATCAACACAGGTCACCCAAGTCAGGAAGCGCACCAATCCTGAGACTGTTGCATACCCCTAGACACTCCCCTTGCTCACCCCAATAAATTCCCTGCCTCAGTTTCCCTGGGTCCTTCTCATTCCACCTGCCATGATAAACAGTTGAAGGGTCCGAGTTAAGGCAGTTAACTGGTTAATAATAAAAGACTGTTTTTGCATCGGAATGGGTCTCTTAGTGATTTTGGGGTTCAGAATTTGGGCACAACACCTGGAAGGGCTGGATTTCCTACAAGAAAAATATGCTTCTCCCATAGCGGGCCCTAGCAGGTCGGAATGCTCAGGGACCAGATGCTTTAAGGGGAGAGGCCGCTGTAGGCTGCAGAGACGGGAAACGGTAGTGGGGAGCAGAGGCGGGGAAGCCAGGGCTCACCGTGATGGGGAAGAGCCTCCCAGGAACCTGCACCACAGGGGCATGGCTGAAGTAGCTGGAGAAGAGAGAGATGTTGATGGTGGCCGACATGAGGATGACCTTGAGGTCAGGCCGCCCGGGCAGCAGGCGGCGCAGGATGCCCAGCAGGAAGTCATTGTGCAGGTGCCGCTCGTGGACCTCGTCCACGATCAGGACCTGGTACTGGGGCAGGGTGGGCTCGCGCTGGATCTGGCGTAGGAGCAGCCCGACCGTCAGAAACACGATCTTGGTGGCCGCCGAGCGTGTGCTTTCAAAGCGGATCTGGTAGCCAACCTGGGGGGGGGTGTGAGGACAGAAGGAAGAGTCTTGGCACCAGAGATCCTCCCTGTCCGACACGGCGGTCTGAGGCAAAGTCGTGTCTGTGCCATAGACTCGAGTCCTGTGGGCTTGGCGTGGAATCACAGCTCTGCTGTGAGGCCGTTTACCTAGGCACACAAGGCCACCCTAGAGACCGCATTTCCTTCCCTGGAGGCACACGCCTATGTGTGGTTATGATCACACAGTGTCTGGGGCGGTTCCTGACCATCAGGGTAATGGAGAGTTACAGGCTAGGGATGCCGCCCCGTGACAGAGCAACTGTTTAGCATGGATGAAACCCTAGCTCAACCCCCAGCACTCCCACAGAATCAGAATTTCCTAATGGCTGCTAGGAAATAAGATAGATGAGTATTACGGATGCTCCCACCTGTCTGGTGGTTAGGGTTGCTACCCTGGATAATGCTAGCGCCGCTGTCATTTGGACCCTGTACAACCTGACATGCAGATATGAGTTCTAGAATCATCTCTGAGTCAGTGCCTAGGTGATAACTTTAATGCACATCGCCGTGAGGACTATCAACTCATTCCCTGGGGTCTCACTGGAAAACCTGGCGAGCCGCACCACTCACCTGGGAGCCATACTGGCTGAGGCTCTCGAAGCCGACCCGCTTGGCCAGTGAGATGCAGGCGATTCTCCGCGGCTGAGTGCATGCCACATGACTGAAGCCTGCAGCCAGTAAGTACTGGGGGACCTGAGTAGATTTGCCGCAGCCTGTGTCACCAGCCACCACCACCACCTGGTGCTCCTTGAGAGTCTGCAGGATGCGGTTCCCGTACTGGGCGATGGGAAGCGCGGCCCGCTCGCGCTGCAGTTTGGCCAGCCGCCCAAAAGCCTGCTTCTGCGCGAAGTCCAGGTAGTGGAGCAGTGCCCGACGGAACTCGGACACTCTCTCAGGGGGCAAGCGTCTGCCCGGCCCCTGACAACTCCGAGGGTCCGGGCCGAGGATGGAGAGATTGATGCGGTAGCGTGCGTCATATGCGCGAGGTAGATCAGCCAGAGCAGGGATGCCGCGTTTGGGATGGCCAGGGTCCTTCTCCTCCTTCCTAGGGGCCTTGAGGTGCTGAAATCTCTGCAGGCGTTCAAAGAAGGCCCAGAACTTCTGGCATTCCTCAGAACCACGGCGAATGTAATCCTCATCACGGAAGAATACGTCTTCCAAGAGGCGACGAGTCTCAGGGCAATTCCAGTCCCATTTCTCGGCGGCCTCTTCTTCCCTGGGAGCTCGATGGTGGTGTCGGTCTCGGTGGTCCCTCTCCTCCCTTGTCCTGGGAGGAGGCATGGCCTCTCACAGTGCTGTCAGAAGCAGTCTCCCTTCTGCTCACTTCGACCGAGTGTCCTCACCTACACCCCATGCTCCATCTCCTAGAAAAGCAAACTCCCCTTTCCTTGTACGGGAGCACTGTGGTGGATGGCAGGCTGGGTACCCAGGGGCCTGGGGGAGCTGGGGATGTACAAGGTACCTCATGACTTCTGCAGGGACCTCTGAGGAGGACGTAGGTTCATCCTGGACTGCCAGGTCCTGGATGCTTGGAGAAGAAAGGAGAAGACACCCATTCACTTTTAGAAAATCGATTAAAAGCCTGCTGTTCAGCCGGGCGGTAGTGGCGCACGCCTTTAATCCCAGCACTCGGGAGGCAGGGGCAGGTGGATCTCTGTGAGTTCGAGGCTGGGCTGGACCAACAGCCTCCAAAACAATACAGAGAAACCCTGTCTCATAAAAACCAAAAAAAAAACAAAAAAACAAAAAAAAAGCCTGCCGTTCTTCAAGCACTGGACTAGGAAGGGGAGGTTGTGAATGCTACCACATGTAGACTCTTGTAAGAAGGAATAGCAGAAATAGTGAAAATGGGGAACGGACTTTTCATCCGGTGTCGGGCTTCACAACACTGAATGAAACCCCTTGAAATTGAATTTTTTAATTGAATTTCATTTATTTACTTATTTATTTTGGTTTCTCTGTGTAGCTTTGGAGCCTGTCCTGACACTCACTCTGTAGACCAGGCTGTTGAACTCATAGAGACCCGCCTGCCTCTGCCTACCAAGTGCTGGGATCAAAGGTGTGCGCCACCACTGCCCGTCGAATTTGAATTCCTCTAACAGAAACTGAATTTGAAAATGAAAACACATTTCTATGGTGCTAGGGATTGGCTTTGCCTGCCTGGCACATGCCATCCTTTGGTAAGTTTCCACCTTCCTTCAGAGAACAGCCCATCACATCCACATGGCTCTGGTGGGCTGGGCAAACCACAAAGGCCTGGCCAATCACGGTACTCTTCTTTCTCCCCTTTTAATCAGTGATTGGTCAGAAGACTGGACACATAAGCCAATCAGGTTCCTACCCTCGAATTCTCTCTCTCTCTCTCTCTCTCTCTCTCTCTCTCTCTCTCTCTCTCTCTCTCTCAAACACACACACACATACAAATAAATAAAACGTAATAAAGGGGTTGCTTATGAATATAAAAGGAATCACACACTTCCTTGGTTAAGAACCTAGCAACAAATAGATCATCAGGTCTGAATCTGACATTTACCATGAGCAAATAAATTTATTTAAAGTGGTTTTCTTCATGTATAAAACGGAGGCAATAGTCATCAAATACCAAAACACTGGCAAAGAAGCAAAAGAGAAACTATTACTCAAATTCAGTGTTTTCTCCCCACAATAAGAGATTCCAACACTTGGAAAACATCAAAGACAGAGTGGCATCCAATCTGGGGGGATTACACAAGGCCACAAATCATCCCCTGATGACATTAGCAATTTCCACAACTCAGCCTTCAGTCTCAGAGGCTAGGGGTTTGCTTTATGCCGTCGCCGGGGTGGGAGGGTGGGGACCTAGTCCAATCCTAGGATCTATTGGAGCTACATTTTGGCTTCCAGTGAGGAAGTCCTTGTGAAGTGGCAGGGTTGATTCCCCTAGACAGACACTGGGCACTGTAGCAGAGTACATCACTTTTTTGTTTGGTTTTTCAAGACAGGGTTTCTCTGTGGCTTTGGAGGCTGTCCTGGAACTCACTCTGTAGACCAGGCTGGCCTCCAACTCACAGAGATCCACCTGCCTCAGCCTCTCAAGTGCGCCACCACTGCCTGGCTAACTTGCTTTTTCTTAAGCTTTATTTGTTTTTGGAGACAAGAGTCTTCCTCCGTAGTCTGGGTTAACCCACAGTCCTCTGCTTCAGCCTCCTGTGCTCAGAGCCACACCTGGTGCCTGGCCCTCATTTATGTCTACGATGCTCCACTCAATACTTTCATCTCCCAGTGGTCTGTGTGTGTGTGTGTGTAGTCTCAACCATGTATGCACTGGTCTCTGTGTGTATGTATGTGTGTATATAGTCTCAAACATGTATGCACTGGTTTGTGTGTGTGTGTGTGTGTAGTCTCAACCATGTATGCACTGGTCTCTGTGTGTATGTGTGTGTGTATAGTCTCAACCATGTACGTATGCACTGGTTTGTGTGTGTGTGTGTAGTGTCGCACTGGTCTCTTTCTGTGTGTGTGTTCCCAACCAAGTATGCACACACTTAGGTTCGCTTTTTCTCGGCATTAAGAAAACGCCATCCCCACTCTATTTAACTACACTAAATAAGCGGCGGGAGACACGTGGACTTGGGGTGCATCTCTTCCTCTGCGTCCTTTTTCAGAACGACTCTCCGTCACCTCCCAAGTCGGAGGGCTGTCTCCAAACTCCGTCTTCCCCTACGTGTGGTCCTCACCGCCGTCCAGTCTTCCCTCCCAACCTGCTCCCGGCGCCCTCGGGAGCCTCGCGGGGAGGCTCCCACCACCCTGGGCCCCCTTTCCTCCCCAGCCGCGGACCCCTGGTCTGTCTGCGCTCCCAGCCATCTCAGCTCCGGGCCTCTCCGGATTCCCACTCCGCATGCACGCCGCCAGGGCTCCCTGGGTCCCGGCTTCGCGGCACAGCCCTTCGTTAGACCGGGGCTCTCCCCACTGCCCGGCCGGCTCCGAACCACCCCGAAACACGTCCCGCGGAGGGCACGGCCGCCACGCAGTCGCCCCGCACGCACGCACGCCCCGCCCCTTACCTTAGACACAGCGGCGGACGCCCCAACTTCCGGCCCCTAAGTGGTCTGCGCCTGCGCAGCAGCCCGCTACCGCGCGACCTTGCCTCTCTGTACAAAGGAGCCAATAGGAAGCAGGGGCGGGTGGGCCAATCGTGGGCAGGAGCCAATAGGGAGAAGGGGGCGGGCCAATGGTGGGGCTGCTCATTTCAGGCAGCATCTCGGGCGATTTGGCGCCCTCTAGAGGCCGGAGCGGGGTTACAGGTAGCTGCCTAGCCCTGGCTCTGCTCTTCCCCGCAGCAGATTGCACCTCAGGATTTAGGCAAAGGCACGGTTTGGTGCTAGCAAGGGAGCTCTGAACTATTAAAACTGCCCAGTGGCGGGACGCGGTGTGAACGCCTTTAATTCCAGCACCTGGGAGGCAAAGGCAGGAGGATCGCTGAGGGCTGAAGGCCAGCCTGGTCTACATAGTGGGTTCCAGGTCATCCAGGACTGCATACTGAGCTGTCTCAAAAATTAAGTTAATAAAAGACTCATATGAAGCCGGGCGTTGGTGGCGCACGCCTTTAATCCCAGCACTCGGGAGGCAGAGGCAGGCAGATCTCTGTGAGTTCAAAGCCAGCCTGGTCTACAGAGCTAGTTCCAGGACAGCCTCCAAAACAATACAGAGAAACCCTGTCTCAAAAAACAAAAACAAAAACAAAACAAAATTCATGTGATTGCTCTACTAATATAACTCAGTAATAAGTAGTCAGATCTGACCCTAGCACCCTGAAGTCAGGGGCCAATCTGTGTCCCTCAAAGCCTGCTACAGAGCCACAGATGTTGAATTAATGAGTAAGTGGGTAAGAAAAGACTCTAGAGAAAACTACTCAGTACTCCTAGATGGACCAATCACTGGGGAACTGAGCCTCAGTTTCCCCATTTATAACTTAAGAATACCTGTTTTTTCAAACCTTTTGCCAAAATAAACCACTGAAAATTGTATATATATACATACATACATACATACATATATACATATATATATATATATATATATATATATAGCCAGGCAGTGGTGGCACCACACGCCCTTAATCCCAGCTCTCATGGAGGCAGAGGCAGGTGATTCTCTGAGTTCAAGGAAGGGGATTTACTAGAATGACTTACAGGCTATGGTCCAGCTAATCCAACAATGTCTGGCTATGAATGGAAAGTCCGAGAATCTAGAAGTTGCTCAAGCCACGAGGCTGGATGTCTCAGCAGGTCCTCAGTACGTGCCGGAATCCTGCAAAAATAGATTCTGATGCCAGTGAAGGGGTGGACTTGCAAGGCGAGAGGCAGGAAAGAGCAAAAGCTTCCTTCTTCCATGTTCTTATATGGGTTTCTAGCAGGAGGTGTGGCCCAAATTAAAGGTGTGTCTTCCTGTCTCGGGATCCGGATTTAAGGCAGACTCCATGGCAGGCGAGGGCGACCGAGGCGGAGGGACAAACACGGCAGGCAGACAGAGCTTAGTGAGAAAGGAAAGAGAAAAGAGGTAAAGACACACACAGAGAGAGGACAGAAGAGAAGAGGGAGACAGGAAACGTACTGTCTGCCCCAGGCGAGCCACAAGGACGAGAAAGGGAGAGAGCAGAAAGAGAGCGTAGGTGGGCGGGGCCTTTCTTTTAAAGGGGTCCTTTGCACCTGCGTGCAGACTATGCAACCATGGAACCCTGGGCTGACCAGGGCACTGCCTGAGTGCATTCTGCCTATGACAGGGGCAGGCCAGCATATGCCTGAATCCTTACAGAAGGCGTGTGTCTTCCCACTTTTTTGTTTGTTTGTTTCTGTTTTTTCGAGACAGGGTTTCTCTGTATTGTTTTGGAGGCTGTCCTGGAACTCGCTCTGTCGACCAGGCTGGCCTCGAACTCACAGAGATTTGCCTGCTTCTGCCTCCGGAGTGCTGGGGTTAAAGGCGTGTGCCACCAACGCCCAGCGTCTTCCTACTTTGAAGGTAGACCCTAAGTGGATCCACCCACCTCAAACCAATCAAAACAGGTCCCACGCAGGTGTGCCCTCCATTTCTGGATTGCAGTTCATTCCCGAGTTAATCAAGCTGATAAGCAAGAGCGGCTATCACGGAAACCAAGGTTAGAAAACGAAGGCCAGGGTAGTCACTCCGGAACGGTGAGCGGTGATGTCTGCTGAGCCAGAGAGACGGTTGAGATGGTGAAAACGTGGGCCTGAGCGACTGGAAGTGTGACCACTGAGATGAAGAGATGGGGAAATCATTGGTGCATGTGTGTTGGGCATCCTTGATCCGAAATGCTTGGGACCAGAAGTATTTCGGATTTCTTTCAGACTTTGGGATATTAACGTCGATATATAAAATGAGGTAACTTGGCCTAAATACCAGAATCGCCACCTCATATGCCCCTACACATAAATCCTTGCCTTAATTACTTTTTCTGTGATGATATGCTATGACCATGGCAACGTATATAAGAAATCAGAGCCGGACGATGGTGGTGCTCGCCTTTAATCCCAGCAATCGGGAGGCAGAGACAGGCGGATCTCTGTAAGTTCGAGGCCAGGCTGGACCGACAGCCTCCAAAACAATACAGAGAAACCCTGTCTCGTAAAACCAAAACAAAAACAAAAAATAAAAATAAAAAAAAAGAAATCAGTTGGTTGGGGGCTTGCTTACAGTTCCAGAGGGGAGTCCATGACCATCATGACTAGGAGCGTGGCATCAGACATGCAGGCTCTAGAGCAGTAGCTGAGAGCTCACATCTTATACAAAAGCAGGAGGCAGAGAGGGAGGGAAGGAGGGAGGGAGGAAGAGAGAGAGGGAGGGAGGGAGGGAGGGAGGAAAACGTTTGGTTGGTTTGCTTATGGTTTAGGTTTGGAGTTTGTTTTGTGTTGCAAGATTTATTTTATATGTATGAGAGTTTGCCTGCATGTTTCTATGTGCACCTTGTGCATGCAGTGCCCAAGGAGCCCAGAAGAGGGCACTGTTCTCCTGATACTGGAGTTTGTGAGCTACCATGTGGGTGCTGGGAATTGAACACAGATCCTCAGGAAGGATGGCCAGTGCTAACTGGAGAGCCATCTCTCTAGTCTCAGGTTTTGCTTTTTGAGATAGTCTCCAGTACCATAGACTGGCTCAAACTCACTATGTACCATTTCTGATCCTCCTGCATCTACCTCTTGAGTGCTCTGATTACAGGCACGAGTCACGCCCTCCAGTCTCTGCTTTGAGAACTGTCATAAGAGATCTGGTGTGGGATTTTCCATTTGTCCTTCTAGTCGGCATTCAAAATGTTTTGGTGGCCCAGGAATGCAGCTCAGTTAGTAGAACATTTGCCTGTGGTGATATTTTGTTTATACTGTAATAAGACTTGCCTGAAGATCAGAGTTCGAAGCTAGCCATACAAGTTAACCACAGAGGCCAGGCAGTAGTGGTGCATGCTTTTAATCCCAGCACTAGAGAGGAATAGAAGGCTAAGGAGACAGGAGCTGAGTGAGTCTGAGGTTTTATGGAGAGCAGTGCAGTCTGAGGACAGGCTTGCCCTTTGGGTCTGAGCATTGGTAGAGAAGGGAACTCTAGAGGATGGCCGATTTGCTTCTTGCTTCTCTGATCTTCAGCTTTAACCACAATATCTGTCTCTGGGCTTTTATTGTTTTGTGTTACATTTGCCGACTATTGCACAGGTTCTGGGTTCTGCCCGTAGCGGTGCATAAACTAGGTGTGACAGTTTGATTGAGAATGATCCCTATAAACTCATAGACTTGCATGAAACTGTTTGGGAAGGATTAGAAGGTGTGGCTTTGTCGGAGGAGATATGTCACTGGGGTAGGACTTGAGCTTTCTAAAGTCCACAGCAACCCCAGTCTCTCTCTGTGTGTCTCTGTCTGTCTGTCTGTCTGTCTCTCTCTCTGTCTCTGTCTCTGTCTCTGTCTCTCTGTCTCTCTCTCTCTCTGTGTCTCTGTCTGTCTGTCTGTCTCTCTCTCTGTCTCTCTCTCTGTCTCTCTGTCTCTCTGTCTCTCTCTCTTTCCTGACCTGACTGTGGATCAGGAGGTAAAGCTCTCAACTTCTGCTCCAACACCAAGTCTGTCTGCTTTCTGGCTTGATTATGGACTAACCCTTCAAAACTGTAAGCCAGTCCACAATTAGATGTTTTCTTTTATAAGAGTTGCCTTGGTTGTGGTGTCACTTCACAGCAAAAGAAGGAACTAAGACACTGGACAAATGGGTCGGTGGTGGCACACTCCTTTGGTCCCAGAACACAAGAGACAGAAGCAGGCAAATCTCTGAGTTCAAGGCCAGCCTGATCTACAGAGTGAGTTCCAGGACAGCCAGGGCTGCACAGAGAAGCCCACAAAAAAAAAAAAAAAAAGGCAAAGAGTTGGAAACTCAAAGCTGTTCTCCATATCAAGTTTTAGGCCAATCTGGCCTACATAAGACCTTGTCTCAAAAAAGCAAAACAATTTTTGGATGTTGGAGCATCTTGGATTTTCTATTTCCACGTGAAGTCTTTGTCTTTCTGTTGCTATGAAAAAAGAGCACTACCAAAAGCAACTTATGGAAGAGGTGCTATTTTGGCTTCAGTTTCAAACCCCGTGTTCAGGGTGGCTGGAGAGGCATGGCAGCCGGCAGCCAGAGCTGGGGGGACGCATGTTCAACAGCGAATAGAACTAACTGGAAGTGGAGCGAGCCTGGACTCCTCCAAGCTGCAGCCAGGGACGGGCTTCCTCCAGCAAGGCACCGCCTCCTAAAAGTTCTGTGGACTCCCCAAACAGCATCACCAACTGGGCATCAGGTGTTCAAGGAAGTGTACCTCGGTGAGACGTATCTTTCAAACTACCAGATCAGACAGGGATGGATGCAGAGTGACAGTTTAGACATTAGTATCAAACATTTGGAAAACAGGGCACCAGCATCCACATCAGGCAGTTCACAACCACCTGTAACCCAGCTCCAGGGGATCGACATCCTCTTCTGGCCTCCGAGGGCACGGTACACATGTGCGTGTGCGCACGCGCGTGCACACACACACACACACACACACACACACATGCATGCACGCACACACATAAAAGTAAAAAAAAATCAGAAAACAACTCACATAGGAGCCAAACTGATATAATCATCAAAAGACAGAATAAACTAAGCACTTTTTAATCTTTCAAAAAAACTACATTTTTTCATTTTTATTTGTTTGTTTGTTTGTTTGTTTTGAGATAGGATCTCTCTGAGTATCCCTGGCTGTCCTGAAACTCATTCTGTAGACCAGGCTGGCCTTGAACTCACAGAGATCCTCCTGACTCTGCCTCCCAAGAGCTGGGATTAAAGGCGTGCACCACCACCTCCCAGCAAACTACATTTTTTACGAAAAGAAAATTGAAGGAAATAAATGGCAAATCTGTAGTTAGTAGGAAGCCACCACCCACCGTCAGCACCATTTCACGGCAGGCAGTTCCTGGAAAATCACTGAGCTGTGATTCACTGAAAAGGAAATCACTATTTTTATGTAAAGAAATTGGCACAAAGCCGGGCGTTGGTGGCGCATGCCTTTAATCCCAGCACTGGGGAGGCAGAGGCAGGCGGATCTCTGTGAGTTCAAGGCCAGCCTGGTCTACAAAGTGAGTTCCAGGACAGCCTCCAAAAAGCCACAGAGAAACCCTGTCTCGAAAAACCAAAAAAAAAAAAAAAAAAAGAAATTGGCACAAGCCAGATGTGGTGGTGTGAGCATGTGACCCTGTGCTTACTTGGAGAAGGAGGCCTGCTGGAAGTCTGGGGGGGAGAGAGAGAGAGAGAGAGAGAGAGAGAGAGAGAGAGAGAGAGAGAGAGAGAGAGAGAGAGAGAGAGAGAGAGAGAGAGAGAGAGAGAGAGAGAGAGAGAGAGAGAGAGAGAGAGAGAGAGCAACGCTGTCTCAGAGAACACACAGATTTCCAAAACCACACAAATAGGGGACACAAGATGGTTTTGCGGGTACAATATTTGCCACACAAGCAGGAGGACCTCAGTGTGGATCCCCAGCGCTGATGTAAGAAGCCAGGCACCATCTCACATACCTGCAGTCTCAGCACTGAGAAGGCAGAGACCGGAGGGTGCCCAGAGCTTACGGTTCAAGAAGTCTAGCTGAGTCAGTGAACCCCAAGTTCATGGAGAGACGCGGTCAAAAAATAAGGCAGAGAGGGCTGGCTGGCCAGAGGGCTCGTAGAGTACTTACAGCCAAATCTGCCAACCTGAATTCAATCCCTGAGACCCACAGAATGGAAGAAGAGAACCACCTCCTGGAAGCTGTCCTTTATGCCTACAGCACGTGGGTGACACCACACACACACACACACACACACACACACACACACACACACACTGATAAATATAAAGAATTTGGAGGGGAGGCCTGGAGAGATGACTCAGTGGTTAAGAGAACTGACTACTGCTCTTCCAGAGGATCCAGGTTCAATTCCCAGCACCCACATAGCAGCTCACAACTATCTGTAACTCCAGTTCCAGGTGATCCAACACCTCATACAGACATACATATAGGCAGAACAAGGTGCATAAAATTTTCTCAAAATTTTTTTATTTGTGACTTTGTCTTTTTTTTTTTTTTTGGAGCTGAGGATTGAACCCAGGGTCTTGTGTTTGTTTGCTAGGCAAATGCTTAACCACTGAGCTAAATGCCCAACCCCAATATTTTTTTTATTTGTAAGGTAGAGAATGATAGAGGAAGACACCCAATGTGAACCTCCACCCTCCTCCATATACACCCATGCTTGCACAAAGACTTTACACACACACACACACACACACACACACACACACACAATCATAAATAAACTGCTTTAGTTTCTGTGGAGTGGCACTATACTTGCAGAGACATGAACAAATGTCTACTCTCTCCAGATAGGGAACTGATGGCAGTTCTAAATAAGAATGTCACTAAAGTCCTACTTGGTGAACCGATGAGTTTTGGGGGTTACTTACAGGGGAGTATGGGTGTGGAGTTACTTGAGAAGCATGGACAGTCAGGGAGATGCATCACATGATGAGTTTGTGAAGGTGAGGCCCCTGGAGCTCTCTGCATAGCTTCCAGGCAGCAACACAAGTCAGAGAGAGCTATTCTCATCAGCTCCCACTGCTCATATAATGTTGGTGTCCTAGTTAGCTTTTACTGTCAACTTGACACAATCTGGAGTCCTCTGAATAATTGCCTCCTTCAAGTAGGCCTGTGGCTATGTCTGTGAGAGATCACCTTGATCGATGTGAGAAGGTTGAGCCCACTGTAGGCTGCACCATGCTTGGGCAGGTAGTCCTGGGCTGTATAAGTAAGCTATCAGGGCACGAGCAAAGAGCTAGCAATCAGGCAGTGTTCCTCCATGATTCCTGTATTCAAGTTCCTGATAACGGCGTATGATCTGGAAGTGTAAACCAAGTAAACTCTTCCCCTCTAAATTGTGTTTGGTCAGAGCACTTTATTACAGCAGCAGAAAGAAAATTAGAACACTTGAGGAAGAAGGGACCTGTGTGTGTGTGTGTGTGTGTGTGTGTGTGTGTGTGTGTGTGCTGCTCAGTTTCAGGAACATCCTGAGACTTGTGAGTTGTTTACTCCCTGACTCTTAAGGATTACTTCTCATTTCAGTTTAGAGAAATGTTTACATAATAGTCTGGACAAGAGAAAGTTTACAATAATCAATAACCAGCATCTTCAACATCAAGAGATTTTTAATATAGAATTGCACAGAAATACACTTAGAAGCTGTCATGAAATTTCTCCTCCATTTTTTTTAAGGCCAAAGAATTTAAATGGAAATTTTCAGTATGTGTCTTATAAAAAAATGGAGAAAGGCCCTTCTGAAAGGCTCCCTGGTCCCAGTAAATTGACAGAAATTCTTAGAACTTTTCAGACAGGGGTATACATTATGTAAGGAGGTTTGTGAGGTGACATCTGCCTAGAATCCCCCAGAGAGGAGGAAGCACCCTGGAAGCATGTCTGAGTGCTGGGCATCTGCCTGGAGTCCCTGGTGAGGAACTGAGAATGAGGTTCCATTGGTGAGTACTTGCCTAGCGTGCATGAAGCCCTGGGTTTGACCCTCAGGACTGTATGAATCAGGTGTGGTGGTACCAGACTATATAATTCCAGCACTCAAGAGACGCTGAGGGTCATCCTTAGCTACATATCAAGTTCAAAACCAGCCTGAGCTTTATGAGACTCTAGCAAAAATAAAAAAGACAACCAAGACCAAAACCAAGCCCTGTGGATTTGTGGTGCAGAGTTTGTGGACACAACATACCATGGTGTTAAAATCCTGGAAACCCTGGGTAAGGGTGGGGATCTGCTCAAGGTACAATATTACCTCTGTATTTTTAAAAGTTGCTTAAAGATCCTCAAAAACGCTGGGCATTGGTGGCAGAGGCAGGCGCATCTCTGTGAGTTCAAGAACAGCCTGGTCTACAGAACGAGTTCCAGGACGGCCTCCAAAACAATACAGAGAAACCCTGCCTCGAAAAATAACAACAACAACAATAAAGATCCTCAAAAACAAACAGGAAATGGCATCAGCAACATCAAGGAGACCACAGACTAGCTGGAAAAATTAGAGTTTAGACAGAGAAAATACAGTGCTTTCTAAGCCAGGGGATGGGAGAAGAGATAAGACTGAGGAAGTAGTTGGGGCTGGTGAGACAGCTCAGCAGGTAAAGGCGCTTGCAACCAAGCCTGACGACCAGAGTTCAAGGCTTGGGACCAACGTGACACCCCCCCACCCCTGCCCCTTCCTGACACAGACAATAATTACACATAATACAAAATTTTTAAAGATGGATTAAGTCCAGCTCTCATTTGGGGGGAATTTATAGTTTATCTGGGCATTTTTGTTAAAGAGATTGTAAGAAAGGAAGGAGCCCTTGTCCCTGAGAGGGATGTGAGTGAGGGAGGGCTTCTTGGAGCAGGCACCCAAGGGCAAGCTCTTTGTGCTTGCTCTCTCTGTTTGGAATATTTTCCCAGATTTAAGCGTGGATCCCGTCTCCATTATTCAGATTTTGGTTCAGTCATTACCTTTTTCTCGGGATGCTAGCTAGTCTGGGTGACCTAGGCTGCAAATGCACATGTGTGTGTGTGTGCGTGTGTGTGCGTGTGTGTGTGTGTGTGCGTGTGTGTGTGTGTGTGTGTGTGTGTGTGTGTGTAAGCCTAAGGTCAAGGTTGGATATCTTCATCTAGTGCTCCCCACCTGGAACTCACTATGTAGATCAGGATAGCCCACAGAGATCCACCTGCCTCTGCCTTCCAGGTGCTGTCATTAAAGGTATCATCACCATGCCCACTCCATTCTGTTTCTTGAGAAAGGGTCTCTCGCTGGTGCTTGTTAACTGGGCTAGACAGGCTGGTCAGAGGACCCCCAGGACCCACCGGTTCCCTCAGTGCTGGGGTTACAGGCATGCCTACAGGTGCTCTTGTTTGCACTGCAGCGCCCTCTTTAGGTTCTTGGGAACATCTCACCCTTGACACATTCCATATTCCTTCAACTCTTTCTCTCTGTCTTCCCCTGCAAAGCGCTCATCCCTGGGGAACAGGAATTGGTTTCCGGTCACTGCCACACCCAGCACCCATATATCAGGGCTTTGCACAGCAATGTTTATTTGAATGATGTAAAGGGAGGCTTTTTCCTTGAGAGAAGCCTTCCCGCCAGCCTGGTTCTAGAGCCGCATCAGTCCCAAATAAACACACAGGAGGCTATATCAATTATGAAGCTGTTGGCCTTGCTTGTTTCTTACTGGCTAGCTCTGACTTAAGTAATTACCCCATAATTGCTAATCTAAGTATGTCTCTTACCGGAGAAGTTTCTGGGCTTCCTACCCCATGGCATTACATCTTGACTCTCTTGTGTTTCTCCTTCCCAGAGTCCTCTTGGACTCCTAGTCCCAACTATCTAAATTCCTATTGGCCCAACAGTGCTTTATTGACATATACATAGGACTTCCCCA
The DNA here is from genome assembly GCF_017639785.1 of Mesocricetus auratus. Lineage (NCBI taxonomy): Eukaryota > Metazoa > Chordata > Mammalia > Rodentia > Cricetidae > Mesocricetus > Mesocricetus auratus. Next base: position 2,943,869 of record NW_024429216.1, read on the forward strand.
TCAGAATGAAGAACAAAGCTGTCACTGAGCTCCTGGCCCCAGGCGTGCCTGAAGCTGCACAATCGTGAACCGGCCTAGGCAGTTCAAATCCCTCTTGGCTACAGCACCACCTCAGATATCACCTCATGGATGGTGGATTCCTTGCTCACCACAGTCTCCTCATCCTGCGGATCCCTCAGGGCCCAGTGATAAGCAGCCTGGAGTGACTGACAGAGCTGTTTCCTTCCAAAATACAAAAACATTATAGGATTGAGAGCACTGTGAGCAAGGGCCAGGCCTGTAACCAGAGGCTCAGCAAACAAGACCCGGGAAAGGAACAAGGAGAATGGCTTAGCTACCGCAATTATGATCCTCAGGATGTGGTAAGGGGTCCAGCAGACGAAAAACCCCACCACGACAGCTGTGCCCAGTGGCCAGTGACGTCGGGTCAATTGCCGTTGGAGGATGCCGTGGCAAACGGCCATGAACACCAATGGCCCTAGGAAGCCGAGGAGAAATCGAACAGCAGTGATGGTGGCCTCTGCCGCCAATGATCCCCTGTAGTCTATGCCACATGCAAGCTTGGAAGAGGCGTACTCCTGATGTAGCCTACGGTAGACTGCAGAGGGCACCGTGAGCAGCAGGGCCAGCATCCAGGAAGAGACGTGGGCCACCCGCACTGAGAGTGTCCGGTGGTCAGCTGCCTTCCAGGAGGGCCTGAAAGCCAGTAGGAAGAGGTCAGCGCTGAGAGCGGTCAGGAGCAGCACGCTGGCGTACATAGACAGGACAGTGACTGAGGGCAGCAGCCAGCAGCCTACTGCCCCAAATGGCCAGTCACCCTTTCGGATGATGGGCACAGCCAGGAAGGGCAGAGACACACAGCAAAGCAAGTCAGCTACGGCCAGGTGCAGGAACCAAGAGGCCCCCAGCCTGTGGCGGGACTCTTTCCAGGTCACCCAAGCCACCATGGCGTTGCCTGGCACACCCACCAGGAAAATGGCTGTATACAGCAGAAGCAGACTTATGAAGTAGACATCACTGGAGATGTAACCGCCAGCTGGGTAGTCTACGGGGTCATCCAGTGGTAGTCCGCTGTAAAATTCATAATCATACTCATAATCGCCTTCATCGATGGTGGTATAATACTTCCTGTCCCAAGACACCTGCAAGGGACAGACAGGAGGACAAGTCAGTGGGAAAAATTCAAGAGCCTTGTTGTTCAGGGCAGAGATAGCCCAGCAAATTGGGGACAGGGCTGGCCCCCACAGCTCAGGGACAGGGCCAGCCCAGGTGCTCCCTACTAGAGGGACCAATACTGTGATGTTAGGGTGCCTGCACTACTCCAGGGTACCAACATTCTATGATGGTTATTGTCAGCTGGCAACTTGACAGATTCTGAAGCATCTGGGAGATGGGGTCTATCTTTGTTGTGCTAACTGATGTGAGAAGATCCATATTAATTGCGGGAGGGACCTGACTGGGATTGTGGTCAACAGGATGGCTCAGCAGTGAAGGAACTTGCCACTAAGGCTTATGGCCTGAGTTCAATCCCTGAGGCCCCCCACATGGTGAAAGAGAGCTGACTCCAAAAAGTTATCCTCTGACCTCCACACATGTGCCAAAGGGCACACGGGCACACACACACACAAAGATTTTTAAATGAAATAAAAATAAGTGGGAAAAGTGTTCTGGGCAATGACATACATTCACCACTAATGTTTCCATTTAGTTTTGTTTTGGTTTTCAAGACAGAGTTTCTCTGGGTAGTCCTGGACGTCCTGGAACTCGTTCTGTAGACCAGGCTGACTTCGAACTTGGAGAGATCTGCCTGCCTCTGTGTAGGAGGAAAACAATACCGCCATTAACCATGTGACTTACTAGAGGCGCATACAGATGAGGTAATAAAAGAGCAGTTTACCACACCGCTAACCACACCCACTTTAGGCATAACTAAAGACGTATACGGATGTAGGTGGTGAACTATGTCACTAGCCAGGCCCACTTTTGGGCATGGCCAGGGGCGTTACGAGGGAAGGTATAAAAGACTGAACAATGGAAGTCTTGGTCTCTTTTTCTGGCTTTCAGCTTCCAGTTTGGCAGCGGAAAACTACTCTGCTCATCTGGGTTACTTGTTTGGTATCTTGTGAGTAATTTCTACAATAAATACTTAGTTTTACTTTCAGTAAGTGTGCTGTTTATCGTTACAGCATCATTTGGTGTGAGAAGTTTCGGAATCTGGATCCAGGAGCCCAGAAAAACAGCTATTCCTTGGCCCAACCAGGCACACGTGGACTCTCCTTTCGCTAAGTTCCCCACCACTTCTCTCTGCAAGGCACAATTCCTGCCGCCGGGAACCAGTACCTTCTACCTGCCGGCAGCCTACTGATTTCGGCCTGAATAAAACTCCACTGGTAACAAACTTAACTGCTTTATACAATGTCAGCTAACATTACGATGCAGGATGTTAAGAATTTTCTTGTTTTTGTATGGATAGGATTTTAGAAAGGGTTGAGGACCTACCTGAAAGGTACTTCCTACCCACGATGGTGATTATTAGTTTCATAATCAATATAATTTTGCTAAAGAAATGGTTCAAAAATAGGACGAAACTTATACAGGTCATACGGTCATCGCAGGATAGTTATGAAATCCTAATACGAAGAATTCAGGAAATGCGAAATTCCTTGCAGGATAGTAAGGAAGGTTTGGTAGAAAGTATTCAGGATATTAAAAATGATAATGTAGGTCTGACAAACAGGTTTAAAGAGACGGAACACAAAATTGAATTACTTTCAGGAAAAATGTGTTCAACAAATAGAATAGAAAAAGTGGAACACAATGTTGAAACATTTAGCCAACAAAACTGTTCCATGTTTGATGATTTCACTAGCAAACTACAAAGACTGGAACATAAGATTGAAATGCTAACAGAAAAGATTTGTTCCATGTCTGAGAGCAATGACAAACTAGCTGATAGAATGTCATTTCTGGAAGGCAGTTTACATGCCATTGAGATACTTTCTAAGGATGAGAATATTAAATATTTGGAATTACGTGTAAATGATGAATGCAAAAAAATGAAAGATTCGCCGGGCGGTGGTCAGTGAGTTGGAGGTCAGCCTGGTCTACAGAGCGAGTTCCAGGACAGCCTCCAAAGCTACAGAGAAACCCTGTCTTGAAAGAAAGGAAGGGTGGGGGCAATAGAATGGTAGCATGCTTGTGAGCTCAGTGAATAAATACAGGAATAAATTCTTAAAAAATAAAAACAAAATCCACCTGGAGCAGTTGTTTCAATAGTATAAACACAGGAAGAACGGAATGTTGTGTTCCCCATGGTTTATTTACTCACAAACACGGCTCCTGGGTACTTTTTGTTCTTGGAAAGGGGTTTTCATGTAGCTCAGGCTAGTTTCACATGTGCTGGGTAGCCAAGGATGACTATGAGCTTCTGCTGCTTCCATCTGAGTGATTTCCAGAGGGCACCACCACACCCAGCCCTCGAACATTTTTGTGATTATTCTGAGTGTCCATCCAAGGACAGAGGCACAGTCCAAAATCTGTTTCCTCGAAGCTGACATCCCAATGGGAAAAACCAAGAAGTGAGGACACAAGAGATTTGCCGTATTTTCCAAAGCATAATAGTTGAAAGAGGAAGACGGCAAGACCAGCCTTGGCTGTATAGTTAGAGGCCAGTCTAGGCTTCATGAGACCCTGCCTCAAAAAAAATTGCTGTAGGGAGAAAGAAATCCCAGAGAAGACTGTGGCGGCATTGCACACAGATGGTAAGGGAAAGTAGCATTTGAGCAGAAACTAAAAGAATTAAGGGAGACGATGAGGACCTAGAATGAGGATAATGCATGACGGCTGTGTTCAAAGAACAGCAAGAAATAAAGGGAGTGAGAACAAGCCAGGCATGATGGCATGCACCTGTAATCTCAGCACTCAGAATGTGAGGCAGGAGGATTGTCATGAATTCCAAGCCAGCTTGGCTACTTAGTGATTATTAGGACAGTCAGGGTTTACATTAGCAAAATGCTGTCTCAGTGAAGCATGGTTAGTCCTGCCCTCTTGTAACTGCAGATCTTGGGAGGCTTAGGCAGGAGGATCAGGAGTTCAAAGCCACACCCTAGGCTACACACTACAGGAGACCCTGTGTCAAAGGGGGAGGTACTGGAGAGATGGCTCCATGATTAAGAGCACTGGCTGCTCTTATAGAGGACCCAGGTTCTGTGCCAGCACTCCCACGGGGGCTCAAAACTGAGCCATGTATCCCGCTCCTACCCTAACCCCCCCATTTTTAACTGTTGTTGTTGTTTGTTTGGAGGTTCTTAGATTTATTTATTTGATGTGTATCAACGTTTCCCTGCATGTGTGTATATGAACCACACACATACATGCCTGGAGTCCATGGAAGTCAAAAGAAGACACTGGATCCCCTGGACAGTTCCAGACAGTTGTGAGCCACCATGAGGGTGCTGGGAAGAGCAGCTAGTGCTCTTAACTACTGGTCCTGCAGGGGGCGCTGGGCAGCTCACAGTTGTCTGTAACTCTAGCTCCAGGGGATCGGACGCCCTTTCCTGGACATTATGGGTACATGCACTGAGGTGCACAGACACACGTGGTTTTAAAGTTTAAAAACGGCAACAAAAGGACCTGATCCAACAACAATAACAGTTCTAGCACATAAGAAGGTACGGTTCACAGAGTATTTTGTGTATAATCCAGGCATGGCCCTAAACATCTTTCAACATTGTATCTCCTAAGCATTCCATCAACACTCCAGTTTTGATACAGTCTTGGTAAACTGATTTCTACTGTTGACCTAGGCACAGAGTGGGTGAACAAGATACTTACAACCCTACTAAGCTGGGTGGTGGCCCACGCCTTTAATCACAGCACTGGGGAGGCAGAGGCAGGTGGATCTCTGTGAGTTCGAGGCCAGCCTGGTCTACAGAGCGAGTTCCAGGACAGGCTCCAAAGCTACACACACACACACACAAAATCCTGTCTTGAAAAAGAAAACAAACAACTGCAACAACAACAAAAATGAGTCAGCTAAAGTAGAAGACAGAACTGAATCATCAAGCCCTGAAGTATTACCACCCCCAGATCCGAAGCTAGATGGATGGCAGTCAAGCCTGGCTCCGTCCATGTCTTTTCCTGGGACCCACCTCACCAGTGCAGTGGGATCTCAGAGTTAATGCATGAGGAACACACGCATGACACAGAGTGCACTGGGGAGGACAGGACCTGGGTGGGAGGGGACACGTCAGAGTGACTGGAACCTGCAACTTTCTCTCATCTGACTATTATGGGCTGCCTGGCACTGCCCAGAGCCTCGGCCAACACTGTCAAAACAGGAAGGACACAGAGGAAGTTGGGACACTCCGAACTCTGCCAGGTAGTCAAGCAATTTTTCTGAGTATTTTTCCATCCTTAAAAGTAACATGCATCTGGTTTTTAAAACTTCACTTGCCACCCCAGCACTCAGAGGCTGAGGCAGGAGGAATGCCATGATTGTAAGGTCAACCTGCAGTATAAGGCCAGACCCTGTCTCAAACAAAAACAAAACAAGCTATACAAAAACATAGCAAAAGAACAACAAAAAAACTCAAAGCTTGGACAGCTGTGTGGCGTTCAGCGAGTAGCCTAACCTCTCTGTGCTTCGGTCTGTAAAAGGGAATAATCAAATAACCCACCTTAGAGAACACTGGGAATGTTCTATGTGCTCAATAGATCTGCTATGGAGAAAGTGACTGCTACAGTGCTGGTCATCAGCAAGCAATGGGTGTGTGCCTGACGGTGTGTGTGTTATAGCTGCTGTTATCAGGTATATACACAGCCTCTCTCCCCTTCTCTGACCCCCTCCTGTACAGCTCTTACTGATAGCAATCCAGGACAGTTTCTGTACCCAGACACTATCAGTCCGTGGTATTTTTGTCTGTGAAGAGAGATAGGGAAGATTCCTGGCAATCATTCTCTCTGTCTCTGTCTCTGTCTCTGTCTCTGTCTCTGTCTCTCTCTTTCTCTCTGTCTCTGTCTCTGTCTCTGTCTCTCTCTCTCTCTCTCTCTCTCTCTCTCTCTCTCATCCATTCCCACTTAGCTCAGTGCTCTACCACTGAGCCGTCTTCTGAGCCCTTCCAATTTCTTGAGACAGAGAGTCTCACTGAACCTCGGGTTTGCCAACTGGATCAACAGACAGGCCAGGAAGCACCAGAGACCTTCCTCTCTGGTACTGGAATTACAAATGGACACTGCTGCACCCAGTGGCATCGCTGTCATTTTGTTTTGGCTTGGTTTTTGTTTTGCTTTGTTTTTTGAGACAGGGTTTCTCTGTGTAGCCCTGGCTGTCCTGGAACTCGCTCTGTAGACCAGGTTGGTCTTGAACACAGAGATCCACCTGCCTCTACCTCTCAAGTGTTGGGATTAAAGGCATGAACCAACACTGCCTGGCTGAATTATTGTGTTTTACAATAAATCAGTTATATTTGTTTGATTCTATGCACTATACATAAAATAGTATTGCCACTGTTTTTACATATGTATTTATTCATGTTTATGTATGCCTGTGTGTGTGTGTGTGAACATGTTTGCACAAGCATGCTTGCATGGTACAGCTCACAGTGGAGGTCAAAGGGAGTCAGCACTTTCCTTCCACCAAGTGGGATCCCAGGATCAAATACCAGTTGTCAGGCTTGGCTGCAAATACATTTGCCTATCGAGTCATCTTGTCCCACAAATTGCTACTTTGTTGTTGTTTGTTGTTTGTTTGCTGGCCTGGAATTTTCTATGCAGACTGACTAGCGTTACAGTCACAGAGATCTGCCTACCTCTGCCTCCTAAATGCTAGGGTTAAAAGCCTGGTCTACCACACATGACTTGTTTCTAATTTTTACTCATGAATACCTGCGTGTGTCTGTTCAAGTGTGCGCCACATGTGTGCAGTTACCTGTGCGGACCAGGAAAGGAAGTCAGATTCCCTAGAGCTGGAGTAGCAGGTGGTTGTGAGTCACTTGATATGATTGATGGGTGCTGGGAACAGAACCCAGGTCCTCTGAAAGAACAGTACGTGCTCCTAACCACTGAGGCATCTCCTCAACCCCAAGCTAAGCATAGTGGCACACACCTTTAATCTCAGTGCTCTGGAGGCAGAGGCAGGCGGATCTCTGTGAGGTTGAGATCAGCCTGGTCTATGGAGCCAGTTCCAGGACAGCCAGGGCTACCCAGAGAAACCCTGTTTTGAAAAAAACCAAAATAATAATAGTAATATACAAGCTGATGAGAAGAGAGAGGTTGGTGGGTGTGGATCTGAGCAAATCTCAGATATATTGTCATAATGAAACATGCTATTTGTTTTTTGTTTTACGAGACAGGGTTTCTCTGTATTGTTTTGGAGGCTGTCGGTCCAGCCTGGCCTCGAACTCACAGAGATCCGCCTGCCTCTGCCTACCGAGTGCTGGAAACATGCTATTTTATATACAAAAAATGCAATAAAATGGGAAAGCCTGGCCATGGGATACATTCCTGAAATTACAGCACTTAGGAGACTGAGGCAGGAGGATTGCCATGAGTGTGAGGTTAGTCCGGTCTACATACCAAGTTCCAGGTCAGCTTACACCATACCATGAGACCCTGTCTCTGACAAACTAGAAAATAGGGCTGAGGACAAGACTCAGCTGGAAGAGTGTTTACCGATACTACATAAACAGGACATGGTGACACATCCCCGTAACCTCAGCACTTGAGTTTGAGGCCAACTGGTCTCAAGGAGAGAGAGAGAGAGAGAGAGAGAGAGAGAGAGAGAGAGAGAGAGAGAGAGAGAGAGAGAGAGAGAGAGAGAGCACTGATGTTCACTGTGCATGTATTATGTTTCAGAAATGACTGTCCTTACCATCCTAGACGTGGGGTTTATAATTACCCCGATTTCCCAGAACTTGGGCTCCACCCGTGTGGCCTCCAGTGTGTTCCTGGCATCTAGAAAAGTCCTTAGAGTTCATATTTGGTGAGTGAAAGAATAAATTAGGAAAGTGAAACCTGAAGGAGGCTAAGCTACGGCTGCTTCGGGTCTGAGAGTGATGGCTTGGCAGATACAGTGCTCAACCCGCAAGCCTGCCGACCTGAGTTCGATTCCTGGCACATGCAGGGATCTGAGTTCTGTAGGTTGTCCTCTGGCTTCTCAATGCAGGTTGTGGTATGCATGCCCGTTTGCACATGCAATAAATAAATAAATAAATGCAATTTAGAAAGAAAGAAAGGTACACTTTTGTGCTGCTACACACACAAACTTTTTTTTTTTCTGAGACGGGGTTGCTCTGTGTAGCTTTGGAGGCTGTCATGGAACTCACTCTGTAGATCAGACTGGCGTCGAACTGGCAGATCCTCCTGCCTCTGCCCCCGCCCCGACTGCTGGGATGAATCACCAGTGTGTGACACCACCACCCGGCTGCACACGAACAAATTGTTAAGAAAAAAAATAATACAAAATGTGCCTCTGTGTTAGAAATAAGAATCGGACTGGCAATATGCTTATGCTGGGAAACGGACTCTTACGGAATGTGCTCAGTTTACAAGAAACCCCAGAGGAGCCCCGTGACAACCCTCACACACCTCTGTGCGCAAGAGTAAATTCACCCTTGGCCTAAAGTGACCCTTGCTGTCCAATGATGTAGTGACATGGAATGTGAGAGCTGCCCACCAGACACAATGGCTTTTGGAGGACTGGCCCCAACCTAGGGATCCCTGAGGGACAGCGTGTCCTGCACCGCAGGGTGTAACAATACCTATCTGCTTCATCTCGAACTTTCTACTGGGCTGATCTAGATAGTACCACGGATCTGGGGCTCTGACGTGTTTTCCCCGAGCCGTGATAATAATGTCTATCTGGAGGGCTGAGGGTGTGGCAGAGTGCATTTCGGCATGCATGAAGTCCTGCATTCTCTCCCAGCCACCGCAGAAACTGTGTATGACAGCCCGTGCCTGCAGTCCCAGCACTCTGGAGGCAGGGAGGCAGGACAATTTGCCACACAGTGAGTTTGAGAGCAGCCTGGGCGACATGAGATCTTACTTCAGAAAAAAAACATAAAATACCAATCTGGAATTCTTACTCCCAAGATTTCAAAGTGAGTACTTCTAGGAAGTCAAAGTCATAATAAAACTCCTCTCACCCTCCGTCATGTCTTCCTCCTTACCTTCTTCTCTTCCAACTCGTCTCAAATTGGCCAAATGCAGTTTTACAAGCGCAGTGTCAGGCCTTGGCAGCTGCTAGGGAGCCCAGGGTCTGTCTCCACCAGGGACAGTTGTTAGTGAGTCTCAGCGATCCGGACCCGACCTGTTCCCCCAGATCCTATGGGATTCTCTGAGGGCTCCGGTGAAATCTTCTTAACCGGGAAAAGTGGGTGTGGCCTCCTCCCTGCCTCAGGGGAATATTTGTCTCTTCTTCCTCCCGTGAGTCACAAATTAACCCGTGGACAGAAAAGGTTGGAAAAGTCTAAAGTGTGGCGAGCTGGACAGTGTCTCCACCCTTAATCTCACCGTCACCAACTTCCTGGAAGCCAGATCTGTGTGGACACGGGTCTAGAGGGTTGTCTTTGGAACCAACTCCCACCCATTGCCAGCCCTGAAGGGCTCCTAAGGCTCTGCAGTAAATACTAGTTAGCTCCCAGCTGACCCAAACCTGACCTCCTGCTCTGGTCTCTGCCTCTCCTGTCTGTTAGCCACAGACTCTCAAAGATTTTTTTTCCTTCCTCAAATGTTCTGAAGAAGACAGCCCAGAGTTAAAACCCCACTCAGGCCAGGCAGTGGTGGCCAACGCCTTAAATCCCAGTGCTCTGTGTTTGAGGCCAGCCTGGTCTACAGAGTGAGTTCTAAAACTGAACAGCCGGGGCTGTTGTTACACAAAGAAACCCTGTCTCAAAATAAATAAATAAATAAATAGCATAGCATAGCATAGCATAGCATAACATAACATAACATAAAAACCCCACTCAGAAAGATCAAGAAGCCATTCCCAGGCCCTGAGACTTCCACGGAACCTAAAATTGCCAAGTCCTGCCCCTCTCTGGACCTCCGTTTTTTTCCACCTGTAAAATGGAAAAGACATAGCAGGCATGGGAAAGCAAGCTTGTCATCCCAACGCTCTGGAGGCAGAGGCAAGGAACATCTCAAGCCGGAGACCCGTCTGGTCTACACAGCAAGAAGACACTGTCGCAAAATGCTACCGACAGGGCTGGAGAGATGAGTAGGTGGGAAGTGCTTGTCACACACATGTGAACCCTAAGTTTGAATTGCTGGAACCCACATGAAAGTCGGGTGCAGTAAGACGTGTATGTCATTCCAGCATTTGCAGAGTCAGGGGAGATGGGAGACCCCGTGGAAACACCTGGGCCAGCTAGTCTGGTCTCTGCCACTGCAAGCAGAAGGAGACAGTCTCAACCAAAGCAGAAGTTGAAGGTTTTCTGACCCTTCAGATCTAAACTGTGACTCTCAGGCCTGTGTGCATGCAGACTTAAAACGAAAAAGAAAAAAAATAGTAACAACAGAAAAAGAAGTTGACCATAGTTGACTGTTCTTGGTTTTGTCTTGTTCTGTTTGAGACAGGGTCACCGGTAGCCTGGAGAGACTCCAGACTCATAGTGATTTGCCTGCCTCGGTTTCCCAAGTGCTGGGGTTAAAGGTGTCCCCAACTCTATAGTACACTATCTCCAAATACACAACCTCACACATGGGGTGCAGGCTTAGGATGCTAAGCAAGAAGACATGACCTCACCAGGCAGTGGTGGCACGAGGAGTCTTTAGTCCCAGCACTTGGGAGACAGAGGCAGACAGATCTCTGGGAGTTCAAGGACAGCCTTGCTTACATTGTGAGTCCCAGGATATCCGTAGCTACACAGAGAAACCCTGTCTTGGAAACACAAAGAAACAAACAAAAAAGAAGACATGACTTCAACCCTGACCTTGAATCTCCTCACTCAGCAGTTTTTGTTGGTCCTGTTTCTCTCCGAGCCATGCTTAAGGCCTTGAGGGGATGTGGTCATGAATTCTTCTGTTGGTATTTAGAGTGTTAAGTCACGTTGCTAGAGGAAGCTGCTCTGGGTCAAGAATCTGCAGACTCTGTGATCTGATGCAGGCCTCTCTCATCCTGACAGGCCTCTGTGTCCTCTATGCCTCAAGTAGAGTTTCATGGGAACTTAACTGGTTAACAAATGTGCTAAGATGGTGATAGTCCCAGAGCGTGGCTCAGTGTTAAGGTATTTGCCTAGAATTCCCCAGTGACAGACTGGGGGTGTGGCTCAGTGGTAGAACCCCTGCCTAGAATTCCCCAGTGAGGGGCTGGGGTGTAACTCAGTGGTAGAACCCTGCCTAGAATCCCCAGTGAGGGACTAGGGGTGTGGCTCAGTGGTAGAACCCCTGCCTAGAATCCCCAGTGAGGGACTGGGGGTGTGGCTCAGTGGTAGAGCCCCTGCCTAGAATCCCCAGTGAGGGACTAGGGGTGTGGCTCAGGGATAGAACACTTGCCTAGAATCCCCCAGTGTATTGGTTAATTTCCTGGGCTGTAATAAAATACCATGACCAAAAGCAATTGATGGAAGAAAGAGTTTAGTTTGACTGATGGTTCTAGAGGATTAGTCAATAAAATCAAGAGGCCCTAGCAGCAGGCTTTGGAGCAGTAAGCTGGTTGATGACATTTTCACCCACACACGGAACACAGAGAAAGAATTCAGGAAGTGAGGTAAGAATATAAATCCCCCTCCCAGAGGCTACCCCCAGAGACCTATTTCCTCCAGCAAGGATCTGTAACCCCTTCAAACAGCGCCACCAACTGGTCAAATGGTAGAGTGTGGGGACACCAGACCTTGAGCAGAAACCCACTTCCCCTTCGGCCTGGGAGCAGGCATCTGTGTAATGTTTACTGAAAACAATTCAGTGCTTTAAAGCTCTTGATAGGGCTCAGATAAGGGCTCGCTCACTGAGATACCATGACTTTCACACCCCCTATGGCTAGATGCCTCTTCCTGTCCCCGCCCCCTGCGGTGTCTCCGGGATTCTGGGGCCGGAGATTAAACCACCAGCCAGGAGGGTGAGAAGTGGAAAGAATGGTATGTAAATGGATGGCAAAAGTCCTTAAAAAGGGAAGCTCTTTTTTCTTGGAGGGACTTCTCCTGAGACTTCTCTCTCCTAAGTGGACTTGGAATCTCCTCCTAAGCTGACTTGGGAAGCATAAAGTTTTCTTAAAGCAACCGACCAGTCTCTGTGTCATCTATCCCGACCACCTCGCTACATTCTCGGATGCAGGCCGCACAGCAGGTGCAACAGTAGAGCTTACCTGGAACTTTCCTCAGTAACAGACAGTGAGGAGGTTAAGATTCAGCGGTAGACACCAAGTATTGGAGGACCGAGAGGCCAGCCTGGTCTACAGAACAAGTTCCAGGACAGTCTCCAAAGCTACACAGAGAAACCCTGTCTCAAAAAAAGAAAATATTGAGGACTGTGGTGGAAATACATATGAAACCACCAAGTGTTTCCAGTTATACCCTTAAAATTCAGGACCTAAGCATATTATGGAGGACCTCTACCACTGAGCCACACCCCCAGCCCCCCACTGGGGGATTCTAGGCAGGGGCTCTACCACTGAGCCACACCCCCAGACCCTCACTGGGGGATTCTAGGCAGGGGCTCTACCACTGAGCCACACTCCAGCCCCCCACTGGGGGATTCTAGGCAGGGGCTCTACCACTGAGCCACACCCCCAGACCCTCACTGGGGGATTCTAGGCAGGGGCTCTACCACTGAGTCACACCCTCAGACTCAAGAATATTTTTACGCTGAGGGCTGGAGAGATGGCTCAGTGGTTAAGATCACTCACTGGCTACTCTTCCAGAGGACCTGGGTGCAATTCCTGGCACCCACATGGCAGCTCCCAACTGTCTGTGACTCTAGTTTCAGGAGATCTGATACCCTCACACAGACACAGATGCAAGCAAAACGCTAACGCACATGGGGTAAGAAGAAATTATTTTTTAAAAGGATATTTTTATGCAGATCACACATCAAAAGTGTTATCTTGCATAGGTTAATAAAATATATGGACAGAAGCTGGGGCTGTAGAACCATCCTTGCAGGCTCCTCCTTTTCTTCCACTCTGGTTTTTGAGACAGGGGCTCTCAATGGGACCGGCCTAGGCCAGCTGCCAGCCCTAGAGATGCACCTCCCCCGTGCTGAGGTTACAAGAGCACACGCCACAGAGCCTACCTTTGTACACGGGTTCTGGGGCTGGAGCGCATGCCCTCATGCTTGAATGGCAAGCACTTGGCTCACTGAGCCGTCTCCCAGGCCCCCTCGTATTTCATCTCGGAAGACTCTAATGATAAGTGTAATACGCTCCCAGGGTGCAAGAAGTCTGAGGCTCCCAGGGCTCACCGGGACATGGGAAGGTTCTGGCCCCAGACTTCGCAGCCCGACATCTGAAGACCAGATGGGTACGCAATGCCTGTCGAGGGCGGGGGTTGGGGGAGGGGAGGGAACGCACTAGAGTCCACCGAGCTCTCAGCCCACTTCCTTTCCTGGCCACTTCCCCTTCCAAACTCTGTTGACAGAGCAGATTCCACAGGCCACACATTTGGCAATCCTCTGGCCCCGTGGCCAACTTCTGTTTGGGGCAGGGCTGGTTTACCCCAGCTGCTGGGGTCACCACCTAGATCCCTTCTGTGATAATCACCTGTCGCACGTCCAGATCTTTTGGGGTTTTTTAGATTAATTTATTTTCACCCTATAGTACATGAGTATTTTGCCTGTGTGTGTATCTGTGACCACATGCACGACTAGGGGACCTGAAAAGGACATCAAATCCCCTGGAACTAGAGTTACAGACAGTTGAGAGCCACCACGTGGATGCTGGGAACCAAACTTGGGTCCCCTGGAAGAGCAGCCAGTGCTCTTAAACCACTGAGATGTCTCTCCAGTCCCTCTTTTTGTTTTATACTGCTTTTGAAGCAGGGTCTCTCTGTGTAGCCCAAACTCACAGAGATCCACCTGTCTCTGCCTTCTAAGTGCTAGGATTAAAGTCGTGCGTCCAGCCTCTACCCCCTGAGCATGGAGGTTACTGGTGTGTACCATCATGCAGGGTTTTGTATGTCTGTGTGCACATGCGTGTGTGTGCATGTGTGAATGTGTGTGTTTGTTTTGCTGTTTTGTTTTGAGACCAAGTCTTGCCGTGTATCCCTAGCTGGCCTGGAACTCATTATAAAGACTAGGAGGGCCTCCTCTGCCTCTGTGTCTGGAGCGCTGGAATTAAAGGCACATACCACCATCCGGGGTTTTATCCCATGCTGGCAACTGAACCCCAGGCTTGATGCATTCGAGGTAAGCACTCTACCTAGTGAAATACATCCTATCCTGGGCCCGGCTCTCTCTCTCTCATTTATTTATTTATTTATTTATTTTGGTTTTTTGAGACAGGGTTTCTCTGTATTGTTTTGGAGGCTATCCTGGAACTCGCTCTGTAGACCAGGTTGGTCTCGAACTCACAGAGACCCGCCTGCCTCTGCATCCCGAGTGCTGGGATTAAAGGCATGTGCCACCAACGCCCGGCTCAGACCAGGCTCTTAAAACAGCACCTCATTCTGGATGGAGCTGGGCAGAAGGTGACCCGCTACCTACTACTTACTCTCTGAACCAAGAAGGGGTGCTCGTGGGAAGCAGACCGGGGAGAGGGGAGGCATGGACACAAGAGGGAGAAGCCAGAGGATGGAACTGCCCGGTGGGTAGTAGGAAGGAGGTTGCTCTCCACTGGGTGGGCTTAACGGGCGTGGGTGAGCAGGTGGCCCGTGTGGTTTTTCCTGGAATGGAGAAGCAAGGGGAGGAAGAGGTTTGTAGAGGGTGTCTGGGGCATGGGTGAGGAGGTCAGGAGTGAGACAGTCACAACAGCGAGACCACTTGGAGTGGGGTGGGAACGACACCTATAATCCCACCGTGTGGGAGGTGGAGGCAGAAGGATCAGGAGTTCAAAACCAGACTCAGTTATATATCCAGCCTAAGGCTAACCTAGATGAGATCCTGTCTCAAAACAAAATTTCAACTCCACAGACGCCATCCAGAAATTACAATGAAGTCAGGTGTGGTGGCGCACGCCTTTAATCCCAGCACTCAGGAGGCAGAGGCAGGTGGATCTCTGTGAGTTCCTGGCCAGCCTGGTCTACAAAGCAAGTTCCAGGACAGACAGAGCTACGAAGAGAAACCCTGTCTCAAAAAATAAAGAAAGAAGAAAAAAAAAGGTTCTGATGAAGTTGGTGTCACCAAATAGAAAGTGTCACTAACACAACATGGGCAGTAGGGAGGGTCTAACAGAGACAAACTCTAGGATTTTACTTATATTTTTTATTGGCTTGGACTTTGTGAGACTGTGTAAGTCTCCCTGGGTAACCCAGGCTGGCTTCGAATGCTCTCAGTTCTGGTTTCTGAGGCTTCAAGGTGCTGGGGTACAGGCTTGCAACCCCACACCCAGTTTTTCCCTTACTGAATCTTTTTTTTTCCCTTTTTTTTTAGTGTGCTGACCAGAAAATTCAAAACCATTCACCCAACTGCCTCTGGGGTTGGTCTGTACGTATTTTCTCTAAGGCAAGATCACACATCATAAAAGAATGCACTTACAGCCAACCATATAACTCAGCAGCGAAAGGTGATTGCAGACAAGCCTGATGACCTGGGTTCAATTCCCGGGACCCTCAAGGTTTAAGTGAGAGAAGCAATTCCAACAAGTTGTCCTCTGACCTCCACGCATACCCCGTGGCATGTTCCCAGCACCATCCGTCCCCATAAAGTAAATAAATAAATGCTTAAAAAACTAAATAACATGTTTTGGTACCTTTTCATTTTTAAATCTTTATTGTGTAAGCCACAGGCAGCTGTTTTTACAAAGCCGGAATCACACCGAACACTGGTCGTGAACAGACATCGTTGTAGGCATAAAGGATGGGTTGGACACAGTGGTATAAGCCTATAATCACAACATTAGAGGAACGGATGCAGGAGGATCAGGTCAAAGCAGATGAGGCTACTGGGACCTTGTGTCAAAAAAAAACTGTGGTGGTGGTGCACATCTTTAGTCCCAGCACTCGGGAGGCAAAGGCAGGTGGATCTCTGTGAATTCAGGGTCAGCCTTGTCTACAGAGCAAGCTCCAGGACTGCTAGTACTGTTACACAGAGAAACCCTGTCTTGAAAGAAACAAAACAAACAAACATACAAAAAAACTGATGGGGGTTGTCCTATATATATGTTTCTCTTATTGGTTAATGAATGAAACACTATTTGGCCAATGAGGCAGGAAGATAGGTGAGACTAGGAGACACGGAGAATTCTGGGAAACATAGGCAGCCAGAGTCGTCATGTAGAGCCCGGGAAGACAGGACGTGCTGGGCATTTCTCCGGTAAGCCAAGACCCACATGGAAATACATAGGTTTATGGAAATGGGTTAATAATTAAGACAGAGCTAGCCAGTAAGAAGCCCGAGCCACCAGCCAACAGTTTTATAACTAACATAGCATCCGTGTGTTCATTTGGGGCTGAAGACCAGCAGGACCCGCCGGGACAAAGACCCTCTTGTTACAAATGACAGTGACGAATAACATGAAATTCTCTTGTTCTCTGCTTACGCTGTCCCCGGAAGTCACCATTATTACACGAGTATCTGCCCGGCCACTGCAGAGTGGACAGCACAGCAAAGGTCTCCCTTAGAAACGAAAGCCAAGTAACACCTTAATGTGATGGTTTTCTTCAAAGGAATTCGTGCCTGTAATCCCAGCATCTGGGAGGATCCTGAGTTCAAGGCTAGCCAGGGCGACTTAGAAAGAGTCTCATGAATTTAAACATGCAGAGGGGAGGGAGGAAGGGAGGGAGCAGGAGAGGGAGGAGGAAAGGAAAACAAGAACGGAGGCAGAGGAAGGAGAGAAGGAGGAAGAGGGTGGCGTCTCCTCTACACCGCTTGACTCTTCTGGGTCAAGGTGTCCACCGTGGAGCGAGTGAAAGACTTGCTGTCCCTGACCACCGAGTCCTCTGAGAGGGCGTTTCGGATGATGCTGGGGAGTGACCTGAGAAGCCGCCCTTGGAAGCCCCGGCCAGCCACGACATAGATGATAGGGTTGACACAGCAGTTGATGTAGGCCAGGGACACACAGAAGGCGTTCAGCCTCTGCACCTTCACGAAGGTGGGCGAGGACTGGGGAAGCCAGGCAATCATCATCCCTGTCACCTGGTAAGGCAGCCAGAAGACGAAGAAACAGGCCACCACGGCCACCACCACCTTGAGCGTCTTGGTGGAGCGTGTGGCCCTGCGACTCCAGGTTCGTACCAGGAGGAAGGTGTAGCAGATACTGAGAGTGAGCAGAGGCCACACAAAGCCCAGTAGCAGGCGCATCATGGCCACCGTCCTCTCCTTGTGGATGCCACCCTTCCCGTAGTCAATGCCACACATCAACTTATCGGAGAAGGGGTCTTGGTACACCTGACGGAATATGAAGGATGGGATGGTGAGGAGTAGCGCTAAGACCCAGGCCACTCCACAGGCCATCCACGCCAGGCCGGGCCCCCGGACCCTCTGACACCAGATGGGGTTGAATACCAGCAGGAAGCGGTCAGCGCTAATGGTGGCCAGCAGCAGGATACTGGCATACATGTTAAGCAGAATGAGTGAGGGCAGGACCGTACAGGCCTGGTGGCTGAAAGGCCAATGGTCGTGTTTTATGATGGCCATGAATAGGACAGGCAGTGCCAAGCAGGAGAGGAGGTCGGCCACCGCCAGATTCAGGAACCAGATGGCATTGATGGTACGTCTGGCCTCGGATGCTGTCACCCACACCACCAGGATGTTCCCAGGGATTCCCACCAGGAACACAGCCGAGAAGATGAGCAGGGCTGCAATATCTTCATGATGAAACCGCTCAACGATGGGACCATCCACAGGCATGTCAGGGTTATAGGTCCCACTGGGGTAATCATAGTTGCTGTAGTCATCGGAGATGTTGCTGGTGGAATCCTAAGCAGAACCAAAGGGGTAGACGGTGTGTGAGATGGCAGACACATCCCCAGGGAGGTGCAGCATTGCCCTATTGCTCTGAGTCAGCTCCACCACGGGGATACTGGAGGTCTGAGTAATCAGCCCAGTTTAAAGTTTTTATTCTGCGACGGGGTCTCTGCAGGTTACCCAAGCTGATCTCGAACTCGTTCTGTACCCTAGGCCGAACTGAAATCATACCAGTCCCCCTGCCTCGGCTGCCCCAGTGATGAGAGGATAGGCGAGGCCCGCCATACTTGATCTTCAGGGCAATATTGGTGGGGCAGAGGAGTGGAGTTGAGATGGGGTCTCGCTCTGTAGACCAGGCTAGCCTCTCATTCACAGAGATCAGCCTGCCTCTGCCTCCCGAGAGACGGAATCAAAGTCACGCGCTGCTATGCCTCACCAATGGGATGTTTTTTTTAATATATCTGCCCAATGGGATGCTTTTTTAATTTATCATTGTCTATATATGTGTCCATGTGCCGTTCCATGTGTGTCCATGTACGTGGAAGTCGGATGACAACTCTTTGGAGTGCGTTCTCTCCCTCAATCTTTATGTGGGTTCTGGGATAGAACTCAGCTCTCCAGGCTTTGGGGGTAAGCATTTTACCTGCTAAGCCCATCTCACTACTGATGAGTAGTGTGTGTGTGTGTGTGTGTGTGTGTATTAGTGCAGGTGCCCCAGGAATCTAGAAGAGGTCATTGGACCCCCTGGAACTATAGGTGGTTGTGAACTACCCTGCATAAGAGCTAGGAACTCAACTCCCAGACCTCTGGCAACTCCTCTTGACTGTTGGGCCGTCTCTCCAGATCCCAGGGAAATATTTTTTTTTTTCTTTTTGGGTTTTTTCGAGACTGGGTTTCTCTGTGTGGCTTTGGAGGCTGTCCTGGAACTAGCTCTTGTAAACCAGGCTGGCCTCGAACTCACAGAGATCCACCTGCCTCTGCCTCCCGAGTGCTGGGATTAAAGGTGTGCGCCACCACCGCCTGGCCCCAGTGGAATATTTTAAAGAATAAAAATGTGTATGAGGGCCGGGCGTTGGTGGCGCACGCCTTTAATCCCAGCACTCGGGAGGCAGAGGCAGGCGGATCACTGTGAGTTCGAGACCAGCCTGGTCTACCGAGCGAGTTCCAGGACAGCCTCCAAAGCCACAGGGAAACCCTGTCTCAAAAAACCAAAAAAAAAAAAAATGTGTATGAGGACTGTCAAGCGCTCAACTCAGCTTGAGCTATGTGGCCAGACCCTATCCCCCCACCACACACACACACACACACACACAAATGATTTTGTTGTTGTTTAGTTTTTTGACAGAGTCCGATATACCCCAGGCTGTTCTTAAAACTCCCCATGTGGCTGAAGATGACCTTAAACTATGGATCCTCCTGCCTCTACCTCCCATGTGCTGGGATTACAGGTGTGAGCCCTGAATTTGAACCAATATCCAAAGCCGAAAAAGAGATAGGACGATGTCATCCATTTCAAAACACCTCATTGTTGGAAGGGAAGCTTCATTCTGTGGTTGGCATGCCCAACCGGGTGGGTTCCCACAGGGTGACAGTGCTCACACCGAGTGACAGTGTGGCCGTGATGTGTAAGTATATTGGGCAATGTGGGCCTTGAAGGACAGCGGTGGATGTCTTGTGGCTTTGTGGCTTTCCTTTAAAACAGCAAAACAGCAGTTCTCAACACGTCGATGGCTTCTGGGGTCGAACAGCCCTTTTTTTCCGCGGGCGTTGCCTAAGACCATCGGGAGATATTTACATTGCCATGCATAGCAGTACCGAAATTACAGCTATGAAGTAGCAATGAAAATAATGTTATGGTTCGGGCCGCCACCACATGAGGAACTGTATTGGAGTGTTGCAGCATTAGGAAGGTTGAGAGCCGCTGCTTTAAAAGATCTTCTCTTAAACCAGCCTGGATGGTTTGTGTGGCATTCAGCAGCTGGATCCAGGATGGAGGCAACCAATGCTAGCCTGTATTGCGTGGCATCCGTTCTCAAAGAAAAGAAAAGCAGCTGGGGACCAGTTGAGTCTGGGAATGCGGGTAGAGTACTTGCCTGGTATTCTTGAAGCCCTGGGCTCCAAACCCAGCACAATATAAAACTAGAAATGGTGGCTCACAGCCCCAGAATTTGAGAGACGGAGGCAAGAGGATCAGAAGTTCGACGTCACCCTCAGCTCATAGTGAGCCCCGTGCCAGCCTGGGCTACATGAGACTGCCTCAAGAAAAAGATTTGATTAAATTTCCTCTTTGGTTAAAATGGTAGACAGATGCCAGGCATGGTGACACATGCTTTTGTTTCTTTCTTTCTTTCTTTTTTTTCTGAGGCTGGCTTCCTCTATGTTGCCCTGGCTGTCCTGGAACTCACTCTGTAGACCAGGCTGGCCTCGAACTCACAGAGATCCGCCTGCCTCTGCCTCCCCAGTGATGGGTTTAAAGGAGTGCACCCCCACTCTCCAGCATGACACATGCTTTTAATCCCAGCACTCAAGGAGGCAGAGCCAGGTGGATCTCTATGAGTTTGAGGTCAGCCTGTTTGACATAGTAAGTTCCAGTACCGCCAGAGCCAGACAAGAAAGAAAGGAAGGAAGGAAGGAAGGAAGGAAGAAAGAGAGAGAGACACACAAACAAAGTGCAGTATTTTAGTTAGTATAGGAGGGGTGCAGGCAATGACTCTTTCACCAGCAAAGGGTGAGCTGTCTTTTGGATACTGGCTTTGGAGTCATCTCCTAGAGTCCAGACCCCACCTGCCCTACATGAAGCACACATGAGCCTCTGCAAATTCCTCCTGCTCTGAGCCTCGCTCCCTTCCTTCATTATCTCCCTGGCAGCCCAGCAATCCACCCGTTTTCCAAACCCTAAAGCTTTGGAATTCAAGAGTTGGAAGCAGGTGCGTGTTTGGGGCCAGCAGAAGGCAAAATCAGAATTAAGAATGAAGGTGCTGGAGACGTGACTCGGCCATTAAGAGTCCTGGCTGCTCTTGTAAAGGACCAGAGCTGTTCAGTTCCGTGCCCTGAAGCGGCAGCTCGCAACTGTGCAGGACTCCAGCCCCGGGATCTGACCTCTTCTGACCTTTGCAGGCTCCTGCGGCCACACGGTACGCATACATACACACGTACCCGTGAAGCTGATAAATACCCTTTTTTAAAAACAGAAAGAAGGGGCTGGAGAGATGGCTCAGAGGTTTAGAGCACTGACTGCTCTTCCAGGGGTCCTGAGTTCAATTCCCAGCAACCACATGGTGGCTCACAGCCATCTACAATTCAATCTGGTGCCTCTTCTGGCATGTAGGCAGAACACTGTATATGTCATAAATAAATAAATCTTTAAAAAAATAAATAAGAATTGGATCCCGGTGGTGGGGCACACCTTTAATCCCAGCACTCAGGAAGGAGAGGCAGGCAGATTTCTATGAGTTCAAGGTCTACAGAGCAAGTTCCAGTACAGCCAGAACTAGACAAAACAAAAACAAAAACAAAAAAGCCCACCTTTGGTCTTGAAAAGCAAAAACAAAATCAGGAATTAGGAGGAAGCTTTGAACCAGGTATGGTGATATGTGCCTGTATAACCCCAGTCCTGGGGAGGCTGAGGCAAAAAAAAAAAAAAAAAAAAAAAAAGAGGTCTTCTAGACCAGCCTGGGCTATACATTAAGTTGAAGGCCAGCCTGAGCTAAATAGCTACACTCCATCTCAGTAATAATAAATAATAACAACAACACAAGAAAATAAGTATAAAACTTCTTGTAGTAGCCCAGTGGCGATGGCATATGCCTTAAATTCCAGCACTCCAGAGAAAGAGGCAGGCAGAACTCTGAGTTCAAGGCCAGCCTGGTCCACAGAGTGAGTTCCAGAACAGACTCCAAAATAATACAGAGAAACCCTGTCTCAAAAAACAAAATAAATAAATAAATAAATAAATAAATAAATAAATAAAAGTTTGAAAAATAAGCCTGGCCCCAGCCTTATTCTTTCTGGCTTACCCTCAGCTCCATATCTTCCTATTTGCTACTCTCGACCTTGCTACCTAAGGTCCCATACACAAGTCATTAGAGGATTAATTTTAGGCCCAACTGATAACCTCACACTCTGCCCCCCAGGGTACTCTTCCCCCGGAGAGGGATCCAACGCCTCCCCTGCCTTCTGCTCTCACCATGCTTACTGCGATGACTCAGACCTCTGTTGCGGCCCTCTCTAAACCCTGACACTTGTCTCTGACGCTTGTCGGCCTGCCACCTCCCTTCCTGGCGTGCTCTCACCACGCTGTCCTCAGAGCAAAAGATGCTGAAACTGAGCTCAGTTGTTTCCTGGAGCTTCCAGACACAAACATCTCAGGGAGCATCGGCCTTGACAGAGTCCCCGCAAAGGGGGAGATCGGTTGAGTGGGGGCGCACCTGCGATCCTAGCACCTGAGAAGCTGAGGCAAGAGGATCTTGAGTTTGAGGCCGGCCTGGGCTCCCCGAATTCTGTCTCAACACACAAAACAAACACACACAAAAAAAAAGGAGGAAAGAAAAAAAAAAGAGGAAGTAGTTTGGAACTACCCAAACTATTCTATTCAACAAAAGGGATTGAGTAAGAGAGTAATGACGTCTAGGCATCATTGTACTAGGCACCTGTTCAAAAGAATGAGGAAGACGCTAATAGACAGATGCAGGAAGATCTGCGATATCAAAGGAAAAATCTTTTTAAAGAACAGGAGATAAGAGTGAGCAACGCACAAATATATTGCCTACAAAAGGAAGAATGAACTCCGTGTGCATGTGCGTGCGTGCGTGCGTGTGTGTGTGTGTGTGTGTGTGTGTGTGTGTGTGTGCATGTGTTCATTCATGTCTGCATACACAGACCAGCTTCACATGCTTTATAGTAATGGTTGCCTCTCAGGAAGGGACGGGGACTCAGGTATTGAGAGAGCTCTCCCTGTGACGTATGGTTCTTCTTGGACGTGGAACACGCTGCCTCCTCCCGAAACAGTATTGTACAAGAATCTGTTGCCTCACCATATACGCAGTGCCCATGTCTGAGGAGGCAACTATCATGAGATTAAAAAAATATTTGAAAAAAAAGGAGAAAAATAATTGGGGAAAAAATGGATGGAGAGACGGTGAGCAATGGAGAGCACCGGCTGTTTTTGCCGAGGTCCTGATTTCATTTCCCAGCAACCCCAGGAATCTCACGACTGCCTGTAACTCCAGCTGCATGGGATCTAACACCATCTTTTGCCCTCTGAGAGTACCAAATCTTATCAAAACAGATAAATAAATGATGCAAAAATAGTTGCCTAAGGAATACGACAAGAAAAAAAATCTACACATAGATAGTAGAGAGGTGGGAAGGAAGTCTAAGCCATCCTTGGCTACATAGTAAGTCCTAGGTTCAGCCTGGGCTACAGGAGAATCTGTTTCAAAATAACAGTAGTAAATAATAATAATAATATAGGTCTGAGGGATGTAACTTAGTGGTAGTATGCTTGTCTAGCATGTACAAGACCCTAGGTTCAAGCTCTGGTGACATCCACAGAAAGAAAGAAAGAAAGAAAGAAAGAAAGAAAGAAAGAAAGAAAGAAAGAAAGAGAGAAGGAGGGAGAGAGAGAGAGAGAGAGAGAGAGAGAGAGAGAGAGAGAGAGAGAGAGAGAGAGAGAGAGAGAAAGACAGAAGACAGAGAAATCCTATGAGGAAAGAAAGACCTGTGTAGTTTAGATGTGTAGACATTTTTTCTTGTTCTATTCCTTAAGGAGCTATTTCCACAAATCTAGATCACAAAGGTATTAATGAGGGTCTGGAGAAGCTTTTTGTTGGGGGGAAGGGTGGAGACAGGGTTTCTCTGGCTGTCCTGCAACCCACTCTGTAGCCCAGGCTGGCCTCAAACTCACTGAGATCCACCTGCCTCTACCTCCCAAATATTGGAATTAAAGGCATGCGCCACCATCTGCCCAGCCCTGGAGAACCTTTAATGGGTGCAGAGGATGTATGTAGGGCCTATGCAAATACGCTGTCTATTTTGCTAAGGGACTGAAGCCTCTCTGAATTGGTATATCTTGAGGGTTAGTCCCCTACGGGCACCCAAGGAGACTTGCGTGCTAACCAATCTGCAATTCTTGGGAAGGTAACAAGACTATTTATTTTTCAAGCAGATACTAACCAAGTAACTGGGCTGAGAAGTGGGAGCGGGGTGGGGAGGAGGCGTTTAAGAGAACCCAGGAGTGGTCCAGGAGAACACCCGGAAGAGAGGAAATGACCTCCCTCTCTGATAGGCGTTTCCATGGAGATGGAGATGCTCTCGGCTGTGAGATTCAAGATGGCAGCCGCCAGCTACATGTGGGCACTGAGCTTTGAAGATGGCGTTGGAGTATCCGGGGAAATGATCTCCTAAATGTAATTTTAGTTGAATAGAGAGAAAGGCTGACGGCTGCTGCGTGGATCGGCACTGGTTATCTAGGGCACCTGAACATCAGCACCGGAAGTTGTATGGTCGTATGCTGTGCAACTCAGCAATGTGGGGACACAGTATTATTCTTTCCTAAGTTTACATGCTTTTTTTCTTTTTTTAGATAAGACCTCGTGTAGCCCAGGCTGGCCTTGAACTCCTGATCCTCCTGCCTCTATCTGGGGTTACAAGTGTGTGCCACTAGGCCAGCTTTCACTACTCGAATTTCAAGTATTCTCTCTCTCTCTCTCTCTCTCTCTCTCTCTTTGAAACCCTGTCTCAAAAAAACCAAAAAGAAGGAGGAGGAGGAGGAGGAGGAGGAGGAGGAGGAGGAGGAGGAGGAGAGGGAGGAGGAGAGGAGGAGGAGGAGGAGGAGGAGGAGGAGGAGGAGGAGGAGGAGGAGAAAATTATGTAAAGGAACCAGGCATGGTGGTGGTACATGCCTGTAATCCCAGCACTGGGGAGGCTGAAGGAGAAGAATCATATAATTAAGACCATCTTGGGCTAGTAGCATCCTGTCTTAAAAGATCAGGGACAGAAATGTAACTCAGTGGTAGAGCACCTGCCTAGAATTCCCCAGTGAGGGGCTGGGGACTCTACAGGTCAGGGGTCAACAGAGTGCCTTGGTGTTCCAGAACTTGTGTGGAAAGGAAAAAGAACAGTCGATCATAGCCCTCCCTGTTCTGGAAACCCCAATTGGTCAGGGCAGGGCCAGAGGATGACATGGGACCCAGGGATGAAGAAAGCTTGCAACTTCCCCGGTCACCGACTTTTCCATTTCCTCTTTTGTGTGGATGAAGCAAGGTCGTATCCTCTGTCACAGAGGTGCCAGATCGCAACTCTCCTAGTACCATGTCCCAACCTCAGGGCTCAGGCACAGAAAAGGGACCCCTGGGGCTGGAGAGACGGCTGAGCGGTGAAGAGCCCTGGCTGCTCTTCCAGAGGACCTGGGTTCAATTCCTAGCACCCACATGGCAGCTCCCAACGGTCTGTGACTCCAGTTTCAGGGGACCCGACACCTTGACACCAATGCACATAAAATAAAGTTAAATAACAACCAACCAACAGACCACAGCCTCAGAGAACCTAGGTATCAAACAGGACCCTAAGAGAGACACACATGGATTCACCTAGGAAGGGGAAAAAGACAAGATCTCCTGAGTAAATTGGGAGTGTGGGGGGCAGGGGGGAGAGGGGAGGGGGGAAGGGGAGTGGGAGGGAAAAAAGTATAGCTCAATTAATTAAAGAAATAAAGTTAATTAATTTTAAAAAGAGACCTGCTTAGAGGGACACAGACTCTGGGCCACAGTTCCCCCTCTAACTTCTCCAGGAGTGACCATTCTTCCAAACTGCTGTCAAGACTTATTTTGTTTTTGGGTGTTTGTTTGTTTGTTTGTTTGTTTTGAGGCATGGTCTCATTCTGTAGCACTGACTGTCCTGGAACTTACTCTGTAGACCAGGCTGGCCTCGAACTCAGAAATCCACCTGCCTCTGCCTCCTGAGAGCTGGAATAGCAGGTGAGCACCACCACGGTGGGTAGTTTGTAAAATTATGTTTTTGTTGTTGCTCTTCTGAGACTGGGTCTCACTTAGCCCAGGCTAAGCTCAAAATCACTCTGTGAGATTGAACATCCAACTCCTGTGCTCCCACCCGAGTGCAGGGATCACATACATGAACCACCACATGGGGATTCCATGTACCTCTGAACCCTGTTTTACAGGGTGCTGGTAATTAGACCCAGGGCTCACAGCACTCCCACCAAGCATACCTGAGCTGTACCTCCAATTTTAACACAATAGCTTACAGTGTAGCTCAGGCTAGCCTGAAGCTCACTATGTAGCTGAGGCTGACCTCGAACTGCATGCAGCACCCTACCCCAGCCTCTTGAGGGCTTAGATTACAGGTGTAAGCTGCCACGCCCAACTGCTAGAACTCTTCATTTAGGAGAGCCAGCGCCAGGGTTTTCTGACCTGAAGAACCTTCTCGGGTCTGCAGCCCTGTGAGGCTACTGTGGTTCCCGCTGCTCCTCCTAGTCCTTGGCCACATCCCATCCCCAGTGTCCGAGCTCGGCGAGCGGGTGGTAGAGGGCAGATGAAGACAGCTTGAAGGAGGGAAGGGGCAGAAGGAGTCCAACCGGGAGCGTGAGGGGAGAGAGGAACCCACTCACCATGTCTCGGCTCCTCCCGGGCTCTGTGGTGACCAACGGCAGATGCCTGAATGTCCCTCCTGTGGACGGAGCCGTGCTTTTTAAAGAAGAGATGTGGGCAGCTGGGAGGAAGTGACTGTCTTGTCCCTCTGAGATGCTCATTGGTCACACACTGGCCATTTTAGTTGGGGCTCCCTCCACTGGTGCTCACCCAGAAAGCCCTGAGCACTACCCAGTGCGACCCAAGCCAAGGAGAAAAGTCAGGCTTGGAAAAATAAGGAAGTCTCTGGCCCCGGAAGGGAAAAAGGCCTTCTTCCCTCATCTTAAGAGCACTCTACTTCAACAGAAGGAAGTCTCAGGGTTCCTGGGGTTTCCAGAGAATAGGGGTGGTAACCACAGCCCCAGCCTCCGAATCAAGTGGCCTTTGGGGGGGTTGTTTGTTTATTTGCTTATTTAAAGATTTATTTGCTTTTTTTTTTTTTTTTTTTTTTTTGGTTTTTCGAGACGGGTGGGCTTGCAAGAGGTTCTAGTGTCTGCTCTACCCAAGACACAGGAGGCTGGAGAGGTGGCTCAGGGGTTAAGAACGCGCTCAATGAAATCTGGCGCCCTCCTCTGACCTGCAGGCGTACCTGCATGCAGAACACTGTACATGTGGTAAATAAATCTTTAATGGAGGCAGGTGGATCTCTGTGAGTTCCAGCGCTAGCCTGGTCTACAGAGCGAGTTCCAGGACAGCCAGGGCTACACAGAGAATCCGTGTCTTGAAACACACACACACACACACACACACACACACACACACACACACACACGGAGCCTGTGGGAAGTGCCAACAATGGAGAAATGACTGTTTAAGGATGTCCTCTGACTTCCACTCGGCACCATGCACCATGGTCCCACACACAAAATAAATAAATAAATAAATAAATAAATAAATAAATAAATAAATAAATAAAATATAAAGCAGGGCGGTGGTGATGAGCACAGTCAAGCTCATCAGGAGGTACAGACAAAGAGTTCCAGAACAGCTGGGGCTACACAGAGAAACCATGTCTCCAAAACAACAGCAAAACGTAACTTTAAAAAAAATTTAACTGGCCGGGCGTTGGTGGCGCATGCCTTTAATCCCAGCACTTGGGAGGCAGAGGCAGGTGGATCTCTGTGAGTTCCAGGCCAGCCTAGTCTACAGAGCGAGTTCCAGGACAGCCTCCAAAACAATACAGAGAAACCCTGTCTTGAAAAACAAACAAAAAAAAATTAACTAAATTACATAACAGTAGACTGTGTTAGTTTCGTGTGTTGGCCATAACCACCAGTCAGAGACCTGTGGCTAATGAGATTGAAAAGTTACAATCTCACGCTTCCAGAATCCATATGTCTGAAAGTCATGGTGACCCAGGACTGTCTTACAGAATGTTCTAGACCTCTTCCAGTTTCTGATGGCCACTGTCTCTTCTAGCGGCACTTGTCCTTTTATCCACAAAGTCCCCTTTCCCAGGAGATGGCTCAGTGGTTAAGAGCACTGGCTGTTCTTCCAGAGGAACCTGGATTTAATCCCCAACAACCACATGGTGACTCACAACCATCAGTAATAAGATCTGGTACCCTTTTCTGACTTACAGCATACATGTAAAGACAGAACACTGACACATAATAAATAAATAAAACTTTAATTAAAAAAAAAACCTTTTAGAACCAGGCAGTGGTGGTGCTCATCTTTAATCCCAGCATTTGGGAGGCAGGCAGATCTCTGTGAGTTCGAGGACAGCCTGGTCTACAAGAGCTAGTTCCAGGACAGCCTCCAAAGCCACAGAGAAACCCTGTCTCGACACCCCCCAAAAAAAGCCCCGTTTTCCATAAAAGGTTACATCCATACCTTCTAGGTGGGCTTGGGCTGTTTATTTTTTTGGGGGGAGGGAGGCTACCATTCAAGCAACTCCATGAACCAAACTGTTCCCCAAAGTAGAGACCTTTTCTTTTTTAATACTTATCCATTTATTTTTTATATATGTTGGTATTTTGCCTGCATGTGTGTGCCTGGGTAAGGGTGTCAGGAACTAGAGTTATAAACAGTTGTGAACTGCCATGTGGTTGCTGGGATTTGGACTCAGGACCTCTGGAAGAACAGTCAATATTCTTAACTTCTGAGCCACCTCTCCAGCCCATGGAGAGCCCTTCTCAAGGCATGCTCTTGTTATTGTCCCCAGAAGGAGGCTCACAGACTCTGAACGCCTAATGTGAGCAGGGTAAATGGACCCTGGGTCGTCTTAGGTTCTTGCTTGCTATCCCACAGCCTCTGCACTGGCCTTTCCTGAGTGGGAAAGGGATGCAGGCGAGACACCTGGAGATGTGATTCAATTGGTGTAGTGCTTGCTTAGGATGCAAGAAGTCCTGGGTTCGATGCCACAGCACCACATAACACCAGACGAGTGCCTGTAATCCCAGCCTCGGAGAAGTGCCAGCACTATCTGGAGCTCAAGACCGCCCTCTGTATACATCAATCCAAGGCCACCCGGGGCCATCTGATTCCCTGTCTCAAAGACAGTAAGAAGAAAAGAAAGCGCCTGCCCCGCAGCTCTGATTTCAGCCTGGGAATCCCGCTTGGAGACCTGGCTAAGTGTTTGTCTGATTCTCAATGCGCAGCTAGCGCCCCCATGTGGCTGTGTACTAATCACGCGCCTCTTCAGGGCTCACCCCAGTTTATGGCATGGGGCTTTGCTTTAAATACGTATATATTATTTTTTAAATGTGTCTGAGTTCTTTGCCTGCACCCATCTCTATGCAGCAGCACGTGTGTGCCTAGTACCAAAGGAGATAAGAAGACGTCGTCGAATCTCACACAACTGGAGTTACAGAAGGTTGTGAAACTCCGTATGAGCACCCTGGGGGACTGTGTGTGTGTGTGTGTGTGTGTGTGTGTGTGTGTGTGTGTGTGTGTGTGTGTGTGTGTGTGTGTGTGTGTGAGTGTTTGCTTTGTAGCTCAGAGAATCAATCTCAAACTCATACCTTTCGCATGCTGGACAAGAACACTACCATTTGCCGACAGCCACACCTCAATGGTTGGGTTTGAAATCTACTGAAAATCTCCAACGAAGACAGAAAGGTTGTCTTCGGAAGGAAGTAACTTATATTCTCTAATTTGTGCTTTCAGCCTCAAAATCCCTATACAGTAGAGGATGGCCTTGAACTTCCTCCTTCTGCCTCCACCTGGAGTTACAGGAGACTGCCACAGGATCAGGTTTGTGTAGTGCCGGATGAACATGGAGCCCTGGGCTTCCTTTTTGCTAAGCAAATGGTCCACACCACAAGCTGCTAGTCTCTCACCCTACCTAGAGCTGTTGAGCACACTCCCAAGACGATAAAAAGGACTGGGTGGAACTAAATAATAAAAATCAGTATATACAAAATCTACGGGAGAGTGGCAGTCTCTTGAGGTAATAGTTTTAGGGACAGCAGTTTATTTGGAAAGTGCCAAATAGTGAGGGACTGGGGGTGTGGTTCAGTGGTAGAGCCCCTGCCTAGAATCTCCCAGTGAGGGGCTGGTGTGTGGGTCAGTGGTAGAGCCCCTGCCTAGAATCTCCCAGTGAGGGACTAGGGGTGTGGCTCAGTGGTAGAGCCCCTGCCTAGAATCTCCCAGCGAGGGGCTGGTGTGTGGGTCAGTGGTAGAGCCCCTGCCTAGAATCTCCCAGTGAGGGGCTGGTGTGTGGGTCAGTGGTAGAGCTCCTGTCTAGTATATGTGAAGCCTTAATTCAATCCCTAGTTTTGCAAAAGAAAAAAGAAATGAGGGGCTGGAGAGATCGTTCAGTGGTTTTTTGTTTGTTTGTTTGTTGTTTTTACGAGACAGGGTTTCTCTGTATTGTTTTGGAGGAGATCGTTCAGTGTTATGAGTACATACTGCTCTCTCCCTACGAGGGGGACTCACAACTACCTGTAACTCCAGTTCCAAGGATCTAATGCCCTTTTCTGGCCTCTGTGGTGCAGCCACACAAATAATAAAAATGAATCCTTAAAGTCTAACTTAATAATTTCAGCTTTTTATTTTAACATGCCAACTAAATTGTAATTACTTGGGTGAGATGTACTTTAATTCTAATAGGCAGTGCTGCTCTAGAATCCTCCTCAGTCCAAACAAATCCTCAGTGTCACCAGCATTTTCTCTTTTTTGAGACAGGGTTTCTCTGTATTGTTTTGGAGGCTGTCTTGGAACTCGCTCTGTAGACCAGGCTGGCCTCGAACTCACAGAGATCTGCCTGCCTCTGCCTCACAAGTGCTGGGATTACAGGTGTGCATTGCCACTTCTGGCTAATTTTTTTTGTGTGTGTGTGTGTGACAGGGTCTCACTATGTAGCCTCTGCTGGCCTGGAACTTGCTGTGTGCCAGGCTGGCCTCGAATTCACTGAGACTGTTGGGATTAACGGTGTGGACTACCTCGCCTGGCTAGCCCGCCAGTGTTTAGTTCGCTGCGTTCATCACTTTCCTCCTCCTCAGGAGGGCATCCCGTTACTAAGGCAACGGAGAACGGTGACTACATGGCGGGGCCTTTCGTGAGAACACCAAAGCAATGCATGGCCCTGAGAGATGGACAGATGGAGTAACTGGCTCCCCTTGGAAGGGCACGTTCACAGGGCACGTTCATAGGGCACGTTCACTGGTTTCTCAGTTCCCGTCCCGACCCCCCCCCCCCCGCCCCCAGGCTCCCAGGACCTTTTGCTACGGGGATAATTCCAAGATGCATTCCTTTCCGCAAAGAACGGAACAAGCTGTTTGGGTTATTAATATTCATGCCGGCTTCCATATGGCACGCGGGAAAGCTGGTACCCTCACGAACTCATTTATATCTGATTTTCTCAGATTGCGTTTTTACACCTGTTGTGGAGGAGGAGGTGTGCGTGCCACAGCTCGCAAGCCAGGGTTAGAGGATGATCTGAGGGAGCCAGATCTCTCTATCCGCCACGTTCATCCTCAGGCTTGG
Organism: Mesocricetus auratus; assembly: GCF_017639785.1. Classification (NCBI taxonomy): domain Eukaryota; kingdom Metazoa; phylum Chordata; class Mammalia; order Rodentia; family Cricetidae; genus Mesocricetus; species Mesocricetus auratus. Next base: position 2,975,440 of record NW_024429216.1, read on the forward strand.
CGACAAGTGTCTTTACCTACTAAGCCGTCTTGCCCTCTCTACTCAGATCATTTTATCCTGGGTCTGATGTAGAACCTCTGTGTAGTCCCGCTTTAGAGAGAGGGGGTACCACCTTTATCTCACCAAGAAATTCTGTGTGTATGTGCGCCCGTGCATGATCACATGTGTGCAGGAGCAAATTCACATGTATGCATGTTTTTATGTGATTTGGGGGGAGGGTTCAAGACAGGCTTTCTCTGTAGCTTTCGAGACTGTCCTGGAACTCGATGTGTGGACCAGGCTGGCCTCGAACTCACAGAGATCCACCTGCCTCTGCCTCCCGAGGGCTGGGATTAAAAGTGTGCACCACCACCACTTAGTGTGATTTTTTTTTTCTGAGACAGGGTTTCTCTGTGTAGTCCTATGTGTCCTAGAACTCTCTCTCTCTCTGTAAACCAGGCTGGCTTCAAACTCTCAGAGACCCACCTGCCTCTGCCTCCCGAGTGCTGGGATTAAAGGCGTGTGCCACTAACGCCCGGCTTACCAAAGTGGATTTAAGCAGCACAGTGGTAGTCTTCCCCAGAAAGTGTTTGCTAACTTTAAATAGCATCCTCCCTACGGGAGGGTGACTTTTCCTGGTATCATTTTCATATTTACTTATTGAAATTAAGATGAAACAGAATGCCTAACAATTAAGATGACATTTTTCCCCTTCTATAAAGTATTCAAGTGGTTAATAAACACCTCTTGTGAACAACTTCAGTAATGCAGAAGTTGAGAGACTTGGATTTTGTTCCGTCTTGGTTTGAGTTTGGAGAAAGGATCAGTCTAAGCTGATCCCAAAACTCAGCAGTGTAAGCCAGACGGTGGTGGCGCACACCTTTGATCCCAGAACTCCAGAGGCAGAGGCAGGGGGCTCTCTCTGAGTTTGAGGCCAGCCTGGTCTACAGAGTGAGATCCAGGACAGCCAAAGCTACACAGAGAAACCCTGTCTCAAAAAACAAAGACAAAATAAAATTCAGCAGTGTGGCCAACGATGACCTTGAACTTCTGAACTCGGCCTCTCTTTCTGAGAGCTGGGATTTCAGGTGTGTCCCACCATGCCTAGTTGGTGCCTGACAAAGCCAACTTAAAGAAGGAAGGGTTGATTGGGGAACAGTCAGTGATGGCGGCAGGATCTTGAGGCAGCTGATCACGAACGTGTTCCCACTCAGGTAGCTGAGAGATGAATAATGGTGTTCATCTTGCTTTCCCCTTTGTATCCAGGGCCAGAATCCCACCGTGTGACGGTCTTCCCATCTCGGGTAACCTAGATGATAACCCAGAGGCTTATCCCTAGGTGACACTAGGTCGCATCAGGTTGGGGACAAGATGGGCGCAGCAGGGCTCCTCCGTGTGTGCTAGGCAAGCGCTGTACAGCAACCCTGTTTTGTTGTTGTTTGCTTTTCCTGCAGAGACAGGCTCTCCTCTGTATTAACCGTCATGGGGGGTACGGGGTAAGGCAAGGATACTCACTTCTCCACGTAGCAGTAGCTTCCATTCTTTACAGCATGGGGGGGCATGTCTCCTTACTGAGTGGTGGTCTTATGACCCCAGATGGGTGATGGGCTACGGAACCAAGGTGGGCTGTCTTTTTTTTTTTTTTTTTTTTTTTTTTTTTGGTTTTTGGGTTTTTGAGACAGGCTTTGGAGGCTGTCCTGGAACTCGATCTTGTAGACCAGGCTGGCCTGGAACTCACAGAGATCCGCCTGCCTGTGCCTCCCGAATGCTGGGATTAAAGGTGTGCGCCACTAACGCCCGGCTGTGTGTGTGACCACTCTTGTGTGTAATAAGATTGGTGATGGCTGCTCAGTGGGATGGACGGGCAACCTGCATCCTCCGTATTAGCCTCTGACTTGGCAGGTGGGCCAGCCTTCTGATACTTCAGGGTAAATCTGATACAAAAGGGAGGAGGAGATGGAGGAGAGCTGGGTTGCCATTTTCCACAGCTGGAGAGCCAAAAGCGAATAGGTTAGAAGGGTGCTTAGCGGCTGCTGGAACTTGGAACCCATAAAGAAACCAGAATGGCCCAGCACTCGGGAGGCAGAGGCAGGCGAATCACTGTGAGTTCGAGACCAGCCTGGTCTACCGAGCAAGTTCCAGGACAGCCTCCAAAGCCACAGAGAAACCCTGTCTCGAAAAACCAAAAAAAAAAAAAAAAAAAAAAAGAAACCAGAATGGGGGCTGGAGAGATGGCTCAGCGGTTAAGAGCACTGACTGCTCTTCCAGAGGTCCTGAGTTCAAGTCCCAGCAACCACATGATGGCTCACAGCCACCTTGAATGAGATCTGGTGCCCTCTGCTGGCATGTAGCCAGAAGATTGTATACATAATAAATAAATAAAATCTTAAAAAAAAAAAAAAAAAAAGAAACCAGAATGGGGAAGAGGACAGAGGGAGTGACAGGAGCTGGCCCTCAGGTCCCACGTTATTAGTGAGAAACTGAATCTGGGATCCAACACACAAGAATGGACAGTACAGGGAGACACTGGCAGGCAGGGAACACTCCGCGCCCCAAACTGCTCGAATTGGCAAAGACTTCCAAACAAGCAATGAAAGAGCCTGTCACAGCCTGGCTTGTGAGACTGTGAGACATGGGGGCGTGCGGACGCAGTCTGGCTGCTGTGGAGGCAGGAAGAAAAGAAAACTGAGCAATGAAGCTACCCGCCCCTCCTCAAGACAAAGGCGGCGTCAGCTGGGACGATCTGAGGAAAAGCGGTCCCCGATGGGCTGGCTTCTATGGGACGCTGGGGCACAGGTCCCCCCGGGGTCTCGGGGAAGAGGAATGATTGGCATTGATGAGGGAACTCAGCGTGAAAAGAACATCTAATGCTCCGTTCACCGGGCCAGACAGAACTCTGTTCATGGGAGACTTAAGAAAGACGATCCTGCCTCCGTTTCCCCAAATCCTGGTGTTGGACAGAAGCCCGCGCTCCTCGGGAACTTGTGAAGAAGGCTCCCCCTCTACCAAACGGAGCCATTTTCCTTATCACTGGCAGAAAGGACAAACGGCTATCTGTGGTGCCTTTGGCATACCAAGGCGTGTGCTGGCCTCCAGGCTCCCTCGGTCTCTCGGGCGCCAGTTACGCATTTCAGAGTCCATGCTGGCTAGGTAGCATCTTCTCCAGATCTTCTCATGCCCTCTCTTACCCTAAACTCCCTCAGCCATGAGCTTCCTCCCCCAGCTATTCATTCGCCTTGTGACCCGATTTTGATTATGCTCCCTGCCTTTTTTTGCCTGACCTTTGTCTTATCCTACCCCCCCCCACACACACACACACATCTCTTTTCTCTTTGCTCTGCTCTGGCCTGCTTCCCACTTCTCATGACCAGGTGACGGGACCTGGTCATGTTCAGTCTACTGCTTTCTTTCTCTCCCTGCTCTTCCCCTCCAGATGCTTCTCTCTCTGTCTCTCTCTCTCTCTCTCTGTCTCTCTCTTTCTCTCTCTCTCTCCCCTACAATAGAAACATTCCCCTTAACCATATCATGGAGCGGTCACATCATTTAAACAGATTCGGGGCTGCCAACACTCACTGAGGGAAGATGTCTGTGGCAAAATTCTGAGGGCCTGCCGGGCGGTGGTGGCGCACGCCTTTAATTCCAGCACTCGGGAGGCAGAGGCAGGAGGATCTCTGTGAGTTCGAGGCCAGGCTGAACCAACAGCCTCCAAAACAATACAGAGAAACCCTGTCTCGTAAAACCAAAAAAAAAAAAAAAAATTCTGAGGGCCTGAGTTCCATGCCTGGGTACCACAGCGGAAGGAGAAAGACAAGTCCTAAAAGCCGCCCTCTAACCTCCACGTGTTGTGCACACACGTGACTATTAATAAACAGCAAGAGGTGGGTTCCACAGGGGGCTTGGGATGGCACAGGTCTTAAGGGCCCTTCCGGGGGCCCATGGTGTGATCCTCAAGGCTTGAGGAGCTCTGGAAAATCTGAATGACTTTGGCCAGCTTGTGAATTGGACCCAAAGAGTAGCAACATGAGACTCGTCTGCTGAGCTGCCTGTGGATCATTCAGGTAGCTCCAGGGACTTCCCTTTCATGACTGTCAGTCACTTGCCAGAGACAGCTTTTCAACGATGTGGTTGCCTTGCTTGAGTCACCCATATTCTCCGTTAATGTGCCCCCCCAAAACTCAATTGATTGTGCCCTGTCTGGGGGGGTGAGTAGACATTTGCTACTGTCTCCCCAGGAAAAGTTAAGTCATCCCTCTGCTACACAGCAAGTTCAAGACCAACTTGGGCTATATGAGATTTAAAAAAAAAAGGAAATTAGTGTTTTTTTTCCAAAAACATTAAATAATATTGGACTAGTAATTAAGATAAATCTAGGTTTGACAGTGTGCCAAATTGCAGGTCCACAATCCCTTAGCTGAGGTCTTCAGGGACAGATGCGTTTCAGAACTCAAGGCTGATCCAATTTTAGAAAAACCGTTCTGCACCTATTATGCAAAGCCCCAGGGGTCTGAGGCAGGCGCTGTCCGCGCCCCCCATCAGGCATGGTAATATCTTTTTGCAGCAAAATGTGTGAACATACTGGAAGGGTTAGACAAAAATATATCACTTGGTATGAGTTAATTTGTCACCATGTGAGAGTGAGGTAAAATTATCCCACCCCCCAAAAAATATTTAAAGTTGTCAGTCAGAATTCAAAATCCACAAGCTGGCCAATAGTGGCCCACATCTGTAATGCCAACACTTCGAAGACAGCTGGAGCAATGGTAGTGAGACCCTGCCCCAAACCCCAGGGTTGGGAGGGCCAGGCTCAGCAGCAGAGCGCTATGGAGACAGAGTAAGTCAGTAGACACGGAGCACAGTGACAACATATAAAGACACTTCAGAGAAAGAGAAAGGGAAAAGCAGGGAGAGGACAGTGGAGGGAGACAAGAAAGGCTGAGGACCATGGGGCTGGGAGAAAAAGGGAGTAGAAAGGGAAGCCAGCAGGGACAGAGAAGAGGGCTTCTCTCAACTCACTGCTTGCTACTTGCTGGTGTGTGGCACTTTGAGCTACCAGGCCACCCAGGGAAATGCAAGCTGTGGTTCTGAAAGGGCTGGAGGACAAGGTGGAGGAGACAGGGAGCAGCAAACGCGTTTTCAGGTTTGGATCACTAGTTTAATTCGTTTCACAAGACCAGAGAGGTTAAGTACATGGCTGTGCATCATCCTGTGGGGAATGCTGGTGGGACAGAAGGGAGCCAGCAGGGTAGATGACACACTCCCGTGGACACGAGGCTCCCTTCCTAGGATGCTGTCCAGCTCAGAGGGAAGGCAGGCCAGACAGGAGAGCCTCTTCTCGCAGCAGGGTAACTCAGGCCTGCCTAGGGCCAGGCCGCAGTCACGGGTAAGGGGAAAACGGACTCAATCGCCTGACTTCCTTATCAAAAGCTATACCAGCTTCTCAGCCACAGTACCGACAGCAGCGCAGACCAGAGGTTGTACCCACACACTTTGCAAAGCAGCAAATGGTGTCTTGTCGTCACCCAAACTCTGGGTTCATCTCTCAGACCCCAGGAAAAAGCTACAGCATCCCTGGCCAGGGCATGAGAGCACAGGTGATGGCCTCTATCCTTGCTACTGTAAACTATACCAACAGCAGTTCCCAGCACACAGGATTGTCTCCGACGCTATGCAAGGGCTCGAGACACCCGGAAAACTGATAAGGCCCTCACAGTCTCTGACCTTCAATGGCCCCGAAACTGCCAAGCCGCTTTTCCCCGTTCCAACCCAAAATTTACATGAGAGCAAAGGAAGAGAAAAGCCTGTAAGGCCGCCAGGCCACAGGGTTAGAGGGGACCAGCCCGCGCTGCAGACGACCACAGACCAGGGAAGCGCAGCTGAGGCTGGAGTTTATTGCGGATGAACGCTGAGCCCCGGGGAGGAGCGGGGTGTGATGAAGTCGGGCAGGATCAGGACCGCGGCCAGGGGAGAGGAGGCGCGCACAGCACAGGCGAGGCCCAGAGGTGCAGACGGAGCTGGTGCAGGCCACAATGGGGGCGGGCCAGGCTATCCAGGCGCTCGGCGCGCGGTCTCCGGTGTCGCTCCCGGTGCTGGGCGGTGGCTGTGGCGACGGCTCCGTGGCAGTCCCGGCTGTGGCCTCGGCCCACCGGAGGCTCCAAGCAAGCAGGAGGCGGCAGGAGGTGGGGCGGGTGGCGCTACACGGGCACAAGGAGCGGCCGGCTCACTGGGCAGGGGGTCTGCGGGGCCCGCGGGCGGCCGCGTGGGTACCCAGATAAGCCCGTAGTACACGGCGAGCAGCACGGCGGCCAAGGACACACACAGGAAGTAGGCGCAGACCGGGGCAAGTCGCAGCCATCGGCCGCGGGGGCCCTCGCTCAAGCCGGCGCCGCCTGGGCTCTCGCCACCGCCGCCCACACAGCTGGAGCCCCGCATCGCGCCGTCTACACCACCCGCGCTGGCCCCGCCCCCACCCCGGGACCGCCCCACGGAGGTCCCGGCCCCGCCCGAGACCACCTCACGCAAGCCACGCCCCCTCAGGGGCCACGCCCCCTCCACAAGACCTTCCCTCCCTGCCCTAAGTCACCGCCCCCGCGCCAAACCCAGCCACACCCTCACATCCTAGACACGCCCCTACCGCCTCGGGCCAACCACTACCAAGAAAAGATCCTTAGCCACGCCCCTCCGCGGCCACACCCGCCTGGTCCCCCAAGCGCCCTAACTGGGACTCGTGTTCCCCGCCCTGGGCCTCTCCCAGCTTGTCCGAGCCCTCCCTTCTTCCTCCGAGTGCAGCTCGGCACACGAGCCACCCTCTGGCCGCTGGAGGTCAGGCTCCCAGTCTATTGGAGCAGGCGGCCCACAGAGCTTGGGAGCGCTAGCCCCGCCCACCGAGCCCGGGCCCCGCCCCTCCCTGCTTCACATCACTGGCGTTTGCAGGACCCAGCTCTGCCTGTCGCCCCAGCTGACCCCTTCCCCCGTAACTCCGCACCAGCGTAACTTCTCCCGCTCCCTAGAGGCGCAGGGTCCAAAGGGGGCTGCAGGGAGGAGAGCAGCTAGCCCGGGAGCCAGGCAAACCTGCGCTGCCGCCCCTCCCGGCAGCGTCTTCACGATTGCGGGAGAGCCTGCGGGGTGGGAGGGGAGAGGCGTCAGGACGGCGAAGAACACCCTCGTCCCGCCTCTTCCGCCACAGCAAAGCCCGCCAAGCACAGCAGCCCAACCTGTCCCGCCAGCAGCACAGCTCAAGGGTTGGCGGGAGCACGCATTTAATTCAGATCCTCCAGAGAGCTTCAGGCCCTAGCTGCAGTCCGGCACACCCAGGGGCTGGCTCGGAGGTCTCCACCAACCGAGTATCGTACAACTCCTCAGCGAACTTAGGGGACTCCCCCGGCCCGTCGCTAGCCTGACTCCTCCCCCCTACGTTTAACCCTGTCCTGGCCGGAGTGTAGCAGAAGCAGAGGAGCGAAGCGGCTGGAGGTTGGTGCGGAGTGCCAAGGCCCAGGTGGGCTGGTGCTGTCAGCGGGCAGCCCCCGGCGGCGGCGAAGCCGCCACCACCTTGCAGAAACGCACCCTCTGGAAGTCTGTGATCTCCGCTGTCTCCTGGCCCTCATGGCCCACCTCTGAGGAGATAAAAAATGGTAAATGGAAGACCAGACTGCCAGACCCGCCCTGTCCAGCCACCTGCGACCCACAGGAGGCCCATAGCCCCCTCCAATCTAAGCCCGCTGGGAAGCGCTGGTGTAATGATACCTGTCATTCTCCCAGGACCCCAAACGGTTTTGTCTGGCCTGGCCCCTCCCTCAGCCTCCACCCCCACCACTCATTTGACTGTCATTCCTGGGCTCTGCCCACTGGAGAGGAAGGGAAAGAGAAACAGGCCAGAAACCCGGCTCTCCACGCTAGGGCAACCAAGATCAGCCTCTTGCTTCTACTCTGTGGGGTCCAAAATTCCACCCAGGTCTTCCCCTAAACACTAACCCCGCCCTCAGATAAGCCTAAAGTCGGCTCCATTCATTCATTCGTTCCTACCTTTTTTTGCTTTTACAAGGTCCCTAACCAGAATTAGTCTCAAACTCAAGACTACAAATTCAGCCTCTTTCCCCTGGGGTCGTTCAGATTTCGAATCCTGCCCTTAGCTACTTCCTAAGCCCTTTACCTCACTGAGCTTCCCCTGAGCCTGGCTTCCTGGCCCAGTGCTATTCACAATTCCTATTGGCTGGAGCCTTACAGATCACCCTGACTCCAGCTCTATGCACCCAGACATGACACAACACAGCACCTGACTCACCTCATGCCCTGTCCCCCTAGCACCCCACAAGCCCCGCCAATTTTCTGTCCCCAAGCCCTTCCCTCCCCCCAGGAATGCAAGCAGCCCCCACCTCCACCAGCCTCATGCACCCCACCTGGAGATGCCTCTGGCCCCTCTTCTTCAGACTTCGGGGCTCCTGCCAAGGCTGGTCCACTCTCCAAGGAGGCAAGGGCTGACTGGTCACCTCCTGGAGAAGGGGAGGCTCAGTCAAGCCCCTCCTTTTCCAAACATCTCCCCACTTGAGGGGGGCTCAAGGACACAGTGGGGGTGTGCCATTTAAGGAAGTGAAATTTTTATTGGAGAGAGGCTCTGAACCAGCAAGAGCAGGCTATAGGAAATGGGCTGAGGGCATTGGGTGACCACCAACTGCCCTTCCCTGCCACAGGGGCTGGGGGAGGTGTGGGCACAGCCACACCCTTGTGAGCTCAGAGGAGCATATGCACACGCACCCCCACACACGCAGACACACACACACACACACAGCCAGTTTCATGCATTCCCAAAAGGCCAGGCCTCACCCGCAGAGTGGGCACCAGGCGAGTGGGCAGTGCTGGGAGAATTCAGTTCCATCTCCTCACCCCAGTCGGACACAGGCTGGTGGTCCCCAGCGGGCGAGAAGGGGCTGGGAGGTTCAACAGGGTCTGGGGACAGCGACTCCTGGGGCCCGGCAGGTGCAGGGTTGGCCTGCTCACAGGTGGTCATCCCAGCAGGCTCAGCCTCTCCAGGCTGCTGATCGGGACCAGCTGGGGCTTCCTGCTCCTTAGGACCCTCTTCCTCCTCCTCAAACTCCTCTTCCTCCTCCTCCTCCTCCGTGACATCTTCACTAACATCCTCCCATTCTTCATCCTCATCATCTTCCCTCTCCTCTTCTCCCTCCTCCTCTTCCCCCTCCTCTTCCTCACCATCCTCCTCAGGAGGTCGGTGGGCTGGGGCTGGGGTCTCCGGAGGCTGCTGGGAACACAGGCAGATCAGGGAAAGGCTCGGGGTCTGAACACCCCCCCCCCACCAACATTCATCCCCTTATCCCTGCTCTGCCTTACCTGCGTGGGCGCCTCCTCCAGGGGCGTGGATTGAGAGGACTCAGGGGCTGAGGACACAGCTTCCTTTTTCGTCTCCCAGCGATTATCATGATCACTGAAAAGGACAGAGCACAGGGGTAAGGCCTGGGTGAGGGATGGACTTCTCAGAGAGCGTCTGTCTGTCTCGCTGCACTGAGGGACAAAGAGGACAGTAGACGCCAACAGGGCCGAGACAGATCAGTGTGCCCTCCAACTCAAGCCAGAGAGGACTCCAGGTACCCAGACACACTGAGAAAGGGAGGAAGATCCCAGGGAGGGCACCCCACCTATAGGCACGTGGGGCCACCTTGGCCTGGGGTTGGCTGTTCTTTCTCCTTCTGCGGCTCTTGACCTCTGCTTTGTGCTGAGAAAGGAACTCTCCAAAAGTGGGAGGCTTAGGGGGTCTTGCCCAAGCTTGGTCATCTACAACAGAAACCCAGATCCAAGGACTTAGGAGAGGGGGACAGAGCACAAGCCACGCTCAAAGCCCACTGCTTAACCCTTTCCAAGATACTACTCACCATAGCGGTGGGACGGTTCGTGGGTAGGAGCTGGCCCATCCTTGAACCTAGGAAGAGAGAGCAAATCAAGCAATAGCTTCGGGAACCAAGGAGAGGCAAGAGAAAGCCAGGGAGATGGCGACAGGGACAGATGACAGCAAAGAAGCACCAAAGGGGCCACTGGTTAGAATGGGGTCAGACGGGATAAGGGATGAGCGGCAAACCCAGCTTTCTAGGGACAAAACCAGACAAAGATACAAATGTGGCCTCTGAAATAAAAACGTGGGGGTTGGAGAGATGGTTCACTTCCCCCACTGACCTCAGCAGCTTGAGCATCTAGCCACCCAAGACAGGGAAGTCCCTTGGGGTTGGTGCCCTCAGCCTGCACCCCAGAATGAATACTCATCCATGTTCAAAACAAGAGCAAGGACATAACCTGTGGGCCAGGCATGGTGCCACATATCTGGGACCCCAGCACTTCAGACGGATTGGCAGAAGAATCGGGTTCAAGCTATCCTTGACTCCACAGCAAATCAAGGTCAACCTTGGCTACATGCCTCAAAGAAACAAAAAGTAGCCAGCCGTGGTACACAGATCTTTAATCCCAGCACTCAGGCGGCAGAGTCAGGTGGAGGCCAGCTTGGTCTACAGAGCTAGTTTCAGGACAGCCAGGGCTACACAGAGAAACCGGTCTTGAAAAACCAAAAACAACAACAATAAAAACAAAAAGGCCGGGCGGTGGTGTCGCACGCCTTTAATCCCAGCACTCGGGAGGCAGAGGCAGGCAGATCTCTGTGAGTTCGAGGCTGGGCTGGACTGACAGCCTCCAAAACAATACAGAGAAACCCTGTCTCGTAAAAACCAAAAAAAGAAAAAAAAAAAAAAAAAGAAACAAAGAGTAAACAAGCAATAATAAACATGGAAACTCTTGTCACTACCAGCAACTCCCATCTCCAGGCAAGCAGACGGTTCTGAGTGAGTCCAAGCCAGCCAGCCACTCTGGACCAGCAGCTGAGGGCTTCCCTATCCCTTACCCTTTGCTGGCTGTGCAGGGAGATACAGACCTAAGTGGGCAAGAGTTCTGTGCCAGCCTAAGTCAACGTAGCCCAGCAGGCCTATGAGCAAGGGACAAAAAGCTTTTCATATACAAGCTGGGAACTCTGAGGCCCAGCCTGGAGGATGCTCGATTCCATGCCCATCGGAGCTGCACACCCAGGCCCACACGATAGAACCAATTCCCACGAGTTGTCTTCTGTGGCCTCTCTCAATAAAGAGTTTTGCATAAGGAGCTGTAGAGATGGCTCAGAGGACCCGGGTTCAATTCCCAGCACCCACATTGCAGCTCACAACTGTCTGTAAGGCAGGAAGATTGAAAGGTCAAAGCCAACCTAGGTAACACAGTCTCAAAAAGTAAAAGATGAAAGGGCAGAAGAGAGCCCTGGATGCTCTTCCAGAGGACCCTGGTTCATTTCCCAGTGCCAACATGGTAACTCACAACCGTCTGTAACTGCAGTTTCAGGGAATCTGACACCATCTCTGGCATCCATGGGCACCAGGCACACACACTTAACACAAACATGCATGCAGACAGAACAATACCCGTATTTTTTTTTAGTATCTTAAAGGTGGGGAATGGAGCTGTGGAAATGGCTCAGCGGTAGAGCACCTGTGTAGAATCCATCAGTGGAGGGTTAAGGGTGTGGCTCTGTGGTACAGTACCCGTCTAGAATCCCCTAGTGAGGGGCTGAGGGCCTAGCTCAGCTTTGTGCACGACAAAGGCCACACGTTCAATCCCCAGCACCAGAGGGAGAAGAAAGGCACACCCCCAAGACTGGCATGCTGTAGCCAACGTCACCGATGCCCACAATGATGAGTGGCTCGAGCCAAGGCCCCGCAGGAGGGCCGACTCACATGCCATCCGTCTTCTCGGCATCCCATTCCCGTCGCCACTGCCCAGTGGGCTTGCGGTGTCTCTGCAGGCGCTCCTGGTCGATCTTCTCCCTCTCCTGCTTCCAGCGCAGGTACTCTGACCGCTCTCGGCCCGTCATGGACATCGTCATGTCTCCCCCAACGCCCAGGCCAGCCCTGCGGCCCTGCAGGCACCACAGGCAGTGAGACCCCAGCTCCCCTCCACAGCCTGCCCCCCAGACATAAACAGGGCCCCCCTCAGGGCACACAGGACAGAGCTGACGAGCAGCAGGCAGGTGGGTGGCTGAGGTTGCCTCCTCAGAAAGGATCTGTCTCTTATCTATTTATTTTTGGTTTCTGACAGGGTCTCCCAGTCCAGAGTGGCTGCCTGAAACTCACTATAGAGCTAAGGATGGCCTTAAACCCGTGTGCTGGCTAGTTTTATGTCAACTTGACACAAACTAGGGTTATTTGGGAAGAGGGATCCTCAGGTGAGAAATGCCCACACCACATTGGCGGGCCTCCACCTTCCAAGCGCTGGGTCTCATCTTTCTTTCTAATTAAACAGTCCTTTTTTTTTTTTTTTTTTTTTTTTTTTTGGTTTTTCGAGACAGGGTTTCTCTGTATTGTTTTGGAGGCTGTCTGGGAACTCGCTCAATAGACCAGGCTGGTCTTGAACTCACCTCTGCCTCCCGAGTGCTGGGATTGAAGGCGTGCACCACCAATGACCAACGCCTGGCTAAACAGTCCATTTTCCGTGTGTGTGTGTGTGTGTGTGTGTGTGTGTGTGTGTGTGTGTGTGTGTGTGTACGTTGCATGCACACGTACATGTGAGGCCAGAGGAGTGTTCTGTCACTGCCCCCCACCTTATTAACCCTTGAAGCAGGGTCTCTCTGAGCACATGGAATCTGACCTAGGCTAGCAGCCAGCACAGTTCCTAGGCATGCCTGGAGTCTGCTCAGCCTTTTTTTCACAGGAGTGCTGGGGATTCGAACCCAGGTCCTAATACATGCAACATGCACGCTTACCCACTCACCCATCCCCCCGTCTTTCCTTTTTTTTAGATATATTCTCATTATCTTTCTGTATATGCCAAAGTATGGAAAAGCATTTAGACTACTCTTTTTGTGTTTTCTGAGACAGGGTTTCTCTTTGTAGCCATGACTATCCTGGAACTCACTTTATAGACCAGGCTGGCCTCAAACTCTGAGATCTGCCTGCTTCTGCCTCCTGAGTGCTGGGATTAAAACGTGTACCACCACCATCCAGCATCACTCAGGCACTCTTAATCACTGAAGCATCTCTCCAGCCCTCTCCTCATCTTTCTTGGTTTGTTTGGCTGGTTTTGGTTTTTTGAGACAGGGTTTCTCTGTGTAGCTTTAGAGGCTGTTCTGGAACTAGCTCTTGTAGACCAGGCTGGCCTCGAACTCACAGAGTTCTGCCTGCCTCTGCCTCAGGAGTGCTGGGATTAAAGGCGTGGGCCACCACCGCCTGGTCTCCTCATCTTTCTTAAGAAACATCCCTGACGGTTCCTCGCTCTTTGAGGTGATGACATTTTATAATACCCAGTCTTTAATTAGATGTTTACCCGTTCAGTTGTATTGGATTACAGTACAGCTCTGTCTTACAAGTTATTTTTCCCTGGCCTATAATCCCAGCATTTGGGAGGCTGAAGCAGGAGGTTCAAAAGTTCAAGACCGCCTGAGCAACTTAATAAAGATAAAAGGACTGAGGCTGTAGTTCACTGGTAGATAGTTTACACAGCAAGTGTAAGCCCCTGTACAGTGTCCCAGCACGACAAAAAGAAAAAAAGGCCTAACATGAGGACACTGGCAACAGGGCTTGGTGGTGCACAGCTCTAAGATCAGCTCTCGGGGTAGAAGCAGGCGCATCTGTGTGCTGGGCTTAAAGCTGGAACTCCACATAAACCGGGCTGGCCTGGAGCTCAAGGTCACCAGGGCTAGACAGTGAGACCCTCATCTCAAAAAAAAAAAAACAGGAAACACTGGCCAAGCATGGTAACCCAAACTACATAGCAAGATCCAAACCAGCCTGAGTCCCTATCTCAAAAGCCCCCAAATCAAGCAGCACCCGGCCAGTCCAAAGCACAGCTCTTGGGAAGCTGCAGCGCCCACCTGTCTCTCGTGTTCCAAGCCAGAGCGCACCCGCTCGAAGTCAGAGCCTCCCCAGTTGCGGCCATGCCGGCGGCTGCCCTCCCGGCGATCCCTCTCGGGCTCTTCCAGGGGTCCACCCCGACGCCGGGGGTCATCCAGGAAATTGCGCACGGGGTTGGGCTCCAGCACCCCTTCCTGCAGCAGAAGAGCTGGCAGGTGGGCAGGCTGGGAGGCACGGGGGTGCCTTTCCACTCAGCCCACCCCCAGGCTGCCCGCTGCTGACCCGCTGGTTGCGCTCGTACTCAGCGATCTTCTCCATCTCCTCGTTCATCTTCTCGATGTTCTGCCTGCGTCGCTCCTCCCACTCCTGGGGAGACAAGATGGCATGTGACTGTCAGAGAGAACGACACACTTAGCTGTGCAGGAAAGACAGGGCAGCCCAAATTCTCCAGGACAGGCAGGTGACAAGGGATGCCTGGCCTGGAGCTTGTCTGGATGCAGGGGACCCTGGCACACCTCAGCCACTACAGAAATGGTGCATGGGAACAGTAACTTGGCAAGCAACTAGTGACCACCACGATCTTTACCCCACCCATCTGCAACACTAACAGAATTGATGAAGAACAGCCAACTGAGAGGCTGGCAGTGGTGGCCCTTAATCCCAGCCCTCGGGAGGTAGAGACAGGAGGATCTCTGTGAGTTCAAGGCCAGGCTGGTCTACAGAGCGAGTTCCAGGATAGGACAGTCTCCAAAACAACACAGAGAAACCCTGTCTCGAAAAACCAAAAAAAAAAAAAAAAAAAAAGAGCAAGAACTTAACTCCCAGGGAGAAAGCCACCTCATGGAACCAGCTTGGACCCAAGTGCATCCAAAGCTGTGAGCCACAGCCCTGCAGCTGCCTGCTGCTAGTGCAGGGGTCACAGTAAGGCCAACCCTCCCCCCCAAATCTGGGCATACAGACACACACGGCGTGAGCACAGGGCACGAGAGGAGCTGGAATGTTCGAACCTGAGACAGACGCAGAGCGCTGGGGGGGGGGGGGAGAAGCCCTCAGGGGGCCCAGCTGGAGGTGAGGGTGAGGAACACAAGGACCAAGGATCAGGGAGGAGCCCGCCCAAGCAAGAATGCAGAAAAGGCAGAGGGAAAGAAACGAACTAGCTGGGCACAGCAGTGCAGGCCTGTTTTCCCAAGCAGGCTGAGCAGGAGGGCGCCAAGTTCACGGCCAGCCTGAGTAACCTAGTGAATGAGCTCCAGTCTGAGTAAAAGCTAAGGGCTGAGGATGCAGTTCAGTGCTAAAGCTTTCATCTAACACACACAAGGCCAGAAAGCTGATGATGGATGAATGAATGAATAATGAATGATGAATGAATGAATGAATGAATACCAGGGGACAGAAAAAACTTGGCTCAAGCTTCATGGCCTACCTTGGATTTGCGGTCAGAGGTTGGGTTGTCTCCTGCCCCTAGGAGATGAGGGGATCCCCGACCCCGGCCTCTCCGGCCCCGACCCCCAGTTCCTCCTCGAAGCTGCTCCCCAGCACAATCCTCCCAGCCTCGGGATGTCCGGCCTCCACCTGCCCTGCCTCCCTGCTGAGGGTGTGTCCGGCCCCCTCTGCTGGTCCCTGGGGGCCGGGGGGTCCCAGGAGTCCTCCGAGAGGGACCCAGGCCCTTCTCCTGAAAAGGGAAAGGGAGAGAAGCCAGTCAACGGAAGGGCAGACTGGAGCATCCCAGGCCCAGATGCATGCAGCTGGCAGCTGTGGGTCCCAGGCCTGAGGCCTCTCCGCCCTCCCCATCCTGAGAATTGAGACATGCTGGACTCTCCACCTCCACGGCCACATTCTCCTTCTCCATGGAGCGGCTCTTCCGAGGGGCTGTCACTGCCACGCCCTCCGATTCAGCTTTTTTCCGGTCCTCCTCGATCTCCTAGGAGCAAGTATCCATGCGGATGGGGTGTTAGGGTCCCTGTGGCCCAGCTTGACTCCCACAGTCCTCTACACTCTCCCTACGCTTCCACTCAGGCTTCTCTCCAGAGCTTCAGACACCGGTCACAGCACCTTCCACTAAAGCCCACATGTGCTGCTGCTCCAAAGCGCCCCGTAAGAGCCAAACGCTTCCCTGACGTGGGGCCTCTCCTGCACCCACTCTGGCCTTCTTGCTATTCCCCAGGCTTCATACCTGTCCTGGGCTCCCACCCCAGGGTTTCAGTACCAGCCACTCCTCTGCCAGAGTGAGTCCCGTGACCCTGTAACTCCTCAGGTTCCAAATGTCTCACCATCTCCCTGCCACTCTTTCTTTTCTGGTCTCATCCCCTGCTTGGTAAAACATGAGGATACCTGTCAGGAGGTTTACTGATGCACACCCCCACCCCAGCCTACAGTGCTGCCTGGCATACAATCAAACCCAGCTTTATTTACTTATTTATTTTTAATGAATGAATGCACGAACAATGAGTCAATGAGGCCGCCCTCCTCCCAGGTCCCTTCATAAAGACAGCCCAGCCCCACAACCTCCTCTTGGGCCCTGCTCTGGACAATTCCTCCCCCTCCCACAACAGCCCCAATGCCCTTGGTCACTAAGACTCTGTCAACAACCTGGTCCTGAACCAGGCCTGTCCCCTCCAACTAGAGCAGCGACCCCAGTTGTCTTCTTACTGTCTGGGCTTCCTCTCATCCACGCCAAACAGAAAAAATGAGTGTCCCTGCAAAGAGCTATTCTGGCCAGGTTTCACTACTATTCAAAGCCCTCCATGGCCTCACTAGGTCCTAATCTACACGGCTGGCCCCTGATGACCTCTCTAGATCAGTTCTCTACCAACTGACTTTCCAAGTCCTCTCTGCATCCAAACATTTGTCCATCTTGTGTGAAACATAACCCATCTCCTTCCCAATTAGCTAATATCTAGGCACAGTTTAGTTCTCAGAATCCCCTCTACCAGAAAGCCCTCCTTAATATCCTCAGGCTAGAGGGAGAACTCTAGACTCCCACAGACCTATTAATTCCCAGCCTGTCTAGTCTGTGCCATCATGGAGGACAACTATGTCCCAAACTGGACAGTGAATCCTAAGAGAAGTCTAGGGAATATATCCCTAACACCACACAACACAGAGCTAGGACTCTGGAGACTTCATGGAGCAGATTATGAATAAATGAATGGATGGATGATGGGATGAAGGGAGGCCAGACTAAGGCCTCCGGCTTTTGTCCTGTGAATGAAGAGGAAACATGAGAAAGCTTGAAGGGAGAGGTGGGAAAAACTCACTGCGGGGAGAGGGGATGGGGTCTCCCAGGGCAGGGCTAGGGCACCTGGTAGCGCCGTATGAGGGCCTCATTCTTCCGACGAAGAGCCTCGATCCTCTTGTCCAACTCAGCATCCTTCTCCTCCTTTGATTTCAAATCTAGTGTGGTAGCCTGTGGTGGGGAGGCAGTCGAGGGGTTGGGGAGAATGATCTTCCCATGAAGGGCATTTCCCCCAGGATCTGAGTGCTGGGTGTCAGGACCCCACCTCCCCAGCCCACTTCTCCACTGTGCAGCTTACCATCTCATCAGCTGCGGTCTCCCTCACAGACGCTAAATGTAGCACCGGGGGAACCTGGGAGCAGAGAGAGCAGCAGAGTAGGTTAAGACCAACGGCATTCTGAAATGCTGGCTCCTCTCCTCTACTGCAAACACACTTCTGCTGCCAGCACACGCCTTTAATCCCAGCACTCGGGAGGCAGAGGCAGGCGGATCTCTGTGAGTTCGAGACCAGCCTGGTCTACCAAGCAAGTTCCAGGACAGGTTCCAAAACAACACAGAGAAACCCTGTCTTGAAGGAAAAAAAAAAAAAAAAAACACTTCTGCTTTCTGCTTCATCAAGGGAATTCTCAAGTACTAGTCTCGCCTCTTTCCTGAAGAAATAAAAACCCTGCCCTTCAGTCTTAGATCCACCCATGCAATTAGTCAGATGCGCCCTGGGAAAATTCCCACCCCACCTCAGTACCTAATACTAATTCCTCCAAACAAAGATGTCAGCCCAGATTCCACAACCTATAATTTTAGTCAGGACCGGGATCTCAGAAGATCAGCTACAACCAGTAAAAGTAACTTCTAGAGAGCCAAGGGGGTGGCTCCGGGGATACAGGTACTTGCCGCCAAGCCTGAGAACCTGAGGTCAATTCTCAGGACCCACAAAGTGGAAGGAGAGAACTGACTTACTGACTTGCAATCCCAGCACTCGGGAGGCAGAGGCAGGTGGATCTCTGTGAGTTCGAGGCCAGTCTGGTCTACAAGGGCTAATTCCAGGACAGCCTCCAAAACCATAGAGAAACCCTGTCTCGAAAAACACACAAACAAAAAAGTGGCGCGCTAGAGAAAGACAGCATGGGAAAGAGCTCACATGACGGGGGTTTTCTAATTAGGAGAAAGGGAATGGGAAAAGGGGGAAGGGGAGGGGGGATACAGGCCTCCGGAGACAGGAGCAGCAGAAAAGAGGCGGGGGACAGATCAGAGAGAGAGAGAGAGAGAGAGAGAGAGAGGGAGGGAGGGAGGGAGGGAGGGAGGGAGGGAGGGAGGGAGGGAGGGAGGGAGGGAGGAGGTGAGCACGGCCCTTTTAAAAGAGAATATAGTAAATGTGCACAGGAGATGCTCTTAGTGGCTGCAGCTGAGGGTACATCCTGTCAGAACCTCAAGGACAGGTCAGTACAGATGCCTGAATATGAACACTGACTTCAACCAGCTGACCTCTGACCTCCGTGTGCTCACACAGACGTGCACACAATAAATAAAACATAATGAAAAGCAGTTCCAACACTCCGAGAAGTTTAACCCATGGCTCCCCTAACGCTAGGTCAGCCCGGACCCCAGCATCCTGAAAAGGCACTCATCATCTCCTACCAAGCCTGAAAAGATTCTGCAAGCAGGCCCAGGATCCACTTCAGCGGGTTTCCTGGACCGGACTTGACTTCCATAGTGATACTCAGTGCCGAAGACAGAACTTCTACAGAGGCGTATAAGAGAAAACTGACAGCCACACACAGCCGCGCCCCTGGCCTCCACAAACTTCCCTGGTCCCACCCCTGACCTGGATGAAACTGCAGGACCCGCCCATAAAAAAAATCACATAATACGGCTCCGCCTCCAATTTAACCCTATAGCCTCGCTCCCAACGTGCGGGTCACCATTCTGGCCCCGCCTCTGAGTCACGCCCCCTCCTCCAGCTTCCGAGGCGTTCATGTCGAAGGAAAAACTTTTGGCTCCACTCCCACCATTATCCTCCCCAGCTTCCTAACCCCACCCGAAAACTGCCTGACATTTTGGCCCCGCTTCCAGACAGCTCCTGGACCCGTCCCTAGCTCCTGGGCAATGATCAGGACCCATTTCCAAAACCAAGAAACTTTCCCGGCTTGCCCAAGGTGTCTCCGCCCTGGCCCCACCCCCTAAATTAACCACGCCCCAACAAGACTATCAAGTTGCCCCCAAACCACGCCCCCTACGGAGAGCGACGCTCTGGCCCCGCCCCCAGCACCTTGGCACAACCCGGCACAAAGCCCCAGTCCCGGCGCGGCCTCTTCACCTCTTCACCCAGCCAACGCCCAGACCCTGCCCCTTTCCCACACCTCTCCAAACTTTGGCTCCGCCAAAAGCAGTTCCACCCGGTCTCGGCTCCGCGCCTGGCTCTCACAGACACGCCCCCGGGGCTCTCCTCACTGACTACAGACCCTGACCCTCAAGGCCCCTGGAAATACCCCGGCTCTCCGCCCCCAGGAGCTCCACCCACCTCCTTTATCCCGCCCCCACTCCGCTTTGGCCCTGCCCCCGCTCTCCCGCCCACCGCCCCAACCCCACCCCCTTCGGCCCCGCCCCGGCAACACTCCAGCCCCGGCCCCCGGCTCCTCCTGCCAACGCCCAGACCCCGCCCTTTATCCCCGCCCCACGACACTTGGTCCCGCCCCCAGCACCCCCTCCCAACGTCCCGGGGCTGCTCGACCCGCCCAGTCCTCCCGCCAAGACTCTGGCCCCGCCCCAGCCCGGACTCAACTCTGAAGCCCCGCCCCGCCCGGGCAGCCCCCAGGGCTCAGGACCCGCCCACACGCGCGCACGCACGCCCGTCCGGCCCCGCCCACAGGCTCACGGTCCGCCCCGCGGCGCCCCTCCGGCGACCCACGTGGGCGTCCTGTCCCCGCCCCCCACGGAGGAGCCTGACCCCGCCCCCGCCGGCGGCTCGCCTCCCCGTCTGCGCGCGCGCGCTCTCGCGCCCCCCCCCACGTGGGCGGACAGGCCCCGCCCTCCCCGGGCGCGCTCCCGGCCCCCTCCCCCCCGGTCACCTGTCCCGGAGACCCCGCGGCGTCTGCGACTCGGACTCCGTCCGCCTCCGCGTCCGCAGCTCCCGGGCCTCACACGTCACTTCTGGTCCGCTCCACGTGAAAAGAGGAAATAAAGAGGGCCACGTCCGGTCCTGACAGCCCATTTCCGGTTGCCTTAAAGGGACCGCACCCCCCACCCCACCCCCCCAGGCTTTGCAGGGTTGTGGTGGCCGAGGCACGTTTGTTTCCTCCGTGTCCTTCCAGCAAACGGACGAGTGTCCCCCAATCTCTGTACTCCTCCTTTTTTTTTGCTCAGACTTCTTTAGCCACTGGTTCTCTATTTTAGTAATTAAGAGCCAGATATCATGATCATACAGTGACCCTTGGAAACGTAACTGGTTCCAGCACCTCACCTTGCCAATGAAACCTTAGTTTTAGAAACTGTAACTGATTCATAAAAAAGACACTTGAAATTTTTAGGAAGCAGCAGTGTAACCAAAGCTGGGCGGTGTGGTGGCACATGGCCCTAATTTGAGCACTTGGGAGGCTGAAGCAGGATTGCCTCAAGGTTAAGAACAGCAAGAGATTTATATCTATATCGATATCAATATCGATATATACAGTTCCAGGCCAGTCAGGACTAAGTAGCTCCTGGCTTAAAAAAAAAAAGTACTTGAGGCCAATCCTGATGACCTCAGTTTGACCCCTTCTATTAAGCAACTTGCTGGCATTTGAATTTTATTAACACTTTCTTTTTTAAAGGTCTCTGTTGAGCAGGCGGTGGTGGCGCACACCTTTAACCCCAGCCCTCGGGAGGCAGAGGCAGACGGATCTATGTGAGTTCGAGGCCAGCCTGGTCTACAAAGCAAGTGCCAGGATAGGCTACAAAGCTATACAGAGAAACCCTGTAAACAAATAAACAAAAATCTCTGTTGAGATTGTCCCTAAACTCCTGATTCTCCTGCCCCAGCCTCTTCAGTACTGAGGTAGGATTACAGACCTTCAATGGCTATGATCACCAAATTGACCATCTCAAACTGCTGTGAGGTAGCCCATCAGATAGATGGCCACAATTTGTCCTACCTGGTCTTTTTTGTTTTTGTTTTTCAAAAGTTTTCTCTGAGTAGCTTTGGAGCCTGTGCTGGAATTTGCTCTGTATGTATGTGTGTATGTATAATTTTATGTGTATGGAGTTGTTTGCCTGTGCACCACATGAGTGCCTGAAACCCTCAGAGACCAAAGGGCAGATGGTCCCCAAGAACTGGAATCCCATGTAGTTGTGAATCACTGTGTAGGTGCTCAGAGCTGAACCCGGTTTCTCTGCAAAAGTATCAAGCACTCTTAACCACTAAGCCAATATGCAACTTTTTTTGGGGGGGTCTATACAGGGTTTCTCTATATTGTTTTGGAGGCTGTCCTAGAATTTGCTTTGTAGACCAGGCTGGCCTCGAATTCACAGAGATCCCCCTGTCTCTGCCTCCCGAGTGCTGGGGTTAAAGGCGTGTGCCACCAATGCCCAGCCCAATATGCAGCTTTTTAAAAAAGATATATTTATTATGTATACAGCATTCTGCCTGCATGTAACCCTACAGGCCAGAAGAGGGCACCAGATCTCTTTATAGATGGTTGTGAGCCACCATGTGGTTGCTGGGAATACTCAGGAGGTCTGGAAGAGCAGCCAGTGCTCTTAACCGATAATCTATCTCTCCAGTCCCAATACGCAACTTTTTTTTTCATTTGTTGGTTTAGTTTTTTTGAGACAGGCTCTTCCTGTGTTTCTAAGCTGCCCTCGGACTCCAG
Source organism: Mesocricetus auratus (assembly GCF_017639785.1). Taxonomy (NCBI): domain Eukaryota; kingdom Metazoa; phylum Chordata; class Mammalia; order Rodentia; family Cricetidae; genus Mesocricetus; species Mesocricetus auratus. Next base: position 2,997,378 of record NW_024429216.1, read on the forward strand.
GCGATTCCCCTGTCTCTGTCTCCTGAGTGCTGGGATTTACAGATGTGAGCTATTCATTGTTTGAATTTTGGGATAGGAAGGAAGCATGCATGCCATGACACATATGTGGAAATCAGAGAACGACCTGCAGAAATTGGTTCTCCCGACAACATGGGGTCGAAGGATTAAATTCAGACATAGAGGCTGGGCAGTAGGCTCCTGTAGACACCAAATCATTCCACTTGCCTGTTTGCTTTTTTGTTTTTGTTTTGTGGGGGTGGGATGCAGGGATAAACTATTTTAATTATTTTTGAGATCTATTCTCACAGTGTAACACTGACTCGTCTGGAACTCGCTATCTTAAGCCAAGCTGTCCTCAAACCCATAGAGATCCAACTGCCTCTGCCTGCTGAGTTCTGGGATTATTGGTAGTGGTCACCATGCCCAGCCTAAGGATTTGTTTTGTTTTAGTTGACACATAATTGTGCACAGTTGTGGCATATGATAATATTTTGATTCTAATAAACAATGTGCAATGATCAGATCACGGTAATTGACATATCCTTTTTTTAGAAACAGGGCTTCACTGTGTAACCTTGGCTGTCCTGGAACTCTCTTTGTAGACCAGGCTGGCCTTGAACTCAGAGATCTGCCTGCCTCTGCCTCCCGAGTGCTGGGATTAAAGGTGTGCGCCGCCGCGGCCGCCGCCGCCGCCGCCGACACCACCACCACCACCACCACTACCACCACCACCACCACCACCACTACCACCACCCCCTCTAGGATTATTCACATTTTTCTCTATTAACTACCTGAACTATGCAATGTTTTTATTAGACACACATGTTTTACCGTAAATAATCTGTAAGCCTGCTCCAAAGAACACACAGGCAGGGAATAGTGGTAAACACCTATGATCCCAACACATAGGAAGCAGAAGCAGGCATTTCTCTGTGAGTTCAAAACTAGCCTCATCTACATACGGACTTCCAGGCCTGCCAGGGATACATAGTGAGACCCTAGCTCAAAAAAAAAAAAAAAGAAAAAGAAATAGATAAACAAATGACAGTCGGGCATTGGTGTCACACTCCTTTACTCCCAGCACTTGGGAGGCAGAAGCAGGGGAATCTCTGTGAGTTGGAGGCCAGCCTGGTCTACAGAGTAAGTTCCAGGACAGGCTCCAAAACAATACAGAGAAACCCTGTCTCAAAAAAAGGAAAAAAGAAAGAAAGAAAGAAAGAAAAGAAAAGCAAACTACAAATTCTCAATGGGCGAACATCATTATTATTATTCCCAAGCACACAGATTTCTATATCATTTACTTGACATTAAGATGACCCAAGGCAAGCCGGGCATTGGTGGCGCATGCCTTTAATCCCAGCACTCGGGAGGCAGAGGCAGGAGGATCTCTGTGAGTTCGAGGCCAGCCTGGTCTACAGAGCGAGTGCCAGGACAGCCTCCAAAACTACACAGAGAAACCCTGTCTCGAAAAAAACCAAAAATCAAACAAAAAAAAAAAAAAAGGGAAAGGAAAAAGTTATATATAAAAAAGTCACAAAGTGCCGGGCGTTGGTGGCACATGCCTTTAATCCCAGCACTCGGGAGGCAGAGGCAGGCGGATCACTGTGAGTTCGAGACCAGCCTGGTCTACTGAGCGAGTTCCAGGACAGCCTCCAAAGCCACAGAGAAACCCTGTCTCGAAAAAAAACAAACAAAAAAAAAAAAGTCACAAAGTGGGTCTGGAAAGATGGCATTGTGGTTAAGATCACTGGCTGCTCTTCCAGAGAACAGGAGTTCAATTCCCAGCAGCCACATAGTGACTCACAATATAATGGAATCGAATGTCCTCTTCTGTAATGCAGGCACATATGCAAATAGAACATTCACATGAATAAATAAATCTTTAAAAAAGAAAAGAAACAAAAATGCCAGGCAGTGGTGACCCACACCTTTAGTCCCAGCACTCCTGAAGCAGAGGCAGGCAGATCTCTGAGTTCAAGGCCAGCCTGGTCTACAAAGAGAGCTCCAGGACAGCCAGGACTGTTACGCAGAGAAATCCTATCTCAAAAAAACAAAAACAACTCTTCGAGGAACAGATAGGAGATGGGCAGGGAGGAGGAGCAAGGGAGTGGGGGGAGGGGGAAGAGAAGAGGGAGGGGGAACTGGGATTGGAATGTACAAATTAAATTAATAAAAACATTTTAAAACAAAACAGTGACAAAGTAGTACTGGGATCTCAGACACTGGTGGAGGCAGGCTGAGGCAGCCTGGGCTACATTCTGAGACCCTGCTATAAAATAAAAAGTAAAAAAAGGGCTGAGGCCAGGCGGTGGTGACGCACGTCTTTAAGCCCAGCATTCCGGAGGCAGAAGCAGGTGGATCTCTGTGAGTCAAGGCCAGCCTGGTCTGCAGAGAGAGTTCCGGGACAGTCAAGCTACACAGAGAAACCCTGTCTCGAAAAGAAAAAGAAGAAAGAGCTGAGCTGTAACTCAACTCCGTGCTAGAGTGCATGCCCTATGATCAGTCCTCAACACCACACACACATACACACACACACACACACACACACACACACACACACACACACACACACACAATGTTCAAGAAAAAAATCATAGGGAATTCTTTGCGGAAGGAAGAGTTAGTTCGGTTAGTTTGCACACTTGCCAACAGGTTGACAAGATGCCGCCGCCGAAACTTTGAGAACCTTGCAACTGTGATGCTCCTCACTCACCACCAGGGGGCGGTGTCTGCAGTTAGAAACCAGACTCTCATTCAACAAATAATTCTGGAAGCCTGGCACATGGTCCCAGGTCAGAGACTGGAGGATCTGAGCTTCAAGATTGACTTTGGCCACATAATGAGTGCAAGGCCAGCCTGAGCTACATGAGACCCTGTCTCAAACACTAAAATTAAAAATAGGGGTTTTGCGAGGCCAGCCTGGTCTACAAGAGCTAGTTCCAGGACAGCCTCCAAAGCCACAGAGAAACCCTGTCTCGAAAAACAAAAACAAAAACAAAAACAAAAAAAAAATAGGGGTTTTGCTTCGCCTTTCCTTTCTTGCGTCTTCTTCCTCTGGTTTTTTCCCTGTCTGTCTGTCTGTCTGCCCGCCTCTCTCATGTCCTCCTTCCTCCATGGCTTTTCGCTCTTTCCCTCTTTCCCCCCTTCCAATAAACCTCGTGAGTTCCAGGACAGCCAGGGCTACACAGACACACCCCGTGTCAAAAACAAAGCAAAGAAACAAAAAATAAAAATTAGGGTCCTAGGAGATGGTTCAGTCAGTAAAGTTCAGATCCCCACGACCCTGGTAAAAGGTAAAAGCCAAACACTACATCACATGTCTGTAGTCCCCAAACTAGGAAGGCAGAGACAGGTAGGTCCCTGGAGAGCTCACTAGCCAACTTTGATGAAAAAGTTAGGTTAGCCGGGTGGTGATGGCAGAGGCAGAGGCAGGCAGATCTATGTGAGTTCGAGACCAGCCTGGTCTACAAGAGCTACTTCCAGGACAGGCTCCAAAGCCACAAAGAAACCCTGTTGCGGGGCTGGAGAGATGGCTCAGAGGTTAAGAGCACTGACTGTTCTTCCAGAGGTCTTGAGTTCAATTCCCAGCAGCCACATGGTGGCTCACAACCATCTACAATTCAATCTGGTGTATATGTAATAAATAAATAAATATTAAAAAAAAGAAACCCTGTCGCGAAAAACAAACAAAACAAGTTAGGTGGCTCTGTGAGTAAAAGCTCTTGTCACCAAGACCGATAACCTGAGTTGGAGGCCTGGGTCACGAGTGCAGGAAGCTATTTCTAGAAGTTGTTCTCTTTTTTTTTGTTTGTTTGTTTTTTTGTTTTTCGAGACAGGGTTTCTCTGTGGCTTTGGAGGCTGTCCTGGAACTAGCTCTTGTAGACCAGGCTGGCCTGGAACTCACAGGGATCCGCCTGCCTCTGCCTCCCAAGTGCTGGGATTAAAGGCATGCGCCACCAACACCCAGCCCTAGAAGTTGTTCTTGATTTGTGCTCACACTTACACACACGCCTTGGCATCCCCAAGTTTGATTGTGTGAACACATGTTAATGTTAAGAAAGATAAATAAATAGAGTGGAAAGCAATTGGGAAAGGAAGGCGGGAAATCCAAGGCCTCCCTGGGCTACAGTGTGAGTTTGCAGCAGCTTAGGCATTTCTCTTTTCCGTAAACACAAAAGTTACAAATAAGCTGAAAATGAGCAGCAGGGATGGTTCCTGGGTCAAAAATGAGTACCGCTCCTCCACTGACCTGAGTTTGGTTCCCAGCACCTACAACCTGTAACTCCAGCACAAGGGAATTGCAATCCCTTCTCCTGGCCATATGCACACACACACACACACACACACACACACACACACACACACACACACACACACACCTTTTAGATTTTAAAAAGTGTTTTAGTATTTTGTCTGTGGTTTTGCCTGTGTGCAGTACTGGCAGAGGCCAGAAGAGGGCGTCAGATCACCAAGACTGGAGTAATAAATGAACACCTTTGTGGGTCCTAGGAAACCAACCCTGAAAGATCAGCCATTGCCTTACCCACTGAGGTGTCTTTCTAGCCCCTAAGCACAATTTTATTTATTTATGTATTTATTTATTTATTTGTAATGGGTTAGGGATGCAGTTCTAAGTGTATGAGGACTTATCCAGGATGTATGAAGTTCTAAATACACACACACACACACACCTTCAACCACATACGCAGTCAGTTCAGGGCTGGTAGTGCATCACAGTGGTAGAGGTTCTGGGTTCGAGTCCCAGCACCACGGAACCAAGTCTAAATCCCGGGGTTACTTTGAGGACTCAAGTTCCCCTGCGTAGCCAGGAGGTGCCTGCGCTTCCGCCTCACGCCGCTAGGGGGCAGCAGCCGCACGCCGGATTCGCGGCGCGGGACCAGCACTGGGGCAACTCAGGCGGAGGAAGCTGATGAAATCCTAGCCAACTTGCAGTGAGCTCATCCCGCCCGGGCGCCTCCGGAAGCCACGGGGCCGTCTGGCCCGAGCGATAACGCTCTAGTTTGGAACGAGGGCGGGAAGTCCTTCCTGAAGTCTGCCTTGTATGGGACCTGCTGCCAGGAGTCAGGGCACTGCGGGGAGGGCAGAGGGAAGACGTGGGGAACGGTCCCCTGGCTGTCTCTGCAGCCTAATCAAAAAGAAAGTGAATTCTGAGCCTAGCTGCGGGATGGAGAGAAAGCGGAGGGGAGGAAGGGAAGGAGAGGAGAGACGGACACGGATGGGAGAGACTTGGGAGCGACAAAGATAGGGAAACTGAGGCAGAGGTGGGGGAGACAGCAGGGAAAACAGAGATAGAGGAGAGGCGAGACGCCCGCAGGAGACAGAACTAGGGAGAGACCCCGGCGACAGGGACCGAGCGAGTGGCCGGGGTGCTGAGGCAGGACGGGCTGTGGGCGCGCTGGGGACGGCAGGGAACAGGCCCTGCAGCACGGGGCGCGTCGTGGGCCCGCCCAGCCCCCCAGCCCCGCGGCGGCGCGGGCCAGTTACCAAGTTACCAAATTACCGCAGGATTCCGGAGCTTCTGACTGGCGAGGCCGCAGCCAATCAGCGAGCGGGGCCGCTGTTCTCGGGCTGGAGGCCTGGAGACACGCGCACCTTCCCACACCCAGGAAGCCGCTGACACAGGCTCGGTGGCGCGCGCCTCCGCTGTCCCGCGGCCGCGCCGAGTTCCCCGCCACGGTGGCCCGCACACGGAGACCGCCCAGACACACACACGCACACACACACGCATGCACATCCACACACGCATGCACACGCATTCATACTCGCACGTGCACACAGATATGCACTTACGCACACACACAAGCATGCACACATACAGGCCCCCGCACATATAAACGCACACGTGCACACATATACACACGCGTGCACCTGTATACAGGTCCACATGCACATACACAATGCACACATGCACATACACACACACACACCACACATGCATATATATAAATATATATACACAATCACACACGTATACACATTAACACACACACCTACGGGCATGCGCAGTGGTCAAGACACAGACACACACAACCAGGAATACTCAGCACTACACACAGCGTTCCGAGGTCAGTGAAGCAATGCACAGTCCACACACACACACACACACACACACACACCTCTACACTGACACACAACGTCCTCGCCACAAGCAACTGACACAGCCATAAACCCCCACCCACACTATCACAACCATGCACACGAGGGAGACATAATAATCTACGCAGCCTCACTAATGTGTGCAAAGTCCCGGGGACACACAAGCCTACCTACATATACAACCACAGTGACATAATCACAATGGCCTGTGTCACGGTATAGATAGCATGTGTGCCTGGTGGCAGTGTGTAACACGTAAACACACCTCATCACTATGACACGCATGCACGCACACACGCACGCACGCACAATCCTACCGGTGTTTTGCATGGCAGACACCATCAGAGTGACACACACAACCACCACCCGGACATCAGTACAGGGGTACAACGTATCCACAAACCTTCCCGCACACGTGGCTGTGACACAATTCCAGTGTCACACAAACACAGCCCCACACAGGTGCTATCGCATTGACATATATATATATATATATATATATATATATATATATATATATATATATATATATATATGCTGGCCCCGTTGCCTGTATCTGCACACTTGTCACAGGGCAGCATCCCATAATAGCTCAAGGACTCAAAAACAGCCTGACAAACACGTATCGCCATGCTTAGCACGCAGACCACAGGAACCACCACGCTGACACACTAACCCCCTGACACAACCCCCTGACACACTGGCCACACACCTAGAGGACACTGTCATTCACACAAACACACGCAGCATCCCTGCCCTGGTCCCTGGAAGCTAAGTGCACGTGGGATGCTGGGGGAGAGCCGCAGAGAGGACGTGTGTTTGTGTATTTGTGTGCAGTTCCTCCTCCTTCCTGCACTTCCTGGGGGCGGGGCCAAGCGGCTGCGGCTGTTACCGGGTAAACTTCCCGCCTCCCCCCCCAGTGCGGCCATTAGTCACCCCCCCCCAGGATGATGTCATCGCCTCATTCTGGAGGCTGAGTAATCCTAGTCTCCGCCCCCCTCCCCCCAGGTACCAGGGAAGGGGCGGACTGCACCTGGGCTCCACGGAGGACTGGAGCCGGGGTCCGGAGCTAAAAGCTCGGCGCCTTGGGTGTCCCTGGGGTGGGGACTGAGGAATCTAGGCCTCTCTAAAGTGTCTTAAGAACGCGTATCAGGGTCCCTGGAGACTGGGGGCTTCCAGCCCTACAACGGTGGTGACAGACTTCCGGAGCTTCTAGGCCTGGGGTCTTTTTGTTAATGCTCACTCATTTCCTGCTGCTTTGTGTCTGATGTGATTTTTTTTTTTTGCTTTCTGTTTATTTATTTGTTCATTTATTTATCAATGCTGGGGACGGGGTCAGAGCGTCACCAAGGTATCCACCATTAAGCCGCATCCACATCCACGACTGCCCCCACACATTTTTCTTTTTTCTGAGACAGAATTGCCCCCTAAGGATGGAATCGTCGCTTAAGTCACCAGGCTGGCCTTGCAATCATTCTATAGTCCATACACACTATAAACTTTCTATCCTCCTGCCTCAGCTTCCCAAGTAGCTGGGAATAACAGACCTGTATCATTGTGTTTTCATGAAAATGTGGTCTCACTCTGTAGCCCAGTGTGACCTGGAACTCTTAGCAATCCTCCTGCCTCAGCCTCCTGGGTGTTAGAATTACATCCATTCACTTCTAAGGCCTTGAGGACTCCAAGAAGCCCCCCCCCCACGTCCACTTTAAGGGTTGGATTTGCTCTCTCTGACCCACGTTTGAGGGCAGAGACTGTACAGGGTCCTTGGTGTTCTGAGGCCTGGGACCCTAGGCACAGGATGGGGTGGGTGCTAAGGAGTATTCCACAGATAGGAGGTCAGGAGCCCTGCTTCTGGGAGATCAGCAAGCCGGACCCTTGGAACAAGTGCTCTCGGGAGAGAAAAGGCCCGTGACCAGATGGATGAACTAGCCCCCTGAGAGTCTGGAGACCTGGGGGGGGGCATGGCTGTCAGCACCAGTGTGATAAATCAGGCTTCGAGCTTCCTAAGGTCTACTTCCCAAACACCCTAGTCTCTATGTCCTGTGGGATGAGGTGAGAGTCTTCGTCCTAACCCCCTCATCGCCCCCCAATTTTTCCTACCAGGGTCTCTCTCATAAGATCCGGGCAGGCCCCAAAAACTTACTATGTAGCCAAAAAAAAAAAAACCTTGAACGCATGACCGTCCTGCCTCCACCTCCCTGTTTTGGGTATTTCAGGGATGGACCACTATACTCAGCTTCACGGGGTGCCGTGGATGGAACTCAGGACTTCATGCACACCCGCAAGCCCTCTCTGAGCTGAGGCTCATTCTCCCACTCCCCACCAGGCCTGGCTCCCTTTTAGATGGAACTCAAGCCTTACCTCCTGGGGCTTGGACTCCCTGGGGATTGTATACTTGCTTTGTGTGTAGCACAGGCTATGCTTGAACCTTCCTACTTAGACCATGCTGGCCTCGAATCCTCCAGCCTTCTCCTTCCAAACACTGCCATTTCAGGTTCATGTCCGTGTTTGTTTCTTTTGCCCCCCGCCCCGTGTTGTTTGTTTTGGGTCTTGAAAGGAGAGCTCAATATGCAGCCCAGGCAGTCCTGTAACTCTCAATGCAGACCATGCTGGCCTTGAACTTGCAGAGAGATCTTCCTGCCTCTGGCTCTGCCTCATCTGGGGAGGGTTGGAATAAGGTAGGTGCCACCGTGCCCAGCAATGTCCCTGTTTTTATGATTCCAGACATAGCTGAGTCCGTTGTGTGTGTTGGGGTGGGGGGGGGTGTTGCCTTTCTGTTTGTGATCGTGTAGTTAGGTGGCCTCAAACTCCTGGCAATCCTCCTGCCTCAGCTTGTGCAGTGCTGGGATGAGAGGGGAGCCTCACCCTATCCTGCATGGCACTGTTTTTGTGAGGCCACAGTTGGGTTTCTTTTCTGGAAAATCTCCCAACTTGTTTTCCACGGCCACGACTCTGAACTCTGTTAAGAGCATGGATTGAGTCACTCCCTGCCTGCGCCTTACGGGGTGGGGTGGGGGGCGCCACGCAAAGGTCTTTTTATGGAAGGGGCATACTTGCTGGAGGTTTTTCTGAGACCAACTCCATGGGACCTTCCAGCAGTGGGGTGGGGGGGGACACTTTGCACATCCCCTGTCTCCACTCCATCTTAACTGAGCATCCTACATCCTTCTTCTGCAAAGGCGCAGGACAGCATGGAGAGCCAGAGGTCTCACCCCAACCGGTCATTGGCTCGCAGGCCCCGCGCAGCGCGCAGTTCCCCGGGGTCCGGCTCCCCCGCACCACCACCAATCCCCCCCCCCCGCCCTGCACCGAGGGCTCCCCCAGATCCGGGAGGACTTTGGCGGCGGCCAATGAGAGCTCTCGCCGTCTCCGGGAGCCGGGCCGGCTCTGCCCGCCTGGCATTGGGCACGCGATGGGCAGCGGCGGGCGGGGCCTGGGGGCTCCTCGCGCCTGGTTGGGCCAGGCTTGTTGCTGGGTAACGGGGCGGCGAGTTTCCCCCTGGCAACGGCGGCGGGTACCGCTCACTGGCTGGCCGAGATGGAGGCAGGGCCCAGGCAGGCAGGCCCCGCAGACCCCAGCAACAGCGCGGCCCCCGCCCCGCGCGGAGCTGTAACCTTCACAGGCGCAGCCCGGACCCTGCGGACGCTGGGACGCCCTGCCGCCCCATGAATCCCCCACTTGGGGACCCAGGATGTCGCTCCCCACCCGGACCAGGGCCCTGCGGTGGAAAGTTAAGTCCTTCCCAACTCCTGAGCTGTAGTTTCCTGCTTTTACAAAATGTTTTTCATCTTTATTTTCTAGCCAAGCTCTCACTATGCAGCCCAGGCTGGCTTCCAACTCACAACAATCCCCCAGCCGCAGTCTCTCAAGTGCTGGGATGACAAGGGTGCACCACACTGAGCTAACAACTGCTTGTTTTATTCTTACTTTTTATTGTTTTTGTGAGACAGAGGCTCACTCCGTTAGCCCTGGCAGACCTGAACCTCACCGTGTCAACCAGCTCGCCCTCAAACTGACAGAGATCTGCCCTCCTCAGCCTCTTGAGTGTTGAGTTTAAAGAACTTCGCCATCAAAGCCGGCTTGTTCGACTTTATTCTTGAGACGCTCTCATACAACCCAAGGCTGGCCTCTTAATTTACAACAGTTCTCCTGCCTCAGCCTGACAAGTGCCCGGATGACAGGGTGGAAGCGACATGCTGGGTTGACGTCTGTTTATTTCATTTAAGATAGATTTTTCTTGAGACAGGGTGTCATGTGGCCCAGAGTGGCCTAGAACTTGCTCCATGGTCCAAGATGACCTTGAGCTTCTGACCCGCCTTCTTCCCTCTCCCAGGTGCTGGGACTACAGACAAGCCCCGTCACATCCAGTCTTATGGGATGCTCGAAACTGAACCCAGAGCTGCCTCCCAGCACTGACATCTGAATTTTAGAGCCAGCATCTCACGGGGAATGTGTGACTGCTGGATGAGTTCTCAACATGTGGAGAGCACTCCAAAGTCCACACAGACCTTTGTTCCACGTCGGGACAGATGAGGAAAGAAAGACAAAAAGAGAGGCAGGAATACTTTGTTCCTCTGCATAATCCTGGCTCTCCTGGAACTCCATCCCTAGACCAGGCTGGCCTGGAACTCACTCACAGAGATCCGCCTACCTCTGCCTCCCGAGTGCTGGGATTAAGCATGTGGCCACCAACGCCTGCTTTGTTAAGTGTTTTGGGAAGCTGGCTTCAGAGTCTGGGGCCTCGTCCACTGCTCTATGCAGGAGGCCCTTGAAGGAGCCTTAACATTCAGAATGAGAACCATGACCAGTTCAGTAGAGTGTGGCTGTAATCATAGCATTTGGGAGGTGGGGGCAGAGGGAGTGTCTCAAGATCCTGGCCAGCCTGGACTACATAAGAGACTGTTTTTCAAAAACAAAAAGCAAAATAAAATTAAACAATTTAGGTATGGGGAGCTGGAGAGATGGCTTAGCAGTTAAGAGCACTGCCTGTGGTGGCTCACGCCTTTGATCCCAGATCTCTGGAGGCAGAGGCAGGCGGATCTCTGTGAGTTTGAGACCAGCCTGGTCTACAAAGTGAGTTCTAGGACTGCCAGGGTTGCACAGAGAAAGTCTGCCTCAGACAGACAGATAGACAGACAGACAGACACACACACACACACACAGAGATAGAGATAGAGAGAGAGAGAGAGAGAGAGAGAGAGAGAGAGAGAGAGAGAGAGAGGGAGGGAGGGAGAGAGAGAGAGCACTTAGCTGCTCTTCCAGAGGAGCAGGCTCAATTCCCAGCAGGTCAATAACTGTCGCAAGGATCCAATGCCCTCACATAGACATACATGCAGGCAAAACGCCAATGAACATTAAAAAAAAAGCAAGCTGGACACACATTAAAAAAAAAAAGCAAGCTGGACACGGTGGCTCACTTTCATCATACTAGTTCTTAGGAGGCTGAGCAGGTGAATTGGGACAAGTTCCAGGGCAGCCTGAAGGCTGGATTACAAAGTGGGACCCCAGTCTCGGAGAATAAAGCCAAATAAACAAACAGTAGGAATAAGGGCTGGGGATATAGCTGCCTAATGGAGTGTGGAGACGAGTGCACCCATAGCCCTGACTTCAGTCTCCAGAAGGACACAAAGGGATGCAGGGGGATCAGGCCAACCTTGACCTCCTGAGTGTCCTGTCTCAGCTTCCTCAGTGCTGAAATTACAGAGCTGCACCAGGGGCTGCACTAGCTTTTCAGTTTAACTTACTGCAGCATTCTAGGCAGGTAATCTACCACTGAGCCACACCCCTGCCCCTCACTGGGGGATTCTAGGCAGGGACTCTACCACTGAGCCACACCCCTGCCCCTCACTGGGGGATTCTAGGCAGGGACTCTACCACTGAGCCATGCCCCCAGCCCCTCACTGGGGGATTCTAGGCAGGGGCTCTACCACAGAGCCACACCCCTGCCCCTCACTGGGGAATTCTAGGCAGGGGCTCTACCACAGAGCCATGCCCCTAGCCCCTAACTGGGGGATTCTAGGCAGGGACTCTACCACTGAGCCATATCCCCAGCCCCTCACTGGGGGATTCTAGGCAGGGACTCTACCACTGGGCCACACCTCCACTTCCTCCAGGGAACATTCTGCCTTGTTTGGAGAGGTACTGTGGCATCCTGTGGGCGGAGAGGTCAGATATCACTCAGCATGCTGCAATGCCCCACAACAAAAATGTATTCAGTCGTAAAATCCATGGAGCTGAGGAGAAGAAGCCTGAGCCTGGAATAACTCTCTGCCCAAGTACTCTACCTCCAGCCTTCTCTTATTTCTTCCCATTTGGCCTCCTAGGTTCCCTCCACTCTCGTGGCACTGGACTCTTTCTGTCGGCTGGGTAGGCACCTCACCTCTGTCTCTCATCTGTGACTCCTTCAAGCTTCTGAACCTCCCTGGAGATGCTCGGGGAGGGAGTCCTGTTAGGATGCGTGAAGACAGCCTCAACACGAAAATGGGGGTGGCATCTATACTCACTCTCTGTCACCCTAGTGGTTCTCAACCTTGCTAATGATATACGGCCCTTTAATACAGTTCCTCGTGTTACGGTGACTCACCAACCATAAATTTATTTTCGTTGCTACTTCGTAACTAATCTTGCTACTGCTGTGAATCGTAATGTAAGCATCTGTGTTTTCCCCGATGGTCTTAGGTGACCCCTGTGAAAGGGCCATTGGACCCCCAAAAGGGGTTGCAATCCACAGGTTGAGAGGCACTGTCCGAGAGTAAAGCAGTCTCAGAACGAAGCCCTTCAGAGCTGGGGAGACGGCTCAGTGGGTAAAGTATTTACCACATAAGCATGAGGACCGGAGAGTTCAGTCCCAGCACATGCGCATAAAGGCGGGCGCTGTGGTGTGGGTCTGCAACTCTAGCATTGAGCGGCGGAGACAAGAGGACCCCAGGCTCAGTAGCCAGCTAGTGTAGCCAATATGTAACCTTCAAGCTCAGTGAGAGACCTTGTCTTAAACCAGGTGGTGGTGATGCACACCTTTAAGCCCAGCACTCGGTAGGCAGAGGCAGGCGGAAGTCTGGGAGTTCAAGACCAGCCTGGTCTACAGAGTGCCTTCCAGGACAGCCAGAGCTACACAGAGAAGCCCTGTCTCCAGAGAAAAAGAGAAGGCACAGGCCATCCCCACCCTCCTCTGAGCAGCTAAGTTGATGGCCCCAGCTGAGTTTTATCTCCAGTTCTCATTTCACTTTTTATTTTAATCTCATTGATGTTTTGCTTGTATGCATGTCTGTGTGAAGGTGTCGGATCCCTTCGGATTAGAACTAAAGCCAGTTGTAAACTGCCATGAGGGTGCTGGGAATTGAACTAAGGTCCTCAGGAAGAGCAGTCGGCGCTCTCAACTGTGGGGCCATCTATCCAGCCCCTCATTTCAATTTTTAATTTTATTATAATTATTATTTCTGTTTTGTTTTGCGAGACAAGGTTTCTCTGTATTGTTTTGGAGTCTGTATTGAATCTCGCTCTGTAGACCAGGCTGGCCTCGAACTCACAGAGGTGCTGAGGCTTGGCTCTACACAGTATCTCTACCTAGTCAGATTCCCATCCCTTCCATACTTAATTCCGGCCAGTCTAGTCTGCTGCTGGGTCACATATTGGTAGCCCGAGGTGACAGAAGGGCTCAGGGCAGAAAAACAGGCAAAGGCAAGGGCCTGCCTGCCCCCTTCCCAGTTACTTCACTCTGAGGCCCAGAGCAAACACTGTAGCTAATTAGTCCTACTAATGACAACAGCAAATACTGATTAGGCCTTCGTGTCAGACGCTGCATTTAATGACTTCCTAGAAACAGCTCATTTGATAAGTTGAAAGCAGGGCTGCGCTGACGCCTCTAAGCATGACCTACCGTTAGAAATGTCCCTTCACAGCCGACACAAGGTGGAACATGTCTTTAATCCCAGCACTCCCTTGGCAGAGGCAGGTGGATCTCTGAGTTCGAGGCCAGCCTGGTCTACAGAGTGAGTTCCAGGGCAGTCAGGGCTACACAGAGAAACCCTCTCTCAAAAATAGAAACAAAAAAGGATGAAAGAAGCCAGGCAGTGGCGGTGGTGCATGCTTTTAATCCCAGCACTCAGGAGGCAGAGGCAGGAAGATCTCTGTGAGTTCGAGGCCAGCCTGCTCTACACAGTCAGTTCCAGGACAGGCTCCAAAGCTACAGAGAAACCCTTTCTTGAAAAACAAACTGGAGAGAGAGAGAGAGAGAGAGAGAGAGAGGGAGGGAGGGAGGGAGGGAGGGAGGGAGGGAGGGAGGGAGGGAGGGAGGGAGGGAGGGAGGGAGGGAGGAAGGAAAGAAAGGAAGGAAGGAAGGAAGAAAAGATTTGCATCTACTACCATTCATTATGGTTTGCTGGTTTGTGTGGGGAGGGGTCTCATATATCCTAGGCATGACTCAAATTTCCTATGTAGCTGCTAATGGCCATATCCTCCTGGCTTAATCTCGCAAGGGCTGCGATTACAGGTATACACTGCCACCACCGTCTGGTTTAATGCTGTTGCTGAGGATGGAACCTAAGACTTTATTTATGTTACCGAGGCACTCCACCAGCTGAGCTGTATCCTCAGCCACATACATTTGGGGCTTTTTGTTTAATTTGTTCAGTTATTAATTTATTAACGAGTTTAATCAATTAGTTGAGTTAATTAATTTGGCTATTTTGTGTATGTGTGGTGCTGGGGATAGACCCCAGGGCCCTGTGTCTGCTAGGCACGTGTTGTCTTTGTTTTTGAAGCGTGGCCTCACCTTGCAGGCCTCACCTTGGACTCTGGAGCCCCCCTCCTTTGCAGCCCCAGGGCTGGGATGACAGGTTCAGACACCACACCCAGTGAAGTGTAGACTCCTACTCATCAAACCTGTTGTCCCCCAAAGAGTGCCTTTTATTGCCTGCAAATGTTTATCAATGAGTTGCAGTATAAGTTGGTGAGGTGTGGGGGGCTGGGGTTGGGAGCTGTTCGGTGATAAAGGATTGGAGTGACGTCCCCACCCCCACCCCCGGCTCTGCACCCTGCACTAGTCCACACGCCCAAAACAGAAAACCCTGGGAGAAAGAAAGGACCAAGCAGGAAGGAGAGGAGAGGAGGGGTCTAGAAGTCGGTAACAGTCTCAGATATTGGAAGTAGGAAGCTCTGTCTCTCTGAGATTCTGAACCCTGTTTGCCAGATTTAAGTTCCTAGTGCTGGGGTAGTTTTGTCTGAGAATCTGGCCTTTCTGTCTCTCTGTATGTCTCTCTCTCCTTTCCTCCTTTTTTCTATTGTTTTGCTTTTTTTTTCCCCAGGCTGTTATTATTCTACCACAGGATTTCTTTATATAGCTGTCTGGCCTAGAAGTTGTTATATAGATAAGGCTGGCCTCAAATTCACAGAGCTCCTCCTGCCTCAGCCTCTAGCGTTGGGACTAAAGGTGTGCATCACCATACCTAGCTATTTTTATTTATTTCTTTTTTTATTTGGTATGTTTTCATTATATCCTTCTCCCCACCCCCAATTCTTTCTTTCTCTGTCTTAGCAAAACCAAACCAAACCCAACAAATGAAAATCCAAACAAACAAAAAACCAATAAGACAAAAAAATAAAAAATAAAACCGCAAAACTAAACTAAATTCAGCCGGGCGTTGGTGGCGCACGCCTTTAATCCCAGCACTCGGGAGGCAGAGGCAGGCAGATCTATGAGTTCGAGGTTCAGTGGTTAAGAGCACTGACTGCTCTTTCAGAGGACCCCGATTTAATTCCCAGCACCCACGTGGCAGCTCACAACTGTCTGTAACTCTAAGATCTGACACTCTCACACAGACATACATGTAGGCAAAACACCAGTGTATATAAAATAAGAATAAATAAATTATTTTTTTTTAAAGCACACACACAAAAGACCATGCAGCCTGTTTGGTGTTGGCCACTACTTCTGGGCCTTAGGACCAGCCCAGTGACACTCCGCCGAAGACAACTGTTTTCCCTCTTCCCGAATGTGTCAGTTGCAAACAGTTTCTTGGCTAGAAGTGGGAGCTTGTGTCTACTTCCCCTACTTGGTGTTGTGAACCTGTGTGGGTGGCGTCACAGTCCTGCTGGGTCTGGAAGACACTGTGTCTTTGGAGTCACCTGCCATGCTGACCTTGAACTCAGAGATCTGTCTGCCTCGGCTCCCCAAGTGCTGGGACTACTGGGATTAAAGGTGTTCACCACCAATGCCATCTCTCCAGCACCTGGTTCACTTTGGGAAAAAGACCTGTGCTCAGTGCTCAAGGCTGGCCTGGAACTCACTGCACGTCTCAGGCTGGCTCCAACCTCCTGCTTCAGGCCCCCAGGTCCGTGTTTACAAGTGTCTTTTCTCCCGTGTGGGTGTGACATTCTTTGTGGGTCATCCCAGTGCTGGGCACAGGTGAGTCATATACTTGGTGAGGTGACCGGGTTTGGGTGAGACCCTGAGAGCCTGTCAGGTGGCAGGCAGACCAAAGGTCACTCTGTTTTATAAGGGGAGGGAAATGGCAGCTAGAAACAGAAAAGGGAAAGGGAACAGAAACAGCAGACAGGATGGAATAGGGTACCGGGGGGCTGCCCGGGCATGTCAGTGCCAGCAGCTCACCGCTGCCTCCTCCCCACGGGGCCAGGGCCAGATTGGTGGGACGCCGGGCCAGGTGTGCGGGTTCATGAGCGTGTCCCACCATCGGGCCACTTGGCAGGACCCCGTCACAGGAGTGACTTTGTGAGCACAGGTCAGGGGTCAGGTTCTTCTGTGTCGGCTTTGGTCTGGTTTGGAGGGTCCCTTTCCAATCCAGCTAGGGCAATCTCGTGGGTGTGTTTAGGGGTGTCAGTCTCGGGGTGCCGTTGGGATGGGGGTGTCTGACGGGACCTGGCAGGAAGCTGTTCTCAAGTGTGGTGCGAATGTTGTGGGCACCTGGGGACAGGGTTTGTGAGTCTGAGCCTGCCTGGATGCTGTTTGTGTAACTGTGTGTGGGACTGTCACTCTCCGTGTGTGTCCCTGTGACCCCCGTCAGGGTATGTTGGGGTGGGGTGGGGGTGAGCTTGTGCATCCATGCCCTTGTCCCGGAGTGCGCGTCTGTGCCTGTGGCAAGGTGTCTGTCTATCTGACTCCCCCCGTCCCTGTGGCTCGCTGCACCCTGGTGCGCCCGTGGGTCGGTCTGAGAGCTTACTCCTCGGGTGTGGGTGTGGGTGCCAGTCAGTGTGTCAGTGTGTCAGGCCACCCCGGGTCTAGGCTGTCCCCACCGTGCTCCTCCTGCCCTGGCCAGGCCCCGGCCCGCCCACTCGGCTGCAGGGAAACCCCCCCACGCGGAGGTAGGGGGCGCGGCGCCCGCCTGCAAGCCCCGACTTGTCCCCGGCCGCGGGCGGGGCCCTGGCGTCACGCGGGGGCGGGGCGTGGGAGCCAGCGAGAGGCGGGGCGGGGCGGGGCTGCCGCCGAGCGAGCCGGGGGCCGGGGATATCGCCGGGCGGCCTGAGACAGCGGCGCGGAGCCACATGCGAGCGGGGCACCCGGGAGGCGACGGGGACACCAGAGAGTGAGCAGCGGTGGTGATCCGGCCGCAGACGGCGGACGCGCCAGTCGCAGCAGCAGCAGCCACTGCAGTTAGAGCGGCGGCAGCAGCCAGGAGCCTCGGTAGCAAGCGACTCCGCGGGCGCGCCTTCCAGAAGGCAGCGGCCCGCCCGCCACCCCATCGCCGCCCTCCTCTGGCGTGTTCATGTCCCCGGGGTGAGTGCGCACCCCGGATTCCCGGCGCTGCTCACGAGCGGCCAGGCCGGGAGGGCTCCCCGGAGGAGGTGACGGGATGCACGGGCAGAGCGAGCGGTCTCCTGGCGTTCCCGCTGCCTGTGCCCCAGCTTTCATCACTGGGACCAGGACTGGGCCGGCTGGGCCGGAAGGAAGCACCTGGGACTCGGGGCGCCCGGTCTGGGCGCACAGGTGCCACAGCGGTCTGGCGGGTTTGTTTACAAACAATGGGGTTCGCGCTCGCCCGCGCCCCCTGGTGGCCAGTGCGGTCGGGGAGGAGCGTGGCCCCGGGCTCGCTCGAGTCCCCCGAGTCCCACCACGGGAGGGTCGGGGTGGGGGGGTGGCACCGAGGATCGGCCACACCCAGGGCGCGCGCCCGCCGGGGGCGGCGACAGGGGGCGGCGGAGGCTGCGGCTCCCGCGGGCGGGGGCTGCGCCCCAGCAACAGCCGGTTATTGGCCCCGCGCGCGCTGAGCGGGCGGGGCGGGCGCACGTGGCGGCGTGGGGCGGGGGGGGGTGGGCTGTGACAGCGGAGGGGCGGCGGGGACCGCGCGTGCGGGGCTGTGGATCTGCAGGTGTCTCGCCTGGGTGTGTGTGCTCGTGTCTGGCTCCCGAGTTTGTGTCCCCACACCGAGATGTTGGCGTTTGTCACCCGGAGGGGTGTCTGCGTGAGTCCTTGCCCGTGTGTCTGCGGGGTGGGGTGCACCTGTCCGTTTACGGGTGTGGGTGGCCACCCCCCACACGCACCAGAGTTGTGTGCTCTTGAGGGGTGACGGGGAGGGGAATCTGTCGCCTGCCTGGTGTTTTTGGTGGTGGTGCGGGCAATGGGAGGTGGGGGCGACACTTGAGCTGTGTGTTTGTGTGTCGTTTGAGTGAGCTGTGTTGGTGTACTGGGGTCTCGCTCGAGTGTGTGTGTGTGTGTGTGTGTGCTCTCGCGCGCGCGCGCGCTGTCTCTGGGTGTCTCCAAGACATTCATCTGCTGCACCCAGCATTTGGGATGGGGTGCCACCCAGTGCCTGTTCGCTCCCTGGGTGACTTCTGAGTGGCAAGGGGACACAAGGCTATTTCCGCGCTGATGATAGAGCGCTAGGGGGAGGATCTAGGCGGTGCAGTGGCAGCCTGTCTGCATGCCGTGTGTGTGTGTGTGTGTGTGTGTGTGTGTGTGTGTGTGTGCTGGGTCTGAGGGGCTTGTCACTGCGATCCCTGGCTCATATGTGTCATGTGGCTCGCTCTGTCTCCCCCTCTCTGTAGTGTTTATACCAGTCACGTGAGGCCAGTGTTTTCTGTCTCTGCTTTAGGTGTGTGGGGTGTGTGTGTGGTGTGTGCTTGCATGTTCTCGGGCTGACAACTGGCTCTGGTGTTTTGGGGCTGGGAGAAGAGACTGGACCGATGGCTTCTCCCAGCTGTGTCTGGTGCCTCCCGGTGTTGCTGCCCCGCATGCGAGGGGATGATGCATCCGGTTGTGATGACATGTGTCTGTGTAGCCGCTGCGTCCTGGGAGCTCAGAGTTTGAGGGGGGTGTTGCACATTCAGGTGTGTTTTGGAATGGTGTGTGCGCGCGCGCGCTACGGTGTAGTAGGGGTATCTTGTATCTTGGGATGGCTGTGTGTATGTATGCAGGAGAAACACGCTGAAGACTTGTGTCTGTTGTGTTTCTGTGTGAAGGCTGCATTGTGGATGGATGAGCGCGGGCATGTCAGCATTGGGTCGGTGTGGGACTGATGTAAATGTGTGTCTAGGGCAGGAGGAGGTCTCTGGATGGCTGTGTGTGCATGTCTCAATGTGTCTCCTCGTGTTTCTGAGTGGACCACCTAACTGGTCTGGTGGGGTGGAGGTCAAGTTGAGCAGTTCTGTGAGTTCTTTGGTGTCTGAGTCGTGTGCCCAACACACACACACACACACACACACACACACGCACGCACACACTCGGGTCCTGCGACAGCCCAGTGTGTCCTGGAAGCCCCAGCACCCCTGCTGCGCTCCTCTGTGTTGGGAAAGTTCTCCCTGGCCCAAGCCCTGAGTCCTAGGCAGTTTGCCTGGAGGGCTTGCCACAAGCCCCAGACGCAGTCTGTGCCCTCCACCCCGTGCGCCCATCACCAGGTGTCCCGGCCAGGCTGCCCCCTGGGGTCACCCCCTCGTGGGCGTGAGTGACCGCCAGGCGGGGTGTCTGCAGGGTGGGGTCCTGCAGCCCCCCTGCAGTCGCCCCGCTGACCTCCCCGCCGCCGTGTCCCGCAGGCTCCAGGGAGCGCCATGGCCCGCGCACGCCAGGAGGGCAGCTCTCCGGAGCCCGTAGAGGGCTTGGCCCGCGACAGTCCGCGCCCCTTCCCGCTCGGCCGCCTGGTGCCCTCCGCTGTGTCCTGCGGCCTCTGCGAGCCCGGCCTGCCCGCCGCCCCTGCTGCCCCCGCCCTGCTGCCGGCCGCCTACCTCTGCGCCCCCACCGCCCCGCCCGCCGTCACCGCCGCCCTGGGGGGGCCCCCGCTGGCCTGGGGGTCCCCGCAGCCGACCCCGAGGCCCACGCCCGGACGGTGAGTGCCCACCCCGCACCCGGGGAAGCTGAAGCGGGAGCGCAGCGGAGTGGGGCCACCGGGAGGGTGTGGCCAGTGTGGTCTTTGTGTAGCAAGAAGCAGGAAGACCGAGTGGGAGACAGGGCTGGAGGGGCCGGGTCGAGTGGGAAGTCCCTCTCGGAATCTGACTGCAGTCCCCCGAGTTGCAGCCCACGTCCCTTCCCGGGCCTCGGGCAACAGCTGTTTCTCAGCTCCCCTCCCCCGGCCCGGGTCCCTGGGCGGCCCCCCCCACCCCCACCCCCTGCGAGGATCGCAGTCGGAAGGAGTGCGGCTAGCGGGAGGATTGTCACCTCCGGACTTCGGGGAGGGGTCGAGGGCCTTTCCCTTTTATTTGCTTCTCCCTGGCACTAGCGGGGCTGGCCCGCAGTCCCCGGGGAGGAAGGGGAGGGGGGAGGGGCCATTGTGTTGGGAAAGTCCCCCTCGGGGAGAGGGTGAGGCTCAGGGAGGGAAGGGTTAAAGGTCCCCTGCCTGATGGGCTGTTAACCCTGTGGTGCCCGGCTAGTGAGTGAGTGTGTGTGTGTGTGTGTGTGTGTGTGTGTGTGTGTGTGACCATCTGGGGTTCCCTTTCCATCTCCCTCCCACCCCCAGCCTCCTGAACCCAGGACTAAAGAGAGGAAAACTTTACAACTTTCCCCGGGTTTCGGGACTAGATTCAGAGAGGAGGAAAACCGGGGCCCCGGGAGGACCTGGGATGGCAGGCCCGAGGGGGTGGGGCAGGGAGACTTAGTCTAGTACCTCTGCCACCTCCACCCCACCCCCGGTCCTCCAGGGCAGCCCCGGCCTGGCCTTCTGGTCATCAGGCCAATGCCACATCCGGAGGCGGGGCCCGCGCTGTGGTTGGGCAGGAGTGAGCTGGAGACCTGAGAGTAGTTGCCTGGGTGGGGTCAGTGGCCGTGTCCCCGGGTGACCTTGGCCTCCTCTCGGGGTGGGGCCTCAGTTTCCCTGTCCGTCCACCGAAGCACCGCGTATCACAAGAGGGAGGGGTACTTAGGTCGGATTAGTTGAGGAACTTCCACACTGATAAACGGGCTTCAGTGGGTAGCCGGCCGGCTGGCCAGGAGACCCCAGAGCCACTTCCTCAAGGCCCCTTTCCGAGTGTCAGAGATGTCTAGAGCGGGTCGGCGGAGCGGAGGAAAGCAGCGAGGCCTCGGGTGCCTCCGGGACGCCTCCCGGCCGCCTGGGTGGGTGGTGACCACGCCCCTTCCCCTCTACCAGGTCCTCAGCCCTCGCTGTCACCGGCCCAGCAGCACCTAGAGTCGCCCGTGCCCAGCGCCCCGGAGGCCCTGGCGGGCGGCCCCACCCAAGCAGCCCCGGGAGTGCGCGGGGAGGAGGAGGAGTGGGCCCGGGAGATCGGGGCTCAGCTGCGGCGGATGGCGGACGACCTCAACGCGCAGTACGAGCGGCGGGTGAGTGCAGGGCGGCGGGCAGGTGGGGAGGGAGGGGGGGCCCGCGCGCCCCCCGCCCCTCCGCCAGATGCGCCGCAGCTGCTGGCCCAGCGCGCGCGAGGTCGCGCCGGGGACAGGCAGATGGGGGTGTGCGCGGGAGGAATCGGCCAGAAGCTGGGATCCGGGATGAGCCCGATCGGGACCGGAGGGATCCCCAGGCCCGGTCGGAGCTGCGGTGCAGCCCGGAGTCCGCGGCCGCGGGGACTGAGCGTGGCGCTCGGCGCGGCGGCTCCTATATCCCAGGCTATTTATAGCCGGTGAGTCAGCAGCGCGCCGCGCCCGCCCCCGCCGAGCTGCGCCCCGCAGCGCCCCCCGCCGGCTGCTCCGCGCCTGCACCTTCCGGGCCAGGCCCGCCGCTCGGTCCCCCCCTAGGTCTCAGTCCCCCATGGAACGCCCCTCCAGCCACCCGCGGCCCCCCCAGCGCTGTGCACTCTGCACATGGCCCTTGCATTGTTTGCTGATGGCAACAGGGAGGAAAAGCGAGGAGAGAGAGCGAGCCCGCTGGCTGTTGTTGGATGGAGGAGGCTCTGCTCCCCGGTCTCCAACCTCCTTGTAAAGGGGCTCGCTCTCAGCAGGTGTTTTATTTTTTTTTGTTTTTTGCACCCGCTTGCTTGCACGGTCAGGGGCATTGTTTTTAGCTTCCATCCTGGCTCTGGCGTCTTCCAACTGCAGCTTTTCTAAAGTCCTCCATCCCCTTCACTGGTTACCACTGAGGACAGGAAGTCAAGTAGCGTGGCCTGGTGGCAGCTTCCTGTACTCCCACCTACTCAGGGAGGGAGAAAGGAAGTTCAAGGCCTGCCTGGGCAACCTAGTGATACCCTGCCTCAGAAACGAAGAAGAAAGAGACTTTGGGATGACTCAGAGGGGAAAAACTCTTGCTACCAAAACTGATGAACCGAGTTCAATCCTTAGGACCGCACAGTTGAATGATGGAGTCAACTCCTGCGCAGCGCTGCTCACACATAATAAACATGGCACACACAATACATATAAAACATGTGTATATCTACATGTGATATTATATATGTACAAATATATAGGGCTCGGTGGGGGTGGGGCTCAGTGGTTAAGAGCACTCTTGCAGAGGGCCATGGCCTAGTTCCCAACTCACAACTGCCTATGGATCCATTTGGGGAGGTAGGGGATCAGACTCCCTGTGGTCTCCGAGGGAGACCGTTCAATAAAGCTTTGTTTAAGTTTAGGAGTTTGTAGCTCAGTTGGTAGAGTCCTTGCCCAGCAGACACTAAGCTCCTTCCCCAGTCCAGAGTGTGCTGGCAGCTTTGTCTCAAATATAAAGTTTTGTGTGATGGTTTTTGTTGTGGTTTTGTTTTTGATTTCTCAAGACAGGGTTGTCACCCTGTAGACCAGGCTGGCCTCGAAGGTGGTGCCCACCAATCTCACCCTCTCCCGGCTGCAAGGGTGAAGAGGAGGAGGGCTCAGGAAGCCCCAGCTAGCTCTGGGCATGGACTCCAATTGAGTCATTAACCTGACATCTGTCAAGTGGCTTATAGCCTCTGCAGCCGAGAGGGTGAGCCAGGTGAATCTGCTTTGCCGTGGACCAGGTAGAGGAACCAAATAAAAGCAGCTTTTTTTTGGTTTGGTTTGGTTTTTTGTTTTTCAAAACAGGGTTTCTCTGTATTGTTTTGGAAGCTGTCCTGGAAGTTGTTCAGTAGACCAGGCTGGCCTCGAACTCACAGAGATCCGCCTGCCTCTGCCTCCCGAGTGCTGGGGTTAAAGGCGGGCTCACCAACGCCTGGTTTAAAAGCAGCTTTTTGTTTTCTTTCTTTTCCTTTTTTGAGACAGGGTCTCACTATGTAGCTTTGGCTGTCCTAGAATTCACTCTGTAGACCAAGCTAGCCTTGAACTCTCAGAGATCCGCTTGCCTCTGCCTCCCAAGTTCTGGGATTAAAGATGTGCACCACCAACGCCCAGCTTGTTTTCTCTTTCTTTCTCTCCCTTCCTTCCTCCTTTCCTTCCTTCCTTCCTTCCTTCCTTCCTTCCTTCCTTCCTTCCTTCCTTCCTTCTCCCCTCCCTTCCCCCCTCCCTTCCTCTCCCTCTCTTCCTCCATTTGAGACTGGGTCTTACTAAATTGTCCAGATTGGCTTTAAACTAAATCACTCTGTAGCCCAGGTATGCCTTGAGCTTTCTACCCACCTGCCTAAGCCTCCTGAGTGGCTGAGATCACAGGCCTGTGCCATCGCAGAGGATTCTAAAAGCAGTGTCACATTTTTATTCTGCCACCAGGGAGAGAACAAGGTCTCACTGAACCCAGCACAACCAAAAGACCCTTGCTCTCAGCCTTTCAAGATGGCAGGCTGTTCTTCGCTGGTCTAGGCTGTTCTAGGAATGCTAAAGCTGTGGGCCCCTTTGTTCCCTTCCATGTCCCAACAGCCTTTTTGTTTGGTTGTTTTTTTCCCAGAAAGGGTCCTGAAATCTAGCCCAAACTTAGTGGCCCTCCAGCCTCAGCCTGTGAAGGGGCTAGGATGTAGGAGTGTGAGCCTCCATACCTGTCTCTCCCCTCCAACGGGCTGCAATTCAGCCCGCCCCTTAGAGCCCTTGTGATTTGCGGGTGACTTTATCTGGGCAACAGGAGGTGAATGGGTGCAGATGTGACAGCAAGCCAGAGCTATTGGCTGCTTTGTGCTAGGCTGTGATGATTCTGCCCACTGTCCTTTCCCTCCCGTCCTGGGAAAGTGTGTCCAGGTGAATGGGAGTCTGGAACAAGGCTGGCAAGAGGGTTGCGATCCGTTTTGGGGACCAGTCGCAAATCCACACCTTTTGCCCCCTCACCTACTGTTTGCAGGCCCAAGCTAAGTCCCGCTTCTCTCTCTCCCCAGAGACAAGAAGAGCAACATCGACACCGCCCGTCGCCCTGGAGGGTCATGTACAATCTCTTCATGGGACTCCTCCCCTTACCCAGGGATCCTGGAGCCCCAGAAATGGAGCCCAACTAGGTGCCTACACCCGCCCGGGGGACGTCGGGGACTTGGGGGGCAGGACCCCCTCCGCCTTCTGACACCCTGGCCAGCGCGGGGGACTTTTTCTGCACCATGTAGCATACTGGACTGCCAGCCTTGCCTGTCCCAGGGGCGCGCAAGGAAAGCCACTCGAGCCCAGGCAGCCTGGGTGCACTGACGGAGACAAGGACTTGGAGGACCCTGGCCTCCCGAAAGCCAGGGGAGGGAGGGCTGACGGACTCATGGTGACCGAGGGGGTGGGGAACCAGCCGCCTGCCTCTGCCGCCCACCACCATCTCAGGAAAGGCTGCTGGTGCTGGCTGCCCGTTCCAGCTGCAGGGGGGACGCTGGGGGTGTCCCCAGTGAGCCTTCACTTTGGGCCTGGCCTCGCCTCAGGCCCCTGGTGCTTCCCCCCCTCCTCCCGGGGAGGGGGTCTGTGAAGAGCAGATGAGCCAAACCTGACCACTAGCCTCCTGGAGCCAGAGAATGAGGGGGCTTGTGACGGCCTTCTCAACCCAGTGCCATCTTCCCTGAACCGCCGCGGGCGGTGACCGATGCCTGCCTCACCTTCATCCGGGGGTGTCCAGGAGGGGTCCAGACTGTGAATCCTGTGCTCTGCCCCGGGACCACCCCCCCAGTCCCCATCCATCCCATTGCATAGGTTTAGAGAGAGCACGTGTGACCACTGGCATTCATTTGGGGGGTGGGAGATATTGGCGGAAGCCACCTCAGCCTTAGTCCCCAGGGCAAAGCGCTGGGGGGGGGGAAGATGGGGAGTCAGGGAGGGGGGAAATCTCAGAAACGGGAGGAGTCTGGGAGCGGGGAGGGACGGCCCAGCCTGTAAAATACTGTACATGCACTGCTGTACATATACCGGAATGGATTTTCTGTACATGTTTGGTTAATTTTTTTTGTACATGATTTTTGTATGTTTCCTTTTCAATAAAATCAGATTGAACAGTGGACACTCTTTGTCAACCTTACCAGTGACAGGGCGGTGGCCTGTGAGGGCACGGTCAGGACTCTTGGGGCTCCTCAGGGGTAGGCCTACTAAAAGGCAATCTGGCGGCTACTTGGGAGGCCTGAGCAACTCAGAGAAGCCAAGTCCTGAAAAAAGTAATGGGAACCGGGCGGTGGTGGCGCATGTTTAATCCCAGCACTCGGGAGGCAGAGGCAGAGGCAGGTGGATCTCTGTAGACCCCAGTCTGGTCTACAAAGCGAGTTCCAGGAGTCTCCATACACATAAAAATAAGTAAGTTCTTTTAAAGTGATAGGAAGGTTAGGGGGGTGGTTCAGTCCGTGGTAGAGGCCCTGCCTAGAATCTCCCAGTGAGGGGTTGGCGGTGTGGCTCAGTGGTAGAGCCTCTGCCTAGAATCCCCCAGACCCTGTCCTAGGTGACAAGACACCAAGCCTGGCCCTGTGATCACACCCAAGCTTCCTCTGTGGCACCTTGAGCTAAGATCAAAGAGATCTCAGCTTGTATCTCTGCCCTAA
This sequence comes from Mesocricetus auratus, assembly GCF_017639785.1. Classification (NCBI taxonomy): domain Eukaryota; kingdom Metazoa; phylum Chordata; class Mammalia; order Rodentia; family Cricetidae; genus Mesocricetus; species Mesocricetus auratus. The sequence goes on from NW_024429216.1 coordinate 3,023,703, forward strand.
AGCCAAGGCCACCGCCAGCCTGGCCCTTAGAGTCCACTTGGCGTTATTATGAAGAAGGAGAGTTATTATGAAGAAGGAGAGTCGTCGTCCCCCTCCAACCCCCGCTAACTTCCTGAGACCTGACTGGCCCAGTGCTGTCCTTGAGCTGTCTCCTGTGTCAGCTTCGCAATGACCCCAGGGAGAAGCAGATGTGCAAAGCATAAAGTCACCGAATTCGGCTGCTGGCCCTGCCCCTTTCTGGTGACCAGAGATATAGTAAAGGAAGCGCATGGGAAACGGGAAACCAGCTTCTTGGGGGCTGTGGGCTCCCAGAGTGGGGATCCGATGAAGCCACACCCACTGCCCTTTCCGGGCACCTCCATCAGAGGAAAGTGTGTGCGCTAGAGTCCAAGCGTGGCCGTCACACGAAAGTACCCAGTCTGATCTAGTCACATGGGAGAATAGCACAGTTAGCTCCATCATTCCGGGAAAGTCCAACCAGTCTGAAAATGTAACATGGTAAGTTCAGCGCCGGCTAGATGGCTCGGCAGATAAAGAAACTTGCCACCAGGCTTGAGGACCTGAGTTCAGCTCCCAGATTCACATGGTGGAAGGAAAGAGCCAATCCACAAGTTGTTCTCTGACCTGCACTGAAGCACTGTGCCTTTAAAACTACCCCACCCCCACCCCCAGACAGGGTTTCTCTGTAGCTGTGGAGGTTGGAGGCTGTCCTGGAACTCGCTCTGTAGACCAGGCTGGCCTAGAACTCACAGAGATCCACCTGCCTGAAGTTCTTTTTCGTGTGTGTGTGTGTGTGTGTGTGTGTGTGTGTGTGTGAGAGAGAGAGAGAGAGAGAGAGAGAGAGAGAGAGAGAGAGAGAGAGAGAGAGACAGGAGAGACAGGAGAGACAGGAGAGAGAGAGCGCGCCACAGATTCAGGTGGTTTTGTGTTCTATCATGGAGTCTTGGGGAACAAATTCTGTTCTTTAAGCTTGGCCGCAAGCTCCTTTACTGGTTGAGCCATCTTGCTGACCCTTTTCCTACTTTTTCGGGCTACAAAGTTTCTTACTGTTTTCAACTCAATGATTCTCACCTCCATCCTATTAGGTCTACTGAGTACAGCTTTGTAGCCCTAGAATATTAATTTGGTTTTTCGAGACAGGGTTTCTCTGTATTGTTTTGGAGCCTGTCCTGGAACTCGCTCTGTAGACCAGGCTGGTCTTGAACTCACAGAGATCCCCCTGCCTCTGCCTCCCGAGTGCTGGGGTTAATGGTGTGCGCCACCAACACCCAGCTATTTGGTTCTTTTATACCATGTGTTGCTGATACCAGGTACGTCTTCTTTTTACTTTTGTTTCTAAGAGTCTCAGGCTGGAGAGATGGCTCAGTGGTTAAGAGCACTGACTCTTCTTCCAGATGGACCTGGGTTCAATTTCCAGTACCCACATGGCAGTTCACAACTGTTTGAAACTAGAAGAGTTGACACCCTCACACAGACATACAAGCAGGCAAATCAATAAGGCAAATAAATAATAATAATTAGAAAAGGGTCTTTGGGGGGCTGGAGAGATGGCTCAGAGGTTAAGAGCACTGACTGCTCTTCCAGAGGTCATGAGTTCAATTCCCAACAACCACATGGTGGTTCACAACCATCTATAACGGGATCTGATGCCCTCTTCTGGTGTGCAGGGATGCATGGAGGCAGAACACTGTATACATAATAAATACATAAATAATAATAATAAAATGTTCTCACGTACTCCAGGCTGACCTTCAACGTTATGTAGCAGTGATCTGCCCTACCTCTGCCTCTGTTCAGCCTACTTTTGTTAAAGATTTATTTTTAGGCCGGGCGGTGGTGGCGCACGCCTTTAATCCCAGCACTCGGGAGGCAGAGGCAGGCGGATCTCTGTGAGTTCGAGACCAGCCTGGACTACCAAGCAAGTTCCAGGACAGCCTCCAAAGCCACAGAGAAACCCTGTCTCAAAAAAAAAAAAAAAAAAAAGATTTATTTTTAGCCGGGTGTTGGTGGTGCACGCCTTTAGTTCCAGAGTTCCAGAGTTCGAGGCCAGTCTGGTCTACAAAGCAAATCTTGTGTTGTGCCCTCCACCCTCCCAAACCAACAAGAGCACTTGTTGCTTCGGCAGAGGGCCTGAGTTCGGATCCCAGCACACACATGTTACCTTTCAGAGACCCAAAGTCCAGTCGATCGGATGACCCATCCTGACCTCTGTAAGCACCAGACACAAATGTGAGATACACACATATGCAAAACAAGCATAGACACAAAATTTACAAATCCAAAATAAAATCACTGAACTGGGACCATTGAGATGGCTCAGCAGATAAGATTCCTGGAACCCCCATGGTAGGAGATAATTTTCTGCAGTGTCCTCTGACCCCCGTAAGTACTCTTTTTTGTTTTGTTTTATTTTTATTTATTTTAGAGACAGGGTTTCTCTGTATTGTTTTGGGGGCTGTCCTGGAACTCGCTTTGTAGACCAGGCTGGCCTCAAACTCAGAGATCCGCCTGCCTCTGCCTCTCGAGTTCTGGGATTAAAGGTGTGTGCCACCAACGCCTGGCTCCCACAAGCACTCTTTGATACCTGACACAGGGACCCAACTCATCAGACTTGGCTAAGCACTTTACCTGCTGGCATATCCTTGCTGCTCTGATACATATAGTTTTAGTGTGTGTGTGTGTGTACCCTCCTGAGAGCAGGGGACCAAAGAGGCCAAAGGAATCAGGTCCCCCTGGAGCTGGAGGTACAGGCATTAGCACCAAATGTGGGCTTTGGGAATAGATTTTGAGTTCTAATTCCCTTCAAAAAGTTTGTATTTGCTGGGCGGTGGTGGTACACGCCTTTAATCCCAGCATTGGAGAAGCACAGGCAGGCAGGTCTCTGTGATTCTGAGGCCAGCCTGGGCTGTAGAGAGAGTGCCTGGGATTAAAGGTATGCTCCACCACCACCCAACCAAAATTTTATCTATTTTTAAAATATATATATGTGTATATATATATATATATACACACATATATATATATATATATTTTTTTTGTTTTGTTTTGTTTTTCAAGACAGGGTTTCTCTGTATTGTTTTGGAGGCTGTCGGTCCAGCCCGGCCTCGAACTCACAGAGATCCGCCTGCCTCTGCCTCCCGAGTGCTGGGATTAAAGGTGTGCGCCACCACCGCCCGGCAGAGTGTATATATTTTAAACATGTTTTGCCTACATGTCTGTCCCTGTATCACACGAATGCCTGGTACTTGAGCATCAGGCAGGGCTCGGATCCCCTGGAACTGGAGTTACAGATGGTTATGAGCCACCATGTGGGTGCTGGGAATCAAACCCAGGTCCTTTGAACCATCTCTCCAGCCCCAAAACTAACATACTATTCTTTTTTTTTTTTTTTTTTTTGGTTTTTCGAGACAGGGTTTCTCTGTGGCTTTGGACGCTGTTCTGGAACTCACTTTGTAGACCAGGCTGGCCTCGACCTCACAGAGATCCGCCTGCCTCTGCCTCCCGAGTGCTGGGATAACATACTATTCTTAAGCTCATCACACAAACTGAGTGACTGAGGCACGAAAACTTTTGCCCATGGTCATACAGCTGCAGGGTCGATTCTAAATGGAACTTGGCCATCTGGAAGGCTTCCCTCTCAACAGTTATGAGGGTGACCTGGGGGAGGGTATCGTCAACACATCCAAAAAGCATCTCACGTTTCTCTCCAAAATCCTGAGTTTAGCCCTGAGGACAGCTGTTGGATTTATGAGTGAGCCCAACAGGCTGACAGGCTGACAGGCTGCCTGCCTGATGCAATGAGGATTTTTGTTGTTTATTCTTTGAGATGGGTTCTCACTGTGTAGCCCCAGCTGACTTTGAACTCCCATCCTCCTGCCTCAGGAGCAGCTGGAAATATAGGCTTTAGTCGAAAGATTTTGAAGACAGCAGAGCTTGTGAAATGACTCGAAATAAGCTGCTTGCTGCCAATCCTGATGATCTGAGTTGATTCCTTTGACTCACAAGGTGGACGAATGGACCCACAATTGACCGTAGAAGGGGTGGCCCAGATAAAGGCGGACCTTCCCATCTCAAATGATTTAAGTAAAACACCTCACAGGTATACCTAGTTGCTTGGGTTTTAGCTAACTCCAGATGTAGCCAAGTTGACACGCAAGAACAGCCATGACAAGTTCATCCCTTGTCAACGTGACACACAACCCAAAAGAAAACAATAACCATGTTATAATTGCACTGAACATAACTATAGCCTCAGACAACCGCAAAAGCATACATTTATTTATTTTTGGATACAGGGTCTCAGTGGGTAGCTGACTGCTGTGAAACTGTCAATCAGGTTGAATTCGAACTCACGGAAACCTAGCTCTCTCCGCCTCCTGAGTGCTGGGATTGAAGGTGTGCGCCACCACTCAGCCGCATTATAAATCTGTTTTCTGACCTTAGAATGAGTGCTGTGGTGTGTGTGCCTACACATTTACCACGCATATTCAGTAAAATGCAGAGTATTAAAAAAAAAAAAAGCCAAAAGAGATGCTAAGTCTGGGCGTTACGAATGATAGTTTTCGCTTTATTATGACTTTTGGTTTCTTTGGAGACAAGGTATCTCTGTGTGGTTCTGGAACTCATGGTCCCCTTCTTCCACTTCCTGGGCTCTGGGAGTGTAGGTACACACTGCCATGCCCAGCCCTGTGGGTTTGTCTTTTCTGTAGCCTGTGGTCCAGCATGCTTTGAGAAGGATGGGTAGGAAGGTGCCGACACTGTGTGGTTCTGGCCAGTTTGCCCCCTCTCACCCCCACAATCAGGTCTTCTGTCCCAAGAGAATTGTGCACCTTCCAGAGGTTCTAGAAGCCACCACTTTACTGAGAACTTCCCCAGAGACGTAAAGATGATATCCACTTCTTGTAGTTTGAAGTCTGCATGGAGAATTTGAAAGCTTAGTGACATTTTTTGCCTGGGGCTGGCAGCTTCAATTCCCCAGAGGTCCTCTTGGGTGAAGTTTGTTTCTCTACGTGCTCCAGTATCTGCTCCCCCTAGCGACCAAGGCTTTACACTGCAACTGAAAAGGTGTCATTTGTCCTTTTCGTACTCCCTGAAACTCATGACTGCTGACCCCAGCCCAGCACCTGCGCTGTACTAATGGTGCCCAGAAAGGGGAGTCCTCTCCAACAGGGCCTCGCTGCACCTGGCACGGGTGTGGGGACAGGGCGGGAACTGTGTGTTTGCACCAACCAGAACACAAAGGGCTAGGAACCGCAAGAGATGGCTGCAGGGAAGGTGGCACCTTAGGAGCCACAGGACTCTGCTCTCCACTCCCTCATCCAGCTGTTCCCGCCGAGAGCAGCCACCACACAGCTGAGCTCCTCACACAGGCAGAACATCACCATCTGCGCGTGCTGAAGCACGAGAGAGAGATTCTTCAGGTTTGGGGAAAAGGGGAGACCAGCCAACCACAAGTTTCTACAACAGAGAGACAGGCAAGCTTGAGACTCAAGTATGATTACTTTATTATCACTCCTCACAAACAACCAAGGGAATCTACGAACTAGAGAAGACAAGCTGTCCCACCCCAAAAAAAGATCCAACCCAACCCAGCCCTCTCACCCGAGGACCTAGGTGCCCAGGACCATGAACCGGGAGAGCTGTCACCCCAACTCTGGAACACACCTTTTGTATTTTGAGACAGGTTCTTGGTACATTATGTAGACCAGTGTGGCCTTCACATTCACAGCAATCCTCCTGACCCTGCATCCCAATTTTTAGGATCACAGGCCCACACCATGGTCTCTGGCATTGGATCTGCTTTTTCAGAAATAAAAATGTGGGGCCAGATGGCAGTGGTGTCGTATGCCTTTAATCCCAGCACTCCGGAGGCAAAGGCAGGTGGATCTCTGTGAGTTCGAGGCCATCTTGGTCTACAGAGCGAGTTCCAGGACAGTCAGGACTGATACACAGAGAAACCCTGTCTCAGGGGAAAAAAAAAGTTTGGGGTGACAGACGGCTCCGCCATTAAAGGTTAAGCTAATAGGTCCACAGCCAAAAAAGATCTGAACACTTCCACACTAAGGTTTAACTTGCAACATAGTTGGGCGGCAGTCTCTGCCATTCCACAGCCCAGGCTACAGCCTGATGGAGGCCCAGTAACTGTGGGTTGGTCTTGGTCCTTCGGGCTTTGGCAGAAGTGCCCTTGTACCCCTGCTGCAGACCTGCTCCTTTCTGCTGACTACGGAAGGGAGTAAGTCCAAATGGGTGCAAGAAACTCCAACACCATCAAGCACGGACGCAGCTCTTGGCAGACACTGTCAGTCCCCAAAGGCAGCACAGTGAGCAATGCCAGAGGGGTCTAGGCACAGGCGATGGTCGTACTCCAGAGCTGGCAGGTCCCCGACAGTGGCTAGGACAGAAGCAGGATGAGGTCGGTCCGGCCTACTTGCTCTAGGAATATCTGTAATCCAAACATGCCTTCTTGGGAAGATGGCAGGTGACAGGTGGGCTTGGAGCGTGCACGCCGGCACACACCTCTGGGCTGCCGTACCTCAGGCTCACTTGGGACCTAGGCACTCCACAATTCCACTCCCTTTCATGCCATCGAAAAAGAAGAAGTTGTTGTGAGGAGGGTCCCGTTGAGACAGGGCCTACGAAGACACAAGAGGGCTCAACTTCAGTGTTGAGACACCAGAGCAACAACAACAAACTGACAGGCCTTCTAAAAGTGAACTGGGAAAAATAAACAAAAATCACAAAATAAGGGCCAAGAGGAGCCTGACACCCTGAATTCAATTCCTGGTGCCCTCCCCCCATGACAAAGAGAGAATCAAAACTCCTGCATGCAGTCCACACACACACACACACACACACACACACACACACACACACACACACACACACACACACACACACACACACACACACAGAGTTCAATAGTCAGGGTGATGGCACAGGCTTCAAACCTCAGAACTCAGTTCTGTGAGTTCAAGGCCAGCTAGGCCTACACAGTCCAAACCAAACTATAGACAAGTGATTTAACCCAGTGTTCCTCAACTGGGGCCAGGCAACCTTTGTTCCAGGAGCCACTGGCATGTCTGGAAGTGCTTCTGACTGCCACCCCTTTCCTGTCCTCTCCTCAGGGCATATTCTGAGCATCAGGAGTGTGTTACCCATGGGGAGAGCGGGAGCACTGTCTGAGGATGCCACAGACAGAACACTCCTAGAGCCTAAGGTAGAGGTAACCCATGTCTAGGCAGCAGCCTCGGAATCCTGTGCTCAGAGGTCCAGTCTCCTGCAGATGCCCGTGTTCTAACACACAGTTTGCACGATTGCCTCTACCTCTGTGTGCAGAAAGCCATGGACCACCGGGAGGACTGAAGCCTTCCAGGACAGTGGTGGAGGGGGAAGGGGGGAGGGGGAGGAAGGAAAGCTGATCTGTAGGACTTTCACACTCGCCCCCTCACTCTGGCTCCTCCTATGTACTTTTAATAGGTGCTCGGAGAGCAGGCCTCAGATGCAGGCCATCCTGCCAGCTGGCCAGTGCTGCAAGCAGAGGGAGTGGAGGGGATGAAGGGGATGAAGGGGCACAGGGTGAACCCGGGGCAAAAGGTAAAGCGCCTCCCAACAAGATGGGGTACGAGATTCCAAACACACCCAGCAACCAAGAATGTGGAGTGCGCTGACTGTCTGGGGTAAACAGAAACAAGACGCTGAGCAACAGCTGTGCCAACAGGCAGGAAGGAGGGGGCAGCGCTAAGACAGGGGTGCGCAGAAGCCATCACCAACAATGGCTCCGGGCCACCTGCCCCAAGCTCCGTTCTCCACCCCCAGGACAAACAGTGCCACACCAGTCTCGGGACGGCTGTGCTAGGGCGCCACCTGCAGGATACCATCTGAAGAGATGCCCAGGTCTGCAGTGCAGGGGCAGTGAGGCTTGGGCAAATGAGTACTGTAGGACAGGGAGCCAGTCAGCAGTCAGCGGGAGTGAAGGAGCAACATCTCTGTGGTCGGAACTTTACTTGCAGAGATGTGGGAACCTCTGTCCACAGCAGACAAGGACAAGGCTAAGAGATTTCTACAGAGAGGAGCTGCCATGGGGGCTCATGCTTGTAATTCCAGCACTCAGGAGGCTGAGCCACAAGGACTTTGAGTTCAAGGTCAGCCTGGGTTATAGACTGAGACCCCCCCTCAAGTTTCTAGGGACTGGCTGAGGGCCTTGAGCATGCTAAGCACATACTTTACCCCAGAGCTACACTCCAGCCCTACGTAAAACAAATTTAACAAAGTTGGACAAATATCCAAGTCTCCAATAGTCATTGTCTGTAAGACATTAACTGCCCACAGCAGGAAGTCGCAGGTCACTGTAGAACGTCATGCAGCTGCTGGCAGACCATATGCCCCCAAGACCTTCTCTACAGATGCCGACAGCATTTGGACCAAACGGGACACAATGACACCACCGGGATGGAGGCAGGTTAAGAGCACAGGTGTTGGGAGTTTCCTATGTTTCCCTCCATCTAGAATCTCCATCTACCCACACAGCTGGTAGAGCAGAAAAGTGGCAACTGGAGGAAACTTCTGAGGCCGCTGGCTGGCCGGCCCGTGGATGGGACAGGAAGAAAGCTGGGAAGAGATCAGGAAGGTCCAAGCCAGCCCTTGGCTCGGTTAGTGTGTAGTCAGGGAGCTGGCGATGGGTTCCACGTTCATTTTTACCTTCACAATTTCCTGTGCCAAGATCCCTCCAACCACAGCACATACGGGGGCCATCTCAGAGAAGCAGTACCTAGAAGACAGAAAAGTAAAACATAGTACCAGTGCACTTCTTTGGGGGAGGGGCAACGGGAAGGTTAACTGGAGGCCATCCTGTAGGAAAGTCCTAGTCAGCGAGGACAGTGCTAGACCTGGCGTCCAGGCGTGAAAATCAAATCTGACCCCAGGGCTCCTAAATGGGTGGGAAAGACCTTTCACTTTGGAAAGCAAGAATTCCTTCGCATGATTTTTAAAGTTCAAGGAACGGCTATATCTGTGCTTCCTAAAAATAAGGCCCTACACATACCAGATGTTGAGTGCCCCAGGACATTCTCGCAATTCTCCTCTAGCACGGGCCTCGAGCTTCTGTATGCTATTCCCAGAACCATGGGCAAGCAGGCTGTGTTAACACAGGCAAGACGGGAAGTATGGCGTGCAGCAGTCTGCATGACCTCCTAGGAAGAGCTCCTTCCTTCTGGGCCTGGCTTGGGCTCTCAGAGGAGACCCAGTCAACCCTCAAATCACCATCCTGAGTCCAAAACACATTCAGCATCGGCTCCCAATGTGCCCATGCATGAACCATTCACCTTGTAACTGAGCTTCAGGTGTCTCCTAAAAGAACACGATTACATATTGTGTATACATTGCTAAATTTTCTTCCAGAAGGGTCTGCAGCACACAGAGGATAATAAGGTAAACCTGATGACTAGGTGCTGTAACAATGTTCCTTTTTTGACAAAAGGAAACAAACAAGACTGTGTAGCTCAGGCTGGCCCAAGCCTTAGACTCCTCCCACTTCAGCCTCAGGAGAACTAGAGATTGACAGTGAGTATGAATACACTTCCAGCCTTCTTCTTTGTTTCTATGTGCGGGGCACTAAACCAAGGTCTGGGGCATGCCACAGGAGCTCTACCACTGAGACACATGTCTTTTTATCCCCCCCCCCCCCCCCAGGGTTTCTCTGTGTAGCCCAGGCTGGTCTCAAACTCCCAACTGTTGGGATTGAAGGCGTGGCCACCACTGCCAGGCTATTTTTACTTTGTGAGACAAGAGCTTACTAAGTTGTCCAAACTGGTCTTGAACTTGTGATCTTCCTGCCTTTGCCTCCTGAGTAACTGATGTTACAGGATGGGCTACCACCCCGCTTGTTAAAAAAAAACCACTCACACCTACATTCTTCCATACTGCTTTGCTTTTTCCTCTTTAAGTAGTGCTGCTTCAGGCTGACTGTGGTGGCTGTCTGTAGCGCCCGCACTGGGAGGCAGAGGCAGGTGGCTCTCTAACAGTCAGCATACAAACATGAAGACCTGAGTTTAATCCCCAGCACCCATGTGAAAGCTGGGCACCCAGAGTTTTCCAGTCAGCTAGCTTAACCCAATCAGCAAGCTCCAGGTTCAGGGAGAGACCCTGTCTCAGGAACATAAGGTGGAGAATGACTGCATGGTATACTGCAAAGAGACAACTGAAGACTATCCACCCTAATAGTTAAACAGTAGAAAAAACACCTGTGATTGCAGACCAAAAGACGTTAGCGGCGGCGGCGGCTCTTTTCCCATCAGAAAAGAAACAAGGCTGTCTGAGAACCAGCACTCAAACAAGACGCTGAGCTGCGCAGGCCAGATGAAGGGCAGAGATGCAAGCACAGCTGTCCCTGCTCAGCAGCAGTATCAGGCAATTTGTAGGAGGTAGCTCGGCCCAGAGTGGGAGACTCATTTCCTCCCTCGCAGCCCTGTCCCATTCTCCAGCCTGCCAGCAGACAGCTTCAAGAGGCCTCTGAACACCTCTTACTTAGAAGCCAATAGGAGAAGCAGCTGAACACACCGCACCTAAACAGGGGATGTGATTTCCCCAGGGGACAGCAGGGAAGAGAAGAGACAGCCAGCAGTCCACTAGGTCATGTCCCTTCTGGGAAGAAGGGCCTTTAATTCTGCTGCCAGTCCATCACCCTAAACGCTCAGATTAGTCAGTTGGTTGTGCGTTCACGGCCCAGCAAACTTGCTGCTGACCACTTTGGTGGGCTTGGGTGCTCCTCAGGCTGCGAGGTACAGAGCAAGCGATACCTGCTCCTCCTGGCAATACTGCCAGGCCTGTTCTGATAATGTCACCCTTGCAAAAGTACCTCGAAGATTGTCTCGGAGCCTTTTAGTTCATGCCTACCCAGGGAGTTGAAGAGCAATGGTGCTCCTACCTGAGTGATGCTGGCTTGGTGGCTATGAGGAGCCCAGGAAGAGAGGGTACCAGAAGGGATGCATGTGACTGAATCTCTCTAGATCTTCACTTAAATAATGAGGAAATAATATACAATCAAGAGAGCTCCGTGACAAACAGCGCTGAAGAGAAAGCCCTCTGGCGTGGGACTAGTCACCGCGCTTCTCCGTGCTTCACTTACAACTGCAGCGCTTTGAGGACTAAGGCACATCATGAGCTCAACGGCTCGCAACTCCTAGGCTATACTTGGAAGCAACTCAGGGCCACTGGTCTGCACACACCTCACGTCTGACTGTGCAGGAGCAGGAGACTGCCAACGCTAGCTTCCCAGAGCCCGGGGACTGGATCTGTGGTCTCTGCTGATATCTATCTGCCGCCGGATGACAAATAACGACTGCAATATCTATCAAGTGACCAATCATACCTTTAGACCCAGCAACTCCCAACTTGCTCATTCATCCTGTGGCTGAATCTGGATAGCATACGACCCCAGGAGACACACTACCGCATTACACTGCTAAGACTGAACACGAGGCCAGCGAGCACGGGCTGCAGAAAGCTTATGTAGTGCTCCCTATGCTGGGGTCCTCCACCTGCGACAGGAGAGGCAACGATGCATGGACTAACCCTCAGGACTGAGGTGAGACAGAAAGGACACATCATGTTAACAGACCACACGGCACCTTACATTTCAACCACACGAAAGCCAAACCTACAAGCCTTCACTTCCTTCATAATGCTGCTTATAGCACAGGCAGGGGGTGGCTACGCAGCTAGCAGATGTGGCACAGGAGTCCCCTTTGAGGCTTTGGGCCTCCATGAAGACAAACACCAAAACCAGAAGTCTGTCTGCGCAGATACCAACCTGACAAAGTCATCGGGAAGCAGGTCAGGACCGACGCCCAGTGAGTCAAGCACATCATTTCTTATCTGCAGCAGCAGCTCCACGTCCTCGCTGTAGCTATCACAACTGGGATCTCTCCCTTTATCTGTGCGGAATTTCAGCAGCACTGGGAAGAGGAAGAGGGAGGTTAGAGAGCCACTCTCCTATAATGAAGGCTCTGATCTCACTTCAAATACAAGGAAAACCCAAAGTGTCTTTTTTCTTGTATTCACCTCTAGGAAACAATACATTAATCAAAACGCGGGCCAAGTGAAAGGTAATACACTCCTCATTTATCCAACAAACGCAGTCAGAAAGGCAAGTACAGAAGGACAACAACTAAAATTTCCGTGACAAGTGTGGTGGTGGTGGATCTGACCCAGGCCACAGGAGACAAGTAAAACGTCTGTGGGCAGAAAAGGACAGCAGAAGGCCCTGTTGGGACCTGGAGGAGAGGCTGGGGTGGGAGGCCCACATTCTAGGCATCAGTTCAAAGGGCTGCTTCAGCCAGAAACGATAAGCAAATACTCACTCACCAGAAAGGCAGGTCACTGCAAACAAACCTCCCTCAATACAAGAACTATGTCAACCTCCAAGAACCAAGGAAGTAGGGAAAAGTTCCAACCACATCTTGGCACCAGGCTTATGTAAGGAGACCCCAACACGGCTAGAACTAAGTCCAGATGAAACAGAAGCGACACGAACGCTTTCTGCTGCTGCTGTTCCTGGAGAGACGATCGGGCGTCTCAGTTTGCCTACACCACACAGGGTATTTCCGAGTGGAGGCAGAGACACAGGAATTGGCTTCTTAGCCTCAGCTCTGGGTGCTCTAGGCAGCACTTACCTGGACGGGCACTTTACTGTTTGCTAAGCATGCTCATTAAGTCTTAGCCTCCGCACACCAAGGGAGGAAGAGGACGTGGTCAGTGAGTTAGCCCCGCAGGGCAGAGGCTCTTCCCTAGGACTAACGGAGGCAGGAAAGCTGAGCATCGCCAGTTGCTCCTGGCTCTTAATATTCCTGTTTTCAAAATTAAGACGTAAAATTATGGTAGGTGTGTGCACCTGCATGCAGGTGTGTACAGTGAGTGCAGGCTCCTGGGGAAGCCAGGTGTCAGACCCCCTGGAGCTACAGATGGCTGAGGCACCTGAATTGGGTGGTGGGAACCTAACCCCGGTCATCTGGGGGAATAGCAAGTACTCTTAACCCCCTGAGCTGTCTCTGCAGCCCCAAGTTTTTGGTTTTTCTTTTTTAAAGCACATCCTATTACTCTGAGACTGACAAATAACTTGGTAAATGAGCACCCAAGAACGAGCCCCAGGTTCCAAGCAGCACAAACTCCGTATTTGACCGGCCCCAGAGGAACTTACTTGGTGCTAGGCAAACGGTCTGAAAGTACACCACTAGCAGGTGGTCTTGACTTCTGCATCTGCAAAGCTCATGGTTGGGGCAACATTCATGACAGAAAATTCACGAGGCCATTGGGCTTTCCAAGAAAATCACAAACCACAGAGCACAGGTAGAAGACTGATTTCTGGAGTGTCTTTGCTTAAGAAAATATTGAGTCTCCATGTCTCTGGCAATTTTTGGGGGAGTGGTTTTGTTTTTTCTTGAGATGGGGTTTCTCTGTGTTAGCAGCCCTGGCTGTCTTAGAACTCACAGAGATCCACCTGCCTCTATCCCTCCCCCCCCAATTAAAGGCCTGCACCACTGGCTAGCTCTCTGACAACTCTTATTTGTCCCAATTATCACTTGCTCAGGGTATTGTTTGTGGTCTGGTAAGTCAGCCTCTCTAAGTGACCCCTTAGCGCTGTCTGAGCACTTAAGCTAGAGGCCAGTCCCCACGCACTGCCACCACGTGAGCGAGCTCAGCTCCTAACTAACTGCACACCAGATGAGTCATGGAGGCACTGGAGTTGGCATCTGGGAACTGGGAGTGGCAGCTGTACTCTGGTGTGCAGAAAGCCTCTTCCCCAAGACCCCATGAAACCCAGACACACGCCACTCTAGTCACAGCAATTTCTCTGGGTGGCCCTTGGACAATGCCAGTGACTCCTGAGAAGACAGGGCACCAGCACCCAGAGTGGCACCGAGGCTGGACGTGATGACAGATAGTTAGTTAGCTGAGGCCCAGTGGCTCATGGCAGCAGGGGAAAGCCAGCCTGCAGGTTCCTGGAGAAGCAAGCAGTCCTGCAGTGGTGGCCAAGCGCACAGGCCTCTCCTTCCTCTGTCACACCGGGATACCAACTTGACAAGTGTCCAGGAAGTATCAGTCATTTTTCAGTCTTCACCATGAATGTTACAAAAGACAGCTCTGGGAAAAAGGTTAAACAGTGACAGACCCTGCTACGTGTAAGGAGCCATCAAACATGTTACACGTATGAACATCATCTTCCCAAGAATGACCCGAGAGAATGGTGAGAACCATCACTTTCGGAGGAAGAAACACCCAGTTAGAGAAGGCTCTCTTAACTGCTGGGGGAAAGGAGCAGAAGTGTAAACACAGGCCGACTCTGGAGTCCAAAAGTGGCAGAACCCTGAAGGAACCTAGCACGAATGGTGCCCCGTGGTCTGGCCCTTTGCCGCACTGGATTACATTTTACAAGTTGCATTTCCCAGATGGTCCTGAATGCTCACAAGGTAACATCCACTGCAAGCAGTTACATCCGAGGGCAAGAGAGGAAGCAGAAACCCTCGCTCACGTGTCTTCAGAGTGGCATCAGCGTCACCTCAGAAAGCAACCAGGTGGTACCAAGAGGAAGAGCAAAGGCACACGGCGGGCAGCGGCCTGGCCGTTCGGGTGCAGGGTGCCTGGGTGACGCCAGCAGGCTGGCACCGTGCACATACCTCACTGACCACATCTGAGGTACTCTCAGGGCCACTGGGAAGGCGGCCAGCGGTAGGGCCACTTACTTACAGCAAAGCAAACAGAAGCTGTCTTTTCCCTCTTTTTCGAATGTCAGCACTCATTAGCGGGGGTGAAGGGGGTGGGAAGAAACTCATGTTCCAGAAAGGCAGTGGCCTCGGGGACTGACCCCAGTCCCTGACTAGTTCTGATTACACTCTGCTCTTTGTTCTGCTTTCTGCTGCTTTTAAACAGCCAGCCACACACGAGCACGGCTGTTGACTCTGCATTTCTGAAATGTACCTCCTCACCAGTTTGGGTCATAATCGCTCAGATCAAACACTGTGATGGAGAACTGCTTTGCCAAAAGATGACTCATAGGATAATATCAAAACACTACAAAAATCAGAGTTCCAAACTTGATTAACTTCATCTGAACTATTTCAGGTGGCCCAAGTCCAGCGGGATAATGACATCTACCAATGGAGATGGACTGATGTCTCTGCTTAAGTTTAGGACTAGTCGATATAATGGAAAAGATAAACTTTGTAAAACAAGTATCCGCCTGGCAGTGGTGGCGCACCCCTTTAATCCCACCACTAGGGAGGCAGAGATGGGCAATTTCTGAGTTTGAGCCCAGCCTGGTCTATAGAGTGAGTTCCAGGACAGTCAGGGCTACACCGAGAAACCCTGTTCAGAAAAAACAAAACAAGCCAGGCAGTACACGCCTTTAATCCCAGAACTTGGGAGGCAAAGGCAGGTGAGTTCAAAGCCTGCTTGGTCTATATAGGGCAAGTCCTAGGACAGGCTCCAAAAGCTACAGAGACACCCTGTCTCGAAAACAAAACAAAAAAATTTTCCTTTTATTTCAAAGAAAACCTGTGTACAATGAACATAGCATAACCCCTGCAAAAATATCTAAAGCTACTCAAAACCCATCTGAATTCAGAACATCAGCTCAGTGCTACCAGCAGCTGTGGGGACACAGGCAGAAATCACTGATAGGTCTGCATTCAAGTCTAGCCTGGGCTACCTAGTAAGGCGCTGTCTCAAAAGTCAAAAATGAATACAGTGTTATTATGACAGGGGCTAGGAATACACCCATTAATGGCGTATTTATCCAGCAGGGGCAAGGTTTCCATCCCCACCACAGAATCAGACCCAGTAAGTCAAACATTGTGGTATTTAATGTTAGCACCAAAGCCACTCAAAACAAAGCAGTACTCACACAAATATTCAATACAAGACACACGCCATGAATTAGCCCCGACACAAGCATAGCCTTCAAAATTAGCTCAGCTGAGGGCGGGGAGCTGAACTTACATCGAACTGATACCCCAAATCTTTTGACCGATGCCCCAGGCTTTTCTGGGCAGAAACGGTGGCCTCATTCTCTTTTTTTCTTTTTCTTTTTGGTTTTTCGAGACAGGGTTTCTCTGTAGCTTTGGAGGCTGTCCTGGAACTCACTTTGTAGACCAGGCTGGCCTCGAACTCACAGAGATCCACCTGCCTCTGCCTCCCGAGTGCTGGATTAAAGGCGTGCGCCATCAACGCCCGGCTTGGCCTCATTCTCTTAGTGCTCTCTGAGATAAGACACTCATCCACCCCCAACTGGTGTCAATATATTATTACCCAGGACGGTCTTAAACTCATCTACCAGTGATTCCCCTGCCTCAGCCTCCTCTCTGTGCTGGGAAGCAAGCACACATTTCCAGTAGGCTGACTGATATTCTATCTGTCTTCCTATGGGATTTTACTACGCAGCCCAGCCCAGGCTGGCCTGGACCTCCGGTCCTAATTCATCCTGCAAGTAACTAGGAATGCGGGCTATACTACCACACTGGGTTTCCTCCAGCAGGCCTGACATTGAGTCAACCCCCGTTCAGTTCATGTGTACTGAGTGGTGCTCAGGCCAGTGCTGGGCAGAAGAGCAAACGGAGTGTTCCACCTCCCTCCCAGAGGATCATAGATGACAGGAGACCCTGTTTCAGATAACTCAAAAACACGTCCCGTGAGGCCAATGTTGTACTTGAAGCTTAGAGGCAGGGGGAGGACGGGGCCCCTGGAGGCTACCATGAGCTCGCTCTGACTCTTACGACTCACGGCATCTCTACCTGCTCAGATCAGTGCCCAGTGCTCTCCTACGGACTTCAAGTCCAGTCTCAGCAGCGTCAGCCCATACATATGTGTATTTATTTCACGACACTCCTCGGGCCCAGGTCTCTACCCCTGGCCTGGATGGGACCCTACAATCCACAAATAACATACTCACAAGCCCCTGCTGGAAGACAGAGCACAGTGGTCTCCCTGAAGACTCTCGGATGCCCTGTGTGACCTCCAAGTCCTGCCCACAACTTTTGTAAGTGCTCACATGACAAAGTCTTGGCTCCTAGCTTACACGACTAGGGGGGTCTGTAGGTTTTAAGGGTATACCTGGTAGGGAGTACGGAATCCAAATCTCCCTTCCTTTGCTTCTGGCTATGACATGTGAATGGCTTTGCTCACTATGTACACCCATGATGGTCAGTTCTAAGAGACTGGATCCCCGCCCCCACACATATAAACCTGTTCCTTGTGAGATGATTACATCATGCGGCCCTGGTGGTCTCCAACTGGCTATGCATGCCATACTGGCCCAGAATTTGCAGCTACCCTCCTGCCTATACCTCCCCTGTGCCACCATATTGGGGTCTTTTTCTCTATAAACAATCTACTGCCTCAAGTTATGTGTTATAATGACAGAAGCTACCGCTTCACCCTTTCATCTCTTCAATAAAACTTCATCAATGACCTTAGGATGAATCAGCTCAAAAGAGGGAAAGACACTGCTTCTCTTGTCAGTTTCTCACTTGCTTTTGAAAAACTCCCAGACAGCCACATGAAAGCTGTTGATGGTTTAAGGAGAAGTCCGATTCTCAGAAATGACTCAAAATAAGATGCCCTTTTTGCCTATCAAATTACACTGAGATTACTCAAGCAAAAGCAGAGGACCTGCACCCCATCTAGTGCTCAGTAGGGGCAGGAAAGCTCAGTGACTCACACAAAACATGCTAATAAACATCTACTCTTAAGCGCTAGGGTCATTACAAGCTAGAGGCCTACCTACAGTGAGGCCCTGGCCAGTCAGATTCTTCACCCAAGGTCATGTAGCCCTTGACTGCTTACGCACTAATGCTCACCACCATGTTATCTGTAAATTTGTAGTCACTTTTTTTTCATCAATTAGATTAAAATCTGACACTCCCATTCAGATTCCAGTCTCTGCCAGCAAGTTTATTTTCCCTCTATAAATGATGCGCGAGTGACTCTTACCTCTCACGGGGACATTCTAACTAGTGTAAGAAGATTGTAATTAATGAAGAAAAACAAAAGGAGGCGACTCACAAAGGGGAGCAGTGTGGGCTACGTACAGCCTGGCCAGTGCACGGCAGTCACACAACTACCATGACAGGCCTCCACACTCCTCCCGCTCTGCCTGGTCACAAGCAGCAGGGAAAGGGAGTCTTTTCTCCAGCCCAGCACTTGAGTGGCACGTGGCCTTGAATCTGGGCATCTGCTGCTCTCTGCCAACCACACTGGAGAGGGAAGATGGCACAGGACATTCCCGTGACTGCTATCTGACAGTCAGAGGGAAGATGTGAGGCCCTAACAAGGACTGCAGCTGGGACCGGGGCTTGTCAACAGCGCGCAGGCAGATGCTGGAAGTGGGGGCAGGGGACATGACCTGCAAAGAAAAAACAAGGCAGTGGCTGACAGTGTGGCTCATTATTACTGCATCTGACTGTGGAGGCTCTCCATTTCCCCATCTTTGAAAGCTAGTAAGACAAGATCCCAGAGTTCCTCACGATCAGATAAAAGAATGGTTCCTGGGCTGGAGAGATGGCTCAGTGGTTAAGAGCACTGACTGCTCTTCTAGAGGTCCTGAGTTCAATTCCCAGCAACCACATGGTGGCTCACAACCATCTACAATTCAATCTGGTGCCCTCTTCTGATACGTAGATAGAACACTGTATATGTAATAAATAAATAAATCTTAAAAAAAAAAGAATGGTTCCTTCCATTGGCAGCATTCGGTCTCACAATCAGGGCCACCAAACAGAGTCAGTGCTTTCGAGGTGATGCTTAAACAGGTACTGGGGATACAGCTTTGCTCAGTTTACTCTGACAGCAGCCAGCCATTCAGACTCAGACTTCTCTGTGAGAATGGAATGCAATCTGCCCTTGTGTGGAAATGAAGATAACAGTCACTGAAGCATGCCACCAGGGACGACTAGGACACACCATGACTCCGGCTTCATAAACCACCCAGCCTCTGGCCTGTTTTCCTGCGCAAAGCACCTGGCTTCTCATCACTGAGGCTGCTGGAGGATCGATTACCCCTCTTCCCTGGATGGTAATGCCTTCCTCTTTTCTCAATGACTGTGATCTCTCAAGTCTATCACTGATAACAGAGTGCTGCATAGACACAAACATCACCACTGCTTTTGCCTACAAATTATTTTTAAACATCTGTGGTCACAACGGCAGCAAGTCAGCAAGCAGTCAGTTGCTACCCATCATCACAGGTGTCTCCCATGGCTAGCTGCTCCTTGCGAGTTCATGCCATTGCCGAGCACCAAAACCCCACTGGGGAGGCCCATGCTCAAATGGTGCTGGCCTGTCTGGCAAAGATCATGCGTTTTAAAATGAGAAATTTCTTCTACATCAGGAGGGGATCTAAGAAACATGACTTGAAACTGAAGAAAACAAGTGGCAATTTTCTTTCAGGAATTAAAATAAAATGTTACTAAAATATTATTTCTTAGAAACCAAAGAGAAAACACAACAATTTCTAACATGAAAATGGGGAGTGACGTGTTACCACGATCCTTCACACTGTAAAAGGGAAAAGCAGGACCCATGAAAAGCAACAAGATTGCTCAATGGCAGGAAGCCACAACCTAGTTCATAGCAAAGGTAGATGCAAGCATCTTCCAAGTGCAAACATACTTAAGTACTCTTTTCTTTTTAAAAAGCCTGTCTTTTCAATACAGAAGGGGGTTTTCCCTTCATGCACATGTGTATACCAAGCATATATGCATACCTGGAATCCACTGAGATCAGAAGGTGTCAGATCCCCTGGGACTGGAATTACAGGAGTTTGTAAGCGATCATGTGGGTGCTGGGAATCAAATCCAGTTTCTTAGAAGAGTAACCAGCACCCTCAATTGCCGAGGCCTCCCCTGCAACCTCAAGTACTTTCTACATGAAGAAAGGAGTTGTGAGCCCCAGACTTGGTTGGCTAAGTTCAGAAATTAGAAAGACATTATCTTTCTCATGGGCCAGTGCCCAGCACAGCCACAAGTTCCTAGCTGTTTGATGGTGTCTGAATG